>NW_026535289.1:5508596-5625827 GCF_026225885.1 Hylaeus anthracinus | reverse complement strand
GCTTCGTTTTTCGTTTTTGAATTATTAACGAAAAACGAAGCACCATCCGACATCTGTGCAAAGGAAATTGTGCTTCAGAATCGTCTCACCTACCCCTACCACCCCCTTTCCGGTTCTTATACTAATTCTGGGACACCCTGTACACCGGTGTGCATAATATTAATTTTTTCTTAAATATACTGTTTCCATTCAAAAAGTGCACATTACCCTTGCACCACCCCATAAACAAATTATACACCACCTCTATTATACATATAAATCATTTGTATCTTTTACTTCACCCCACTTTCTACAGTCAATCCTATAATATCAATTCTTTATTTTATAATGGCCAAAGTAGTGACAACCAATGTATTAAAAAAAATACATTATTTTTGCATCCATATATTCAAAAATTAACTGTCGAAATTATGAGCAAAAGTTAACTTTGATTTTGAAATAATATTCACGCGAATATATGACAGATATTACCTGTTCTATTTATGAGTTTACAGTTATGAGTTCGCAGAATAATTAAATTATATTATGCGAACTCACGATGCGCGCGCATTTTGGAACATCTAATTGTTATATTTCATTTTTAGTGTTATGTATTTCTTTACAATGTGCGTTTAGTATCGTTATCATTATATTACCTATGTTTACATGTAAGAATAATGGTAAACGCAATAATAATAACTCATTATTAGACTGCGGATCTTTATGCAAAATAAAATCTTCGCGAACATGCCTACAAAAAATCAACCTAAATAGAAATTTATTTTATTCTCCAAATATCATAACGTGAATTTTATTTTCAATTTTTTTTATGTTCTTGCATATTGTTTACATTTTGTAGTTTCTTGTACATTCAAATGTCCTATAAATGCATAAAGATCTCCACAATAAGATCTCCGCATTAAAAAACAAATGTCTATAGTGGATTTAAATCTAGATAGGTGAGTTACAATGCGTTTCCAAAGTGGCTCGGAAAATCATTTCGGTTGGCCACCACTGCGTTAAACTGTCTTGCCATTATTTACGATCGATCTCGTTCGGACCATTTTTATTCCAAGCCTCAATCAACGAACGATTCCGACTAAATCACCGACGACGTATTTGGTATCGTGACTACTCAAAAGCATACAATTTTCCCAACTTTTCAAACACCGTGTGTGCTCTGCCCGTGTCAGCAGTTACGCCTCGCGACTACCAGGCGCAATTATTGCCGGGCCGATTAGGAGGCGAGTTTCAATGGAATATTTCGTTTCAGGGTCAGTGGCGTAATTCAACGAGAAGAAGTTTGGTCGATTTAACGTGTTCGATCCTATTGTCTTCAGGAGCTTCGTGTCGTCGCACGATTGAAGTTCCCTTTAATTAGCCCGGGTATACGTACCCGCGATAGAACGCAACCACTCGACGGTATAACCGATGATGCATACGCGCGATAGATTCAGGAATTTCCAGATTCCAGTCATACCTCGCGTTCGCTAGGAGAAGTATTTCCTGGGATCGTAGGTAATGCAGGCGAAGGGAATTGTAACAAGAGAGATTCATCACGCTCGAAAGGTGAAGACTTGGGCGTGATCGAACTCGTACGAAGACGTAAACTCTTCGTACACATCGAAAAGTGAATTTAGGATCACGTTGAAATACAAGCGGAGAGAAAATTATCATAATTTTTCATCCTATCCGAAGACAATGCCGAAAGATGAGACGACGATATTTCGAAATTATGCAACGGCATGCGCAGCTCGCGTGTCTTGCGTCGCTTCTAATTAGCTCGTTCAATTATCATTCCACGGACGCTTTCACACGCGTTGTGTGTATGTGTTATTAAATTCCAGCACGATAGTCCACGACGAGTGTTAGAGGTGTCGTTGTTCGTGATATCTCTCAATTCCTTTAGAATTGTTCTCGAACAAGAAAGAAACCATTTATTCCAAGGAAAATTTAATTTCTTAAGGGTGTATCCTGAATTAGAAGGTCTAAAAAAAAGCGGTTTTCCGTGAATTTTTTTAGGATGGAAAAAAATAATTAATCCTATCGAACATTTTATCCTATTTTCATACATATTTGAGTAGTCAGTACAAATTTTTTCAACAAGAAATATTCAAATTGGGTCGACTGCAAAGCACATTTGTAGAGCACCTCACAATTAAAACCTCCCATCGGCGGGAAAGATGCAAGTCGTAATTTTGGTTTGACACAAAAAAAACCAAAAGAAATTTACATTTTCATACACTTTTCTTCTATGTGAACTAAGAAAATTCATACAAACAAAAGTTTAAACAACTTTTTTATCAAGTTAAAGTGATTTTTTTTCACCCAAAGAACTCAAAGAAAATGAAAATTTCTTTTGGTTTTTTTTTTTTTGTGTCAAACCAAAATTACGACCTGCATCTTTCCCGCCGATAGGAGGTTTCAATCGTGACGTGATCTACAAATGTGCGTCACAGTCGACTCAATTTGAATATTTCTTGTTGAAAGAATTTGTACAGACTACTCAAGTATGTATGAAATTAGAATAAATAGATCGATGGAATTAATTATTTTTTTTCCATTCTAAACAAAATTCACGAAAAACCGCTTCTTTTTAGACCTCCTAATTCAGGATACCCCCTTAAGTATGTTCAAAATTTATGTGACTTGGTTGCTGTATTACTTGGTCGTAGAAATAGATACATTCTTTAGTAATAGGTAATCTTTGTTACATTTACAGCCAACTATACGAAAAACCGCTTTTTTTAGACCTCCTAATTCAGGATACCCCGTTAAGCTCTTTAATAGCGATGGTATCTATTTTTCTAATAAAACTGGAAAGCATTGTTTGCATTGTACCTGACTTAGTGGGCTTTCTGGCGACGTTTACGGTTGGATTGATCGACGTTTTGATGATCGATGTGGTAGGCAGCTTGCTGCGTAATTGATCGATCAACTTGACATCACCGGGTGAATTCTCGGTGTCGCTATCACTGTCCGCGGAGCTGACGAGAGACACCATCGTGACGATGTCGATCGCTTTGGAATCGATCGAGTTCCTCCCACGACCAGCCGATCGGTTTCGTGGTTTCCCGTCCTCGTCGTTTTTGCAGGAGCCCGTGCCCCAAAAACGTCTCTTGGCGCTTCTCGAGCGTCTCTTCAACGGCGCTGATCTCACCGATCGCCCTGACACCTAATTACATTCACACGGGGGACCATGAGACGATTTCTCTCTAAACTACGTAATTTTTGATGAAAAACTGAGTCGAAAACGTGGAATACGATTTTTATGTAGAGTGTCTCGTGTTTGAGAAAGTCGAGTTCAAAGTTGCTCGGGGCATGCTGATGTTTTTTCAGAGTTGGGATCGATTTCGCGATATCTTTCGTGTTATTGTACAGTCTATCAAAGTAATGATTTTAATAAAAAACGTTGTTGCTTAATTAGGATTGTAGGTAGCCAACGCAAGCATTATTATGTAGAGGAGTGTGCGCTTCAGACTTTAGGTTCAAGTCCTTTTTATTTTAGTCCTACGCAGAGATGGGAAGTTGTCCAGCGCGTTCGATTAAGCATGGCACAATCTCCTTTCTATGGCTCTGCCTTCCGCAGTACAAGCCAGGAGATTGTACCCACTCTTAATCAGACACGGTAGCCAGCCTCTCATTTCTGCGCGTTGTACGTAATTTTAAATCTGAAACGGTTATGCCAAAATCAGATTTGAAGAGGCAAGAATGAAGTCGAAATTGTAAAAAGTAAAATGTTAGTTTGTATGTGTGGACCGTATGGTTAAAATTAAAAAGTATATTTTAGAAACTGCTATTATAATAAAAGTTCGTGTTAGATAGAATTAACAAGTCAATTAGAAAATATCACGACGAAACAACTATACCATCGACTAAATAACAAAAAAGCAGAAGCAGTAGAAAAATATTTCAAAAATCATGAATAAAAAAGAAACTTGCACTAATATCAATATATGGTACACAACTGTAAAGTGTTCGTGATTGAAACAAGAAACTACATAAATATATACAAGTCATACATTTGTTTTCATGTTATAAATATTATGTACACTTTCAAAGAAAAATATACTCCATCATATGGGGTTAACGCAACGTCACAAAAAACATTGAAATCAAATACAAAAATATGTAATTAAAAATTGATTATGGTAAGAATTTACAACTACAGAAATTGTTTCTTGTGCTGTAAACATTACATACAGTTTGCTTGTATCTCTAAGGAAAAATATACGAAATTGTTCACATCACATCAAGTGCATCAATGGAATTTATTTTGATAAATAAATTGAATAATTGAAGAAACTGCTGTACCTTTGTGGAGGCCGTGTCTATTCTGTTCGATCCGCTGTCTTTGCAATCCACATCCGTTTTCTCTAGATAGTTGATCTTCTCTGAACCCTGCGGGCTCGATGGATCGATCACGATATTGACCTGAACGCGATTGCTCGAAGTGTTCCCTAACTGTCGCTGCGGTGGCGCCGAGCTAGTCCTTCTCGACTTCTGCTCCATTTTCTGAGGTTCCTTCTTCAGCGGTGGATTTCTCTCGTTCACCGAGCTACACCTAACTTCAGGCCCATTTCTCGCAGGTACATTCTTATCAACCGTAGAATCCTTGTTCTCGATAATATTGCTCGTGGAAGAAGTCCTTTTCATAATCAAAGACGTCTTATTACCGCTGCTAGTCCTCTGACCAATCGTTTTATCCTCTTCCAAGCCATCCTTACTATCAATTCCAGTCTTCGTGCGCACACCTCTCTCAATCGTTGAATTGGATCTACGAAAGTCATCCACGAAAGTTCTCTGATTCGCGATCTTTTCTGCGCCACATTTGAGTTCCGATGGACTTTTCGCGCCAATGATTCTATCGCTATCCTTGCTCTCCAAATTTGTTTGGATCGGCGAACCCTTTTCACTCTTCACCTCCGTGGTTAACTTCTGCTGAAGAGCTTTGTCCGCCAGGGAAATCCATTTCACTTCCGCGGGCGATTTGATAGGCTCGAGGAATGCTCTGTTCGCTCCACTGTGAAAGCTCGCTCGCTTCTCTTTCGCGGACGAAAAATCCAACCTCGCCGTTTTCGTGACAGCAGACGTCGAGTTTTCAATTTTAATCGACGGCAATGTCGTGGATGAATCGCGGGGATTCGAGCAGTCGGTGCTCGACGACGTCGGCAGCTTCTTCTTGGAGCTGGACTCGACGTTCGAACTTCTCGATGCTCGCTTAAACGGAGAAAGAATGTTAATTGTACGGCAAGATAGTAAATTTAACAATGAAATAAATTCGTTCTAGCAACCAGTACATCATTGGAAAGTAAAAGTTCAAGTAACATAGTATAACTTTTTGAATGCATTAACATCGACAATACTTTGAATTTCACCACGATGTTTGCAGGATAATGTCTCGCAAGTCTTCAGTCCTTTAAGTGCGTAAATTTATGAAGGATGCGGGCTAATTAATTGTCTTTGTTGAACAAGTGTATAAGAAAATTAGAGAGTCGAGCGAAATTGAGGAGTCAAGAAAGAGATTTACATTTCGTGCTTTACATTTTGATATTGCTTGTAAGGGTAGGAGGAATTTTAAGGACAATAGTTCATTATTATTTTATGTCGTATCTAATGTATGTATTATAGAAACTACTGTACCATTCCTCAAGATACCTTATACTTTTAATTTAATTTAAACTTGAGAAATATTTAACCTGTGCTTTCAAAATTATATTCATTTTCTGTTACATAAATTCAAGCTTCACATTTTTATTTCAAGATTTAAAGCAATATTATAGTTGTTAAAAAATCTATTTACGGTACAATTACAATTTGCTACCTTTCAATTCATAAATAATATTTCCAAAAATCAGTTAGATTGTAGGATTATTAAATTAATTTTATAAGTGAATCACCAAGCCCCTCGTGTGACTTACATCTATTTGCGTCTCTTCCACATCAGTCCTCTCTACTCTCTCTCCTCTCTCACATCCAGAAGGTAGGTTTCCTTCCAACATTGAAATTTCTTGCGTCTCAGAGATGGAATACCCAAAATCTGATGACACTTCGTCGCCATCTTTGTCTACAGCTTTTCCACCTACAATATTCTCCATCTCCGTTCTCCTTTCCACGCTTTCTCCGTTCGATCGTTTGTGGATCCTCGATCCTTCGACCTGCTGATCTTGCGTTCTTCTGCAGTCGAAGGGAACCTCTGGTTTAGACGCTTCGTTCTTGGATAAAGAGGATGACGGACTCGCGATTCCAACGTGGCTGGACATCTCAGAATCGCACCTTTCCTCTAAAACCCCGTGAGTTAAAAAAATGTTGATGTTAGCTTTGTTCTCCTCGCGATGCTTCCAGGCGAGCCTCAGTCTCTCCGCGAGTTCCTGTCTGGTGTAGAGGATCGACGGTTTCTCGATCCCCACGAACCCCCTCGATCTTCCCGTGGCTCGCCTGGAACGTCCTGGCATCTGACGAGCCACCACCTCGACCTGCTCCAGGTTCTCATTTTTTCGGAGATTCTCGCTCCAGGCCACTCGAACCTGAAACTCGTGGATGAAACAATAAAGTGTTTATTGAACGAGGAATTTCGATTAAACTATGGTTTCTTAGCGAATGCAATGGGGCTCTAAACTGGATAATATAGAATATTTTTAATTGCATGTCTGAGAAACACTTTAAAGATGAATTTTACACTTGAAAAAAAATATACATGTCGAATTGAGTAATCTCCTTCTTTTCGATGTCGATTAATAATGAAATAAGTTCGTCCTAGCAATCAGTACATCATTGGAAAGTAAAAGTGCAAATAACATATTAGTATAATTTTCTGAATGCATTAACATCGACAACACTTTGAATTTCACCACGTTTACAGGATAATGCCTCGCAAGTCTTCAATCTTTCAAAAAATGTTATAAATTAAATGTACAGAAAAAATTCACCAAAGGTAGGAACTTTAAATTAAACAGATCCTTTAAGCTGTTAAATGGACTCTGAGGTAAAACGTTCCTCAACGTTCGAGAGTACCTTGGGTCGTTCGGAACCTGGCTTGCCATTGGTCCCTCTTTTGCCACGAACGAGGGAACTCGAGCTGACCTGCAACGATTTTTCATCCTCCGCGGATCTCTGTCGTCTGATCTGCTTTCGACGCGGTGCAGGTGGTTGCAGAGACAGTTGTCTGACCGGTCTCGCCGATTTTCCAGGCCCCGACATTCCGATGCTCGAAGGAGCCCGCTGAGACTACATTCTATAACAATTTGATTCGTAAAAATCGCTGTCCCAAAAAATGTAAACAAAAGTTGCCAAGAGTTACAGTTCAATTCATAAATTAAAAAGCAACCCATGAATCACAGAATTCATCTGTCTACGCCCTCCTAAAACCACATAATTAATTACCAATTAATTACCTCACCAAACCCTTCCCCACCAGACTTTCTTCCTTCTACCTTACCCCGGACTTTCCTCCAAATTTTACAAATTAAATTTGAACAATTCCTAAATTTGAACAATTCCTAAATTTGAATAATTCTTAAATGTGAATAATTTCCGAGTAGGTGCGAGACAAGATTCCGTGATGGAATACAGGATACTCACTCGACGTGTTCGCGATCAACACGGAGGACCGTAGAAAGGTGATCGCGACGGAAGAACCTCCATCGTGGTGGCGGCGCAAGCGAACGCCGACTGACTGACTTCATCCATTGCCCTCTGACACGATCGTTCACCACCACTGCCATTTCACCGATCTACCCCCGTGTTACGTGACTACTACAAGTGATCGGTGCACGTGTGTACTGGCTTGGCCACCGACACGCCGCTTCCTCCTCCTCCTCCCACCTGGCGAGGTAGTTGAACGATGTATTGCTCCCTTTAATTCGAACGACGCCCGATACCACCACCGCCGTGGCTCCCACTGCTACACATTTCGATCACTGTGTACACTTGGCTCGCTGATAGGGTGGTCGAACCCACCGACGTACACCAACTCGACATGCATTGCCCTCCGACTTGCAATCGGTGGCGTAACGCTGAGCTTTGGACACCTTGGGGGTTGTTATGGGGATGGTGGAGTGGTGAAACTCGTATAACGGTCTAGGTAGGTGTCCGAGCGCGTTATACGAGCCTGAGGACAGGGATGAATTCATAGAAATATTTTAGCATCGGTAATTGGAGATAATATGTAGATTTGTAAGTGGAAGAAAATTTCCATGTGGCGTTGGACAGTCTGAGAGTAGTTATGGAGCTGTTGGAGTAGTAGGAGTCCTCGTGTAACGCTGTATGTAGGTTTCTATAATATTTGACCGTGTTATACGAAGCTGAGAACAGGGATGAATTGATAGAGACATTTTAGCATCAGTAATTGAAGGTATTATGTAAATTTGTAAGTGGAAGAAAATTTCTATGTGGCGTTGGACAGTCTAAGTCTTGTTATGGGGATGGTGGAGTGGTGAAAGTCCTCGTATAACGCTGTAGGTAGGTGTCTGGGCACGTTATACGAGTCTGAGGAAAAAGATGAATTGATAGAGATATTTTAGCATCGGTAATTGGAGGTAATATGTAGATTTGTAAGTGAGTGATTTACATTTGACGTTGGTTAGTCTAACTCTTGTTATGGGGCTATCGGAGTACTAGCAGTCTTCGTGTAACGCTGTATGTAGGTTTCTATAATACTTGACCATGTTATACGAAGCTGAGAACAGGAATGAATGAACCTTGTGAGGGATATCAACAAATACGAAATATAATACGAAAATAAAGACAACATTCTAGACGATTCATAGAAGTTATAAAAATACAAATTCTTGTATATTAAGTATATAATTTTTATCAGTCTCAGAATCGACGAGACGTTCCATTATGCTGATATTGAACCACTGTCATTATTTTAAATTATGAATGATGCATTATAGTATCTTATAGTATATGATGATATATTACTAGTCTCGTATCTTATGTACTTATAAGTCTTTAAAGTCTTAGTATCTTTGAAAAGTGACTCTTTTCTTATAAAGATCGTGAAGTAATCGAATAACCTTTAATCTCAGATAAACCTGTTTTCCTATCTAGAGCCATTGACAGAGGTGGATAGATAACTTCATTGAAACACTACTGAAATAGAATATCGTTATTTACTACGAAGTGATAGATCTATAAATCTATTCAAACTAGGTGCCTTTATGGAAGTTTCATTAAGACTGTAAAATTTATATTCCTTTAATTTATTCACAAGCTCTACTATCAATTCTTTTCTTCGTATTTAATAAGTACAGTAACTCTGCAAAGCTCTGGACCATTTTACAAAAGCAACCTGTATACTTCAACTTGCGTATCTTATTGAACCAGGGAAGTTTAGACAAGCCTTGAATTTTGACAAGCCATCAACTAGTATAGATACATTGAACTAAGACTACTTGAGAAATAGATTTGATTTTTCAATTAAAATATTTTTAATATACAAATGCATAAGGAGGATTCATTCAGAAATCACTCCACTGTATAAAGGTAGGTGTCTGAGTTCTTACAACTACCACCTCCAGAAAGTGTCTATTTAATTATCAGCCCCTATCCGTGTACCAAACCCTCACAAAAATTATTTTTAAAATGATAATTACAAAAGACTGTCACCCAATAAATATTCAAAATTATTAGTTAGTATTTTTAACGAAACATTCGTTGACGATAGTTTCTGCTACTAAACCAACACTTAACACAAAACTTACCAACGTTTCATTTGTATCTACCTATTTCTGTCACCATCAAACGAATGATAAACAATGGCCTTAAAGGCACTTTCATCAACTAAACACAAAAACTATTTCACATGGTACTAAATTGAATAATGCCTGAAACAATTGCATGTAACTAATATAAAAATATAATCTAAATGTAAATGTAAAAATGTAGAGAAATGCTCTACAATATAATAATAATATTGGATATAAGTACTGTATACAAAAGTTTGAAAACGATTCATTGACCGATTGTGGTACGTTTATCGTTAATTCCAACACTGGCAAAAAGATCTTCAGTTTATCGTCTTTATCGGTGTCATTGGAAGTCGAATTCGTCCAGCAGTCACCCGGTATTATTGATCAAAAGTTTGCCTATCATCTGACAGCTTGTTGTCCGGTGTTACCATGGCATCGGCGATCATTCGAATCCGCTTTTCTCGTTCGTCTCTTTCTTGCTCGTTCCTTCGCCCACGAAGTCACTCTCTGCCCACCTAGGCGGATTTAAACGAGAAACTTTCGCTCCGGAACTCGGCCACGTCGAATTCCCGAAAATTAAGAGAGCCCGCCCATTAGCGCTCGCTGCCTTAATTGCCCCTCTTATCAGCGACTTCGACGTGCAGGGATGGGCGAACCGATGGATAACTCGTCCATCAGGCCCGCCAGCTTGTCTCTGGTTTATTTGTTCCGTCGTTCCGCGGCCGGGCTCGAACACGGGGTGAATTTCGCAGTTCTGAGGTCACTCGAGATCCTTAAGGGGGCATTTCACTGTGAACGCACAAAAAAAAAAAAACCATATTTTCAATCATTTTTTTCTCGGGAACTATTGCATAAAATTGAATGAATGTTTTTTTCCCCTTTAAAGGTACGATTAAGGAAAGTAAATAAAAAATTTCTTTTTTGGTAAAAAATATTTCGTCATTTATGTACAAAATAATATGCACGTGTGCAAAAAAAAAAAGTTATCCGTTGGCTCAGGTGATTTTGGCTCTCCTGGTAATCTGAAACAGAAAATCGAAAAAATTTATTAAACTATGTCGTCACGTCTATCGTCGGAACCTCCAAGTAGTTGATATTTTGATTTTTACTTACAATTTCACCTGATTTACGGTACAAAAAAAAAGTGTTTTTTTTTTCTCTCTTTCACTAGAAACGCTGCCATTCTGTTTACTTTCGATGAAATAAATAAGTGGAGGTTCCGACCATAGGTGTGACGATATAGTTTAATAAACTTTTTCGATTTTCTGTTTCAGATTACCAGGAGAGCCAAAATCACCTGAGCCAACGGATAACTTTTTTTTTTGCACACGTGCATATTATTTTGTACATAAATGACGAAATATTTTTTACCAAAAAAGAAATTTTTTATTTACTTTCCTTAATCATACCTTTAAAGGGGAAAAAACATTCATTCAATTTTATGCAATAGTTCCTGAGAAAAAAATGATTGAAAATATGCTTTTCTTCGTGCGTTCACAGTGAAATGCCCCCTTAAGGAGGTACACAATTGTTGTAGGCAAAATTCAAGAATCTTTTTCCATAATTTGTATGATATTTTAACAAAAAACAAGAGGTGATTTTACGGTACTAGTATTGATTTTAGTGTATACATTTTTTTGTTAAGATATATTTAAAAATTACCAAGATACAACAAATCTACGTTCTACAAAAATATCTCGAAAAATATTTGTTTCTCGGAACAATGTAATTGACAAGAATTTAATACCTCATCGAGATGTACAAGTTGCCTAAGTTGCCTAAGTTGCCTAAGTTGCCTAAGTTGCCTAAGTTGCCGAGTTGTACGAGTTGCCTAACGAAATATGCTTTATTTTCACCGAGGAAGTGAAAACAAATTTTTGTAAAGAATTTTAGATTTTGATCAAAATCGACAAGCCAATAACCTTGCATATACTTGAAAAAATCATTGTTTCACTTTTTAAAAATTGGATTTTCATTTTAGTGAAAAACTTTGTATATGTTTTTTGCAGAGTTTCATGAGATCTACAACGAAAAAAAGTTTCGATCCAAAATGTCCATTATTAAGAGAACTACGAATTTTTGGAAATTAATCAACTTTTTATATATTACTCCGCTAAAAAGAACTAAAAAATAAACTGTTTCGATAGAATCATATTTTTTAAAAATTCTTCATCCAACAACACGCAGTTCCCCGTTTTGATCATTGAAATTCGTTTATTCGATCGAAAGTTATGATTTTTTCAAGTTTGAGTCGTGAATTCTGACTGAAAGTTTTAGTAGTCGTCAGGGTGCATATCTATATTGCGCAATAACTCGAATTTGATATCAGATAGAACAAAATAGGTTAAACAAAAGTTGTACAGTATGAAAACGTCCACAAAATTGTGAACACAATTTTTATATAGCGGGTGGTGGAAAAATTGTTAGTGGGGGGAATATTACCAAAAATAAATTTTTTTTTAATTTCTTACTACGAGTATTTTAAATTTGTTCGATATCTCTTATGGTTCCAGAGATATTCAGCAAAAATATAAATAATCAAAATTATTTCGAAGGGGTGTTCCATCCTTAAACCCATTTTTGGGCCAAACTTCTTATTTCTGCAAAAATTTAAATTTTTCGATGTCTGCCAATTGCCAAATTTCCCTTTAACAATGATCGATGGTTTTACTGATCTAATATCATCGAAAAAATATAAGTAATATTAAAACAGGGTGCAATTTACATTGATTGAATTTGTATAATATTTAATTATGATAAATTATCTGGAAATAGTAACACTTGAGTTCATTACAGCTGGAACGTTTGTCTATTTATCAATTCTCGATCAAGTCAGCTTTCGTGATTAGGTAATACGCTTTCTTTTAGTTGAAGGGGTGGTTTTCGGAGTTTTATAATTTGATGGAAGAGTTTGCCCATCCCTGCCCCGGTTTCTGGAGGAACGACTGTCTATCGTGCTCGATCGAGACAGGAAAGTTCGACTCGCGAGGCTTGCCAAGAAATTCTCGAGGCCCCATTCCGCGATCGGGCCGATTGATAGACGGTCGATTTGCCTGTGACACGAGAAACGTGATTAGAAATTATTTCGCCAGCCGTTTAATACCGACACCATCGATTTCACTGCATAATTACAACAATTACATACGTACACACACGTAGAAACTCTGTCTTTGTGTCGTTAACCTCTTGAAGGACCAATTTTAAATGGATTTCATTTTTTATTTAAATGAATACACGCGAACCATAGCAATATTTATCTGTAAATCGATTTTCACGTAGAAGTATGTTGTTTTACTTTAATATTTTATATTATTTTATTCTTAGAGGTATCGTGATGGTAAATGGCGGTAATTTCGATGTAAAGGCAATAGCAATCGCTCAAGTGGTTAATGAAACTAAAAACTCTAGAGATAAACATTTATCGTATGATAAAATACGTTATGATAAACACATATAAAAATAATTCGATTGCAAAATAGTATTGTTTAAAGTATCCATTGTCCTTCGGGTTGTCTTGGTTTAGGCTCGACTTTGTGACAACTACAGCAGCAAAATGGATACTTGTATAAACGAATAAAGGAAATAACATTTATTATAAGAATAGTAAAATAAAAAGAAATATGAATGTAAATAAATATTACATATACGTACAATGTTATTAATGAATCGTGAGAAACATAAAAAAAACATGTATAGCGTACATTAAAAATCTTACAATTAAACAAATGTATTCTGTATGTGCATTTAAACAAAAGGGTTCCTATGAATAATATTGCAATAGGTCTGCATAATACATTGGCGAAATGTACATTCGTTCTTCATTCACGGAAATTACATAACTGGTACGTAGACATATAAATAGACGTTGATAACGAATAACGTATGCTGACCGAAGGAGTATCTAGGAAGAGAAGCATTTCCTATCGTACAGTACAGCTCATTTTTTTTTCTCATTTATAAATTGAATTTACCCATAAAATTGGGCCCAAGTGACTCGTACAATTCATCATTAGTTACTAGTAGCCAATTTACGGAGTGAAAATTATTATGAATAAATTACTATGAACATTATGAGACATTTTTATATTCAAAAAAGGGAATAGCTTCATAATTGAAATGAAACTTATCATGAATATTATGAGACATTTTTATATTCGAGCAGGGGAATAGTTTAACAATTCAAACGAAACTTGTGCTCATCGTTTCGAGCGATTTTCTTTTGAAACGTCCGTTGTAGCAAAAAACATGCAACGTGTCGATTGACGCTGACGTGTCTTTCGATCGTTTCGTAAGAAACATTCGTACGTAAATCATGTCACGTGTCGCGAACACGTGAACTTTCAGGAATATCTGAACAGACGTAAATTTTGTGAACTTGCAGGAGATGGAGAACGAGGGTTCGTTCACATCTTTGCTGGATGATTCCTTCTCGGATAACGACGAGGTCCTCGAAGATTGCACCGAAAATTACTCGTCGACATTAAAAATATCCTTTCTAATAATTCTGTTCCTGTGGCCCACAAACGTTGCAAATTATAGGATAACCGTCTTTCATTTTTTAACAAGCGGTTAATTATTTCGAATTTACTAAAATAAAGTAAATATAAATGAAGGACTAAAATTAATGTGTGTTAATTAAATTACAATTATAAATTAATTTTTCGAGCTAAGAGCTATATTAAAGGCGAGAAAGATTTTTAATATTCAACACTTATGCAAGCTTCCCCATGAATATTTGTTAATTAACATTTTCTTAACGCAATAATATTTACAATGCCTTGGAGAATTTGCGCGACAAGTTCGAAGAGGAATATTTGCAGCAGGCTCTGCAAGAATGCTTGCCCACTTGTCCAGTGAACTTGCTGGAGGAAAAAATTTTCAAGGAAATTCTTCCTGTTGCACACCACTTCTTGCTCGAGGTAAATCTATAATGGAAAAGTACTTCTGTGATTAGTATTAACACATTCACAGTCCACGTGAGCGCCACTTAAACGTAGGCGATAAAGTTTTAATATCAAATGTTCTTCCCCTGTTTTCATGCTACTAATCGTGTACACGGGAAGGTCGGTGCTTCAATCTTGTTGTTATTTCAAATAAAATTATAATTGGAAGACTAGGTTGAAAAGGCTGCCAGTCGGTAGAGGAATTATTATTTAGATTAGGTACTATATTACAATACCACCTGAGTTTTTGATTTCTTTGTTATTACATAACTATACAGGGTGTCCCAAAAGTCGGGGAGGAGCCGGAAATGGGAGGTAGCTGAGACGATTCTGAACAACAATTCCCTTTGCAAAAATGTCGGATGGGGCTTTGTTAAGGAGATATTAAGTGAAAACCCTGACCAATCAAAGCGCGCGTAGACCGCTGGAGCGGCCGTGGTAGCGAAGGCTATGCGCTAGGCGGCAGCGTCAATGTCCTTCGATGCACGTCGAGTCACTTGTTCGCGTACGAGCGCGGCTGCTTAGCTCGTAGCCTTCGCTACTGCGGCCGCTCCAACGGTCTACGCGCGCTCTGATTGGTCGGGGTTTTCTCTTAATATCTCCTTAACGAAGCCCCATCCGACATTTTTGCAAAGGAAATTGTTGTTCAAAATCGTCTCAGCTACCCCCCATTTCTGGCTCCTCCCCGACTTTTGGAACACCCTGTATATTAGTTTGTCTGGAAAGTCCGTGCTGATTTTTGGTGAGTGGTACACGTCTGTTTATATTGGAATGGTTGAAAACAATTAGCATGGGTGCATCTTAAAAGGTGGAAAGATCGTGGAGCAAAATGTTATTTATATAATTCAATAAATATATATCAAAATTCAAATGTACCTTTGAATTTTTCTTAAAAATTCGCACGAACTGTCTGGACAACCCAATAATAATAATTACTATTATTCTTATATATTTCTTTATCGTACAAAGATTGAATACATCCAAAAGAGCAAGTACTAAACAATGAAAAAAAAATAGTGCACGAGTGCTCCAGAAGACTGTGAACGTGTTAATCACAGGTTTAAGGGAAACACAGTTTTATAATACAGTGCGAAAGATAAACGTTATCACCCTTACGTGTTCTTTTATCAATTTTCATCCTCGTTTCCAAAGGCCTTGAAACAAATTGGCGAAATGGTAAACGCGAGCCTCGAACGTGACGCTTTGGAAAATGTGAAACGTCAATTGTTTGTTTGCCATGAATTGCTGAATGTGTGGGAGGAATCTATGCAACGAGTGTCGAAACTTCACAAAACATCCGCCGTCAATCTTAAATCACTGTCGGAGAGCGTACCTGTTACGATTAGATCGGTATTCGAACACTGCAGAGCGAGGTGAAGTATATGAAACCGTTTATTAACCCTTCCCTAATCGCTTCCGAAGAAGCGATGTACCAACAACTTCTTATCCATGAAATAATGTACAAAACATTTTTATGGAGAAATGAAGAATTAATAAGTACTCTTTAGGATAAATGTCCCAATTACCGACACACTACTTGTGAAAAATGAACAATTTTTGCTATTACTTACTGCCCGGATTACAATGGAGAAAATAAAATTATTTAAGGGGTACAGACAGTATATTTAAACCTTCTACGAAAATAATAATTCATTCTATATCTAATTTCCTTTAAAAATCATCAATGTTCGAATATTCAAGTGTGAGTCTTGACTTTTTGGCTATTATCTCCGGCCTGGATTAAAACGAAGAAAATAAAATTATTTATGGAGTACAGATAGTATATTTAATCCTTCTATGAAAATAATAATTCATTCTATATTTAGTGTCTTAAAAATATTCAGGATGTTGCCTTTGATGTTTCCTAAAATTGTAATATTTCTAAGAATCTATCTATCTATATAAACTATACAAAATTAGCCAGGTAAGTGTAACAAGCTCCAACTTCGTTATCAGGACATTTAAAATAAAATGTCAAAGGAAAAAATGAATGGTTCAAAGTGTACTATATTCATAAGGCCATGTTTTTTTTTTATAAGTGTAATAGTGCGTGTGCAAGTTGCAGTTCGTTACACTTACTTAATATAGCCTGTATCTATCAGTCCAATTCGTACAGAATAATAAAAATGAAAATATTTTCGATCGGTGTACCAGAAATAGTACGATGTAAAACACTGTCCAGAGCAGTTCGAGCCAGTCAACCTTCCCCTATGCCGCGGATTTAGCAACGCGATTTTCTCTCCAACCTCGACAGGGAATCAATCCATTTTCACGTGACAGACAGGCGAGCATTTTCTTTTGCAGCACGAAATTGTACGGCGCCTTGTTCGAGGGCGTATCGGAAAAATTAACGAAACTCTTTCGCAAGGCGAAAACGATCTTGAGCCTATTCCTGGCCACTTTGGAGAGTGTAATCGTTTTCGACACGGATACGGAATCGGAAACGGAGCTGTTAGTGAAAGGTGAGCGATCCCATTACGTCTTAACGATTCTTTAACCGGAGCCATTTTTATTCACGTCGAGTACGTCAAACGTAAGAAGAGAGATATCCTCGACAGTCTCTTCTTCGTTTCGAGACTAACGCTTTCCGATTTCGCAGTAGAAACCTGTCTGTTTAAATATATATTTTTCGTCCTATTAATATCCTACTTCCTTTCTCTCGATGTAGTGATCGATGGGATCGGTTCGTTGGTCACCATAGCTCATGAACTGGATCTCAAGACGTTCGTGGAGACGTCGAAAATGTTTGGTAAATTGGCGATTATGCACGAGCTTAGTATTAAACGAGTGAAATCGACCAGCGTCACTTTGCATCTCGAACAAACGACCAAAGATGTATCTTCGATGATTTCGTTGCTTCAGGTACGTCCTAAGTTAGGAAACTAACTGAAAACAGTTCGCTGAATAATAATAGCGATCATGGAATATACTGAATAATAACAATGTAAAGTAGTATTGATAGTGCTATAAATAATACAAAGCAATCGTACCAAAATTTATGCAGTTAATCATTTCTTTGAATGTAGAAAATATTTATTGGGTAGAAAATGACCCAATGTTTCGTATTTCGTATTTCTGTTACGGTATGTTTCGTATTTCTGACTATTATTTATTCCAACCTGAAGAGTAGGAATTTAATTGAAATGTAAATTATGAAGTCTTCATTAGAGTACTTCGTGAAATTGATATGTTTAGGCATCCCACGACAAAGTCGACGAGAGAAAGATAAGAGTTATCGGTCACTCGCTAAAAATTTTGGACAGATTGTACACAGCATACTGTTCCTGCATAAATATCAAAACTCTTCCCTTCGTGATCGACCTTCTCCTGCGAGTGCACAGGTATTGGATTACATTCACCTTCATGTTTTTTTTAAATACATATGCATTCCCTTTTCACGCTGTTCCCCGTAATTAGATGTTCACCTTCGTGCTTACGAAAATTGCAAATGAGCGATAAAGCGGTCGAATTAATAAACGTTCATATCTCGAGGGGATCGGATCCACTCCTGAACACTGTCTTCAAGATCTCGGACTTCAAGCAGGTTCGTCCTTCGAAACCTTAATTCAGAGATGGACAAAATTCTTATTCGGATAAAAAGAAGTCGGTTAATGATTATAGGCGTTCTTCGAATATGGAAACGAGCCAAGTGTGGATAAATTGAGCTATCATTTGTTGACAGTCAATATTATGAGAAAATTGATAAGCATGCCATTCGAACACCACTGCAAATGGACTCTAGGTGCAGAGTCGATCATCGATGTCGCGTTAACAAACATTAACGATAGTAAGTATTTCGTTCCTTATCCCTTGTGAAATTTCTAAGTCACTATCAAGCTAATGAGCCTCTGTTACGATGGCCCTGAATGGCCATACAAAGAGCTCGGGTACCTCGGGTTCGCCAAACCCGTACTGTAGCTGTGACCGAGCACAGCTACAGCCCCTGAGGGCACCTTACAGGTCTTTTCTTTCTTAATTACTTTATTTAAGACCACATCAACCACAGCGTTATTACTGACCACGTCAATGGTTACAATTTGATTACAATTTATCCAACGTGTTATGTTTCATTAATATACAGTATTGTCTCGAAATAAGCAACTAGGGGTGTGCGGGATCCCGGGCGTGACGGAATTCCTCCCGGGATCGGGATGGAATCCCGAGAATTTCAAAATCCCGAAACCATTCGGAATTCCCGAGAATTTCGAGATTCCCGGGAATTTCGAAATCCCGTACATTCGGATTGCTGAAATTTTCAAGAACAACAACGCTTTCGGAAATCCGAGATATTATTCTATATCCCGTACATTGTCGGGAATCCTGAACATTTTCGAGATCCTGTACAATCTCGGGAATCCCGGCTTTTCGCGGGATCTCGTGTATTCTCGGGAATCCCGAATCAATTCGAGAATCCCATATATTCTCGGGAATCCCGGACATTTTACGGGAATCCCGCACACCCCTATAAGCAACTCGATCGGGACCGGCGAGTTACTTATTTCGAAACAGGTATGCTATTCGGCTTGACTTTGTTCTCCAGACTGACGAGGGGGAATCCGTAGACAAAACAGGGGATTCGGTGTAGCGGAAAACTATAAAATGATCTCTCGAGCACGGGTGTTACAGCTCGGAGAATGATAGAAGATAACATGATTTCTCATTTTAGCAGTAGTAAAATCGAACGAATGGAACGTATATGTACAACTAATAGTAGTATTTCGAAGAATACACACGCCAGAGAAAGAGAAAACATTACCAATATTCTGTACTCTTTCCACTAATCTATTCAGTGGGTCGTGAAAGATTTATGACTTCTTGTTTTCACGGGCCTTCTTGTCGGTCTTCAAATAAAAAGATGAGGATAGCGAGTTGCTTATTTCGAGGCAGGAAGCAGTTGCTTGTTTCGAGACAATACTGTATTTGCTAATTCGAGGAATTCGTTTCCGTTGCTAACAAGTATTAAGTTGCTGTAAGTATTACTCGCGTATCTTTGTTTGACCAAAAAGTGCAAGAAGAAATCTTCATGGGCGAAGTGAGATTGCCAGGGGCCCACGACATCGGGGAAAGACCACGTCAGGTCACTTTGTACGAGGCCACCTTGGTGCCAATTTGTGGTCTAATCAGCGAAATACCCGCCGATGGATTTAATGTAGCGGAGATGATCCTGCTGAAACATTTGCTAAGCGATCGACTTTGGAGTTCCTTGCTCAGCTCGGACATTTGGTGCTTCGTAGGACGGTTCGTAAATTAGGTTGTGAATTCACGCCACCTGTCGAAGAAACGTCCGTCGACATCCGTTTGGAACGTTCTGCGATGAGTTTTACATAGAGGCGGCTAGATAGGACGATGATGGGCAGTTCGAATGCCACGATGACGCGATTAAAATTCACTGATGGACGGTTATCTGACTGATAGCGTGAATGCAGCCTTATGCGTCTCAAACAGGAAACGTACTGTGACCAATTATCGCGTTTCAATCGGAACGGATTCGTATATTATTCTAATGTTTATTATTAGACTGCGGATCTTTATGCATTTATAGGAAATCTGAATGTGCAAGAAACTACAAAATGCAAACAATATGCAAGGATATAAAAAAGATCGAAAGTAAAGATCAAATTATAACATTTGCAGAATAAAATAAATTCCTATTTAGGTTCAATTTTTGTAGGCACGTTCGCCAAGATTTTATTTTGCATAAAGATCCGCAGTCTGTTTATTATAATGAAAATTTAAAAAAAAAATATCACCTTATAGATGAGACGATGATGAGACGAAACCTTTTCATATTTACAATTTATTTGTACGTCGTTTAGTTTCGAAAATAAAAATAAAAATCTCGGAAGTACTTTTTCCTGAGATTCCTTTACCTTTAGCTCGTAATTTTAAAAGAACGTGCGTCGCAGAATGTTAAAGTTTATCTCATTTTTCAGTATCGGTTCCTCGGAGCTTTGCGTCAGCCACGTAAAGTATTTATTGAAAGTGTATGCCACTTTGATGAAGCGACACAACGACCTCCAAATCGTTGTACTGGAGAACTTAATCGGAAGATTGTACAGCTTGTTATCCGTGGAGACGAAACACACTCTTGTGACGGAACTCGACGATCTCGAAAACCCGTTCTGGATTCCTATCGCACGATTTTTCCCATCGAAAACGAAATCGTTTCTACAAAATCGACTGGCTTGCGTACTTAACGAAATCCCTGATACGTTTTCGCAACTGCAACGACAGCCTACTCTGCAGAATTGGAATCGGATCGTAAGTCGACCTGCAAACTTGGGCAAAATTATAATTTGTTAGGCGTAGAAATTAATTCTGTGTCCTTATATTCAATCATTTAATGTTTATTTATTATTTGTATTTTTTAGGATAGCTCTAGTTCGAGTAAAAATATTTACTCAGTGTTTTATTATATTGAAGTATTGACCTTTTGAGTTCTCAACTTGATAGCCTAAGTCTCAATCTGATGGTTATTATAATTTATCTATATGTATGAAATTCAGTAGCCATTAAATTTTGCTCATTATTCTTCTTTTAATAAATTACGAGTACAGCAAGTACTTATAATAATTGTAGAAGAATAACAATGTAATGTCCATCAAGTTGAGACTTGGGTAATGTGTAGAGTATACTTATTTAAACTAGAGTTACGAATGATTGAATATACAGGGTCCCTTTCGTCCTCTGTTATACGAATAAAATTTCGCCCATATCAATCAACCTGAAATGATCATTTTCAAAGTATGCTAATGTTTTGTTCAATTCCACGTTTCAATAAGACAACGCTGATGTCCGTAATTGGAAAGCTTAGTTATGCCGGCGAGAAGAACACCGTCGATATCCTGTCCCAAATATGGAGCTCGATCGCAAACACGATCGAGATTTTCGAGGGTAAACAATTGGATATACTTTCGGAATTTATGTGGGAACTGTTCGTGGCTACTCAACCCGAAAAAATTCAGGACGACATGTTTCTCACGGTACGAAATTTTTTCCCAGTGCTTCGAAGTTGAAATACATACACACACATGCGTGCACTCAAGTTATGTTTATTATTTGAATTCATTCAATTTTTTCTCACGCCCGATAATCTAACAGAAACATTCTCTTGATCCCTTATCGCAGTGTCACACACTCTTCGCTTCTACCTACTGACATTCGTTTAGCATTCTTCCGATAACACGCTATGTACACGTAATTGAAATTAAATTAAGGCCCCATACCACAGTGCGCGCGCGGTAAGTGGGTGTATTTTTAATCATTTTGTTCGAGCAAACGATGAATGTTTTTTTTTTCATTGATACTTCTATGCAATATACATATACATAAATAACAAATTTTCTTATCCAAATATTATGAATAGTTTGCGGTGTACACCGCTACACTGTGACGAAGTTGCTTGTTGGTGGTTAACAGCGATTAAGCTATACAGTTCATCTGAAGAAAAAAAAAATATATATATATATTTATAAACGAGACATATAGGTTTACAGCACCACGTATGGATTTCTTTATAAAGGGTCCCCTACTATTTTATTTTTATTCATAAAGAATGAAAATTGTCTGTGAAAATGGGAAATAAAATTCGTTAGTTCGTCATTTTTTTTTCTAGATATCGAAATTTCCCTACGTGATACTATAAACAGATATATATATCTAGTTCATAAATATATTTTGTTTCCTTCAGATGAACCGTATGGCTTAATCGCTGTCAACCACCAAGCAGCAATTTCGGCAGAGTGTCCTTTTGATAGCGGCGTACACCGCTAGGCAAACTATTCGTAATATTTGGATAAGAAAATTTGCGTAGAGTCTTATTTATGTATATATTGGATAGAAGTATCAATGAAAAAAAAGAAAAAACATTCATCGTTTGCTCGGAAAAAATTATTAAAAATACACCCACTTTACCGCGCGCGCACTGTGGTATGGGGCCTTAAGAAACGCTTATGTAGATATTATAGATATTATATTATAGTAAATGGAAATGTCTCACAGTTAAAAACAGTTAGAAGCACTCTGTGTTTTTATTAATGTGAATGTAAAATATACAGGGTGTTCCAAAAATGTTGTAACACCTTGAAAGGGGTGGTTCGGGGGGTGATTTGAAACAACTTTTTGCATTCTCGCGCTCTGATTGGTCGAGGTTTTCTGTAAATATCTCCTTAACGCAGCCTCGGACTACATTTTCGCTAAGGAAAAAATTGTTTCAAATCATCCCCGCTCCTCCGAATCATCCCTTTCAAGGACCTCCAACATTTTTTAAACACCCTGTATACGTTATTACTGAAAGTATGAACGATAACCACCACGATAACCATTAACATAAGAATGACGCGTAAATGCGCTGATGCGTTTGTTCCTTAAACTATAATCTATATCTACACTCATTACATCAGAGTTCGACTGTATTATAAATCCCCAAAATGGTTCATCATTGAAACAAAGAGGGAAATTATTGAGAACGATTACTACTTTTTTATTTGTTGCTAAATTAACAAGCTGTCCGATGATTTTAGATTTTGGAAGCAATGCTGACGTCGTTTTTGTGTTTTCCGTCGCACGTGAAAGTGATCGCGTCGCATTATCTGAGGAATAACACCGATTCATTCGGCAGCTGCGGTCTGAAGACCGCAAACGCGTTGGCGGAGTTGAATTGTCGACTTCTCGAGGATGAGAATCCCTGGGTGAGGCAGGAAGCACTCGAGTCATTCGACCGAGTGGCTCACATGTGCCCGAACGAGGATCTCGTTACTAAAATGGCCGCCGCGGTCACCAGAAGGCCGTCGCTGAGCGACTCCCTACCTGCGTATCTTTCTGCCACTCCCTACTACGAACTTCGTGGCTTCGCGGATGTTCAATTTTATCTGCAACATGTGGCAAAGAATTCTGTAAACGTCTGCCACGTTTGCTACCATTACGAAGAGTCGCAAAGGGACGAAAAACTCGCTAGATTGGAAAGCCAATCGAGCGAGAATTCTGTCGATGGTTCACCGTCGAGTGAGCTCGACGAGTACGTGAACAAGATATGCGACGAATTGAACGATATTTCGAGGAAAAGCAGCGATATCGGTGATCGTGCTTTAAAAAGATTGCGTTTCGTTTGTACGAAGATTTTGAATTTGGTTGAATCGTCGAAATAAACCTAGGTCGTCGTCGTTCGTCTTTTGCGCGGTCTCTTTTTTACAATAATTTTAAATATTTTTGTACTATTTCTAAATACTCCAATTATTTTCGATTTGATTGTCCATCTTTTTTTTTTTGAAAATACTTAATGTAAATAAATCTTGGAAATGTAATATTACTCGTTCGGATTATTGATACCCGAAAGAATGAAAATGGTTTCAATTGTATATTTTGGAGAATAAGAAAGGGATGGCACAGGGAAAAATTAGTACAGTGAAACATTAACATCATTCGATGTAAACAGAGATTTAAAAGTATAAAAGTAGGTATTCGTTGGAACGTGGTTCATTTTGCATGTATTCACGCGGACAAGCACGAGCTTCAACCAATGGTCGAAAGGCACGAGACTGCCGCAGCAATCAAGAAGGCAAAAAACCTGCATCTTTGACGGATGCATTTCCTTATTCACACTTTTCCTTTTCACGACAGTTTCAAATAATTTTCAAAAAATAGCGACGTTCTTTTCCGAACTTAATTTAGAACTTATATTTACCAAAAATAATTGTACAATTAAAAAGAGTAAATAGCAATGAAAAGTGAAAGCGTTCCATCGAATAAAGTGATTAACGAATTTTCAGAAGTTGATTCTTTAGTCAACTTGTTTAAATCGTACCCAGCACCTTTTCAATCCGATTTTGCTTGAAAAATTGTCGTGTCGATGTTATCGTTCGTGTTGTGAAACCGGATACCATTCTGAATCTGAAACAATTCTCACAATCAGTAAGAGACCGTAGTCTTTACAAGTTAGTTTACAAACTGCAATCACGTGGAACTGTCACTTGATTGTGTTTAGGATTAGCTGTATACCTACATATAAGCAATATGTACAACGAATTCCAGACATCACAAGTCACAGTGGAGTTCAGTGAATGCACTGCGCTCCACGCGTGAGCATATTTTTAAATTAGCTATTTCGTTCAGTACTCCTTTTAATTATATTATCGAGTAGTTATTTATGATATATACATATCTATGTGCATGAAGATGTACTTAATCGCATGATCGGTGATAGAGATTAGAAAAATCTGTATAAGAGTACTTCTTAATCACTTTTCGCGTTCAGTTGCCGCTTGGATTCAGTGGATATGTATTACGTAAGTACCTATGCTTGACGCTTGTACTTTCTAAGGGTATAACGCAGTGTTTTGACTTTTTGTTTGAATTTAATCTGCATGAAACTTAGTATTAGAATTAAATATAGTTCTTCTTAAATAAAAAAGTAAATATATATAAATAATAAATTGAAAAAATAAAAACGATTAAAATAAATTTTCTAGTTCAAATTTTTTAGAATTCATCTTCTTTAAATTGATATATTTTATACAATTGTAATAACTAATAAACTTATGGTTAACGAATTAATGAAAATAATCGATCAATTATCACACGTTTCTGTTACTATTTTAGTAGTACCTATATAATAATTTGTATTTTCATTACAGTAATATGTGTAAAGGCTATATCAAAAGAAATTAAGGATTTTTTTATTTTACACGTGTATACACGTATATACATGATGGAGAACACAAACTTAAAAAAATACCTTTCTAATGATATTGTTTTTTGTATGATAAATAAAATGTTTATAACATTAGATCCTGCTGAAGTAAAGAGAAGCAATATGTATTTAGAGGTATGTGTTTAGAAAAATTCTGAAAACATATTCTTTAGAAATATTTTTAAGAATGTGATAGTAAATTTTATTTTATAATAAATTATCTATTTCGTTTTGTAATATGATATAACAGATAGTTAGAGCTTTAGTACAGCTAATGAGGAATGAGGATCCACTATTTGCAAAATCGTATCAAGAAATTATTTATTGTGGAAGTTTTTATAAAGGTACAAAAGTTGGCAAACCAAATGAATACGACTTAAACATTGTTTTGAAATTTCCTATTGATTACCAAGGCATAAGTGTAAGATTGTTATTAACATGATTTATTCGTAGAATAAATGTTAATGTACTTATGCAAAATGTATTCGCTTTCAGCTTTCCTCGAATCAACCAGGATTTACTAAAATACATGTAACAAATGCCTCATTGACAAAGTTTTTATTAAAGTATGATTCTTCAAATCCTATCAGAAAGTATGACGAAAAAAAATATATATTTTTATAATAATAAATGATATTGCAATTACCGTCAATATATTCTTCAGGAGTTTTCAGAAACTTATTTCCCAAGAGTGCCTTGATCCAGATAATGTTCGTCAATGGATTGAAGGAATTTTAAGTAAAGTTTTTCAAACATTACCAAAAAACGGAAATAAATATACACTACAAATGCAAAACAGAGATGGTACCACTAGAAAATTTAAAATAAAAAAGAGCGGTCCAGCATTTACTCTAATATTAAGTATTTCTGAAGAAAGTGAAGATATACATATTGATTTAGCTCCTGCATTAGTTTTTCAGAAGTATAATATTCATGGATCTTCTGTAAGAATGAATGAAATTCAAACTGTTAGTACCTTTTATTACTATATTTCTAAATGTATTCTTCAATATTGAAACAAATGTATTTTGTTTTTAGTATAAAAACAAAGTATGGTATGCGATACCATTACCTACAAACAATAATGATTGGAATGAAAAGCTACATTGGAGATTTAACTTTTGCCACCAGGAAAATGAACTTCTTACAAGATATAGCCGTATAAAACCTGTCATACGTCAGATGAAGGTTTCTTAGTGAATTAAATATTTTGATAAATCTTAGCATTCCACAGAGCTAACTATCATACTTGCAGAAACTGAGAGACACGCAAAACTGGAAGAGTATTGCCAGTTATTTTATAGAAACGTTATTCCTGCATAAATTGATGATGTTTGAAGAGGATTTCGATAGAATACCTTTCACATTATTATTTTTTAAAGTAATATACTGCAAGTGATGCGTAAAAATTTATACAATATTATATTACATACTAATTGGAATTACAGATGTTGAAAGAACTTTATAACGCTTGCAATCAGTGCAGGATTGAGTACTTTTGGGATCTAAAATATAATTTATTACAAAAAATTAAAGCATCGGAAATGTGTAACATAACTTGTCGTTTAAACAGAATCATAATGTTGATTGAGAAGCAGATATCACCAAATCCATATATTATAGCTGAACATATTTGTAAGTTCATATTTTATCAAATTATATTAAAATGATATATATATTTAAATGAAACATTATGCAACAAACTTTTAATGTAATTTTTGTTTAAATTGCAGTGAACACAGATGAGTTAAGACTACTACAACTAGAATATGACAGGAGACAAAATAACAATCAAGATGTAGGTAGTCTTTGCACTATAATGTAATGAACGTAAAATTAATGTTTAGGGGTAGAAGATTCGAAAGCAGATAATGAAAGCATATATATAATATTATAATGTGTGTTGATTTTGGCATTCATGTATATTATGAAATATTAATTTATGATGACAACATGAATATTTTTAATACTATTTTCATGATAGAATTATTACAGAGTGTTGAAAATAATTTTATAAAAACTATTCGTATATTTTTATAATAAGCTTTAATAAATATTTAAAATCACAAAGATAACGCTGTTTCTATATAGACTTGTCAGGCCTAGAATTTTTGGCATGCATATAAAAATATTCCTCTATCTTTTATCCTCGTCCTACTATTTATCAATGTCAATACTATCCTTTATTTATATATTTATTTAATAAAAACTTTTCTACTAAATGTTATTTATTTGAATTTAGAATATATGTAAACTGTATCATAGTCACAAGCACAGGACCAACATTGTGGAGAATCTTTTCTGACATATGTATATTTGATGATTCTTATTAAATAATATATTTAATATACATATTACACATAATCAGTCAATACTTAATAAAAATAAAAATATATTATTGTAGCCATTAATAAAAGTTGCTCGTTATATACAGAAACGCTTGTTAGATAGAGACAAAGTTACCTCCATCACTTATTGGAACTTCTCGCCTCGACGTTATCTGCGTCGTTTTGGGTTAACATAACCCAAAACCCCTGTTACTGATTTGTACTTTATACACGTCTATATTGTAGTTGCTATTTCTAACTGTAATTGATCATAGGCATCGCTTTGCGATCAGCCCATTTAATAAAATAGTCTTCTAATTTAATTGCACAGCGTATCATAGTAATACAATCTCCTTCTGCACTATGCGCATTTTCAGGATAAGTACCGATGATATGTTTACAAACGCTAGATAACTTATAGTTAACTGGGCAACTGCTGGTAAAATTTAATCTTCTTTTCACGCTACTTCTTGTACTATCCTGAAAGTTTTTATTAGATAGTTTTATAATTTGACTTTCAGGTGTCTTTTCATTAATTTCTTGCATTTTGTTACAGCAACTGATTTTCGGAGTGTTAATCGTACTCTTAGAACAAGACTCATTCCTATTGTTGCTATTAAAGTTTGAATTCATGACAGAATCTAATGCATCAGATAACATTTTATCGTAACCATCGTTCAGCAGATTACTGACATCATCTGTCTTAGATAGGTTAGAAGTACCATGTTGGGCATCGTTTACTTTTTCTACAAAATCTCCTTTATTTGCAAAGAAATCTTTAATTAAATGGAGCATGTCAATACTAAGAATCTCTTCATTGAGAACCTTCAATAGAGAATTCAAGTTAAAAATTTATCACACTGAAAATATTATGGTACAAAATTGTAAATACCTCATTAATATTTCTAATCTCTGATAAAAATATTGGGTAATCAAAGTTATTTCCATTATAAGCTACAAAGCAAGTTGGTGCTGTAAGTCGACGTATAAAGTCTACCACTAACTTGTATGTCTCGCAGTTGAAAACTTGAACATCTTCTATATTTTCTTTACATAAACCTACAACAATATATATATAGGACATGTGATAGCTTATATTTTGTACAATACAAATTAATTGCTAATGGTAATCAAATATAACATACCTGTCAATTTGTGAACTGTTTTAGAGATTTCTATGCCTGGATCTATCGGTAGAACTAATTTATGTAATACTCTTGGTAAAGAGTTTATAGTATTGCACATAGCATTTCTCGATACTGCAATTAATGACAGTTCTGTGATTTTTGGCATGAAGTTTTTGTTAATTAATCCAGTTGTTTCCAAATCAAAGAATATAAATGTTTGAATAATTTTTTTAGACATTTTTAACGGTATGAATTAAGATTGATATAAATATGGTTTAATATATGAACAGATATTTCAACCTAATAATTAAGGAAAGCTTATTGTTAACATTATCAATTTTTTGATAGATACTATGTTATATATACAGTACGTTATTTATACAATCTATTATCACATACCCCGCCAATCGATAAGTGAGTAATTTTAACAAACAAGATAACTGGGTTTTATTCTTCTTCATTTGTCATCAGTTATTTTTATAAAAGAGTTTACCAACCTAACCTCCAATATGAGTCATTATAACAGGCAAAGATTATAAAATGTAACATTACATTACTTTGTCTATTTCTATATTTCTCTATTATTATGAAATTTAAGTGTAAATACGATTGTTTACAAGTATCGTAAGATTCTTGATTTGCAACGCATCTTCATTGATTAAAAGAGACACTATCTCATCATCTAAAGAGCATAAATTTAGGATTAATATTCCTAGGTTGTTTACGCGAGTGTACATCTTTTATATGAAATTTTTAATTGGAAATTTAACATTTTTGATAAACTATGATCAGCGATGATAGATAATGACTGTCTTCGAGATTCGAACCCGGGCCATCACCATGGTAGTCAGTGCTATTGTCCGCCCCAACAAAAATAATTTTTTTTTTTTTATTGAAAGAATAAAAACGAGATCCAGATTTCATTCGCTCTAGATCCACCGATCCACCTTACATATGTATCACATTCATCATATGACTTATATTAATAGGAACAATACATTTATTTAAATTTGCTTATCGTGTAACTTATGTACTTGTTGACTATTAGGAACATTATTGATTTATAATCTAATATTACTCTTTTCACAGAAGTCATTAAGTATTCTAAGTATCTTAATAGTTAGTACTTATAAAAAAATAGTCTACGCTAAACGGTGGATTCCTCTTTACACCCACAAGTTTTTTAAATCATTTTTCCCGCTCTTCATTGTGTTTAGTACACTCCCACAAAATACAAGAATAATTTAAAGAAAAAAAGATACCGGTGGCGCTATCGTATAAAAACGATGGGAATTATTTTCACTACAAACTTGGGCATTTTCCAACCGATGGTGCCACTAGTACTAAAAAAAATATATATATAATATTCTTAGGTCCATGGCCAGGACCAGCCAGGACAATTCATAACCTCAATTTATATTTACAATCTATTCTTGGGAAATGTCTAGAAATAAATAATAATAATTTTGTTACTTAACTTAATAAAAATTAGAGAAACAATGTGTAAACTGTGAATATTATATATTCTACATAAAACATACACATTTTTAAAGAAATACGTTTGTGTAGACAAAAAAATATACTTCCAAGTTTTATGCTGTTTAAAAACGATAACAGTACATAAACATAAATTAGTGCACTTTTAATAAAGTCACAAAAGAAAGTTGTAATTATGAATGAGAACCGTGACTCTGTTGTGATAGTTAAAGCAAAATCGTTTCGTAAAATATTTAAAGCTCCAGTGAAAGTAAATAAGATTCCAGAAGAAGTCTTGAATGATCCACTATTAAATGCAGCTATCGCTGCGTTACCTTCTAATTACAATTTTGAAATCCATAAGTCAATATGGAGAATCAGAGAAACAAAAGCTAAGAGAGTTGCATTACAAATGCCTGAAGGACTTTTAATGTATGCTACAACTATAGCCGATATTATAGAAGATTTTACAGGTGCAGAAACTGTTATAATGGCAGATGTAACTTATGGTAAGAAACTACAATGTTATATTATATACAGACAACTTTTAGATTATGTACAATATGTATCACTAAATTGACACAATTAAAAAATATGATATTTGAATTATCACTACAAAGGAGTTTGATAAACACTCTGTTAAATGTATAAAATGTATTAATTTAATTTTAAAATCAATGACTCTTGAATCATTTTTAACATTTCAAACAATAGCAGGAACTGATACATTATCAGTGGATTCCTCCATATGGTGAATGTGTTGACAGAAATAACATTTGATGGTTGTTTCTTTAAGTTTACTCCTGTTGCCAATAATATTTATTTATTACTTGATTTCCTATTAACCTTGCAAATAGTTTTTCATTTTTCTTGCAAAATTTACTTGTATAAAATGTGAAACTTTAGAAATACATATGCAATACATTAATGAATTTGAAATATAAAAATTATTTAACATAATCAAAGTCTAATCATTGCAATGATAATAATATATAGTCAATGTTTATATGCAGGAGCATGTTGTATAGATGATTATAGCGCAAAAGCATTGGATGCAGATTTTTTAATTCATTATGGCCATTCTTGTTTAATACCTATCGATCAAACAGTTGGTATTAAAGTACTTTATGTGTTTGTTAATATAAAAATTGATACTTTGCATTGTATCGAGTGCTTACAAGCTACGCTACCAGTTACTAGAAAGATAGCTCTTGTAAGTACCATTCAATTTGCTGGCACCCTACAAGCAATCGCTTTAGAAATGAGAAAAAATGGATATGAAGTTTCTACTCCGCAAAGTAAACCATTAAGTCCTGGGGAGGTATTTATATTAATCTGTTGGGTCATTCCATGCCAACTCGGACACTTTTTGGAGTAACATCTCAGATTTTGACGAAATTTGGATATGTTGTAGTCTTTAATGATATTTAAAACACAGCTGAGCCTGCCGCGCGTCACTTCGAGCCGACGCGCGTCGATCCAGCGTCCCTTCAATCAATTTTCATTCAGCCAATTTCAATTTGCCCATCTTTTTACAAGTACCACCAGGAAAAGGAAAAATGGGGCTATAAACTCATTTTTTTTTTCTTCAGATTTTTAAATACATGCCCGATATAAAATCAAGGCACTTGTTTAAAACAATTAAAAAAAAAAATGGTTCAAAAAACTTTTTTTGTTCTGAAATAATTTTTATTTCATACTTCCATGTCTTCACTATAAGAACGTAAAAGATCATTTTCATCCATTGTCTAGTTCAATAGCTACATTTTTTTAAAGAAAAGGTGCTACAAAACTTTGAACAGCTGTAAAATCGACAATTTTCAAAATTTTTCAAAATTCTTTGAGACACGTTCAAATATCACTAAAGACTACAACATATCCAAATTTCGTCGAAATCTGAGATGTTACTCCAAAAAGTGTCAGAGTTGGCATGGAATGACCCTGTTTTATTAAAGTATATTATAATTAAATTCTGAATGATATATTAAAGGACATTTATACTTTTTATATAGATTTTAGGCTGCACAGCACCACAAGTTCGATGTGCTGATGCAATTATTTATGTAGGAGATGGTCGGTTTCATTTAGAAGCAGCAATGATTGCTAATCCGACATTACAAGCGTTTCGATACGATCCATATGAGAAAAAATTAACAGAAGAATTTTACAACCATGATAAAATGTTAAATAATAGATTAACGGCTATCGAACATGCAAAAGAGACTGGTAGGTTTGGATTGATACTTGGTACTTTGGGAAGACAAGGAAATCCCAACGTCTTGAAAAATTTGGAAAACAAAATTAAATCGCTAGGAAAGGAAAATGTTATTATATTATTGTCAGAAATATTCCCAGACAAGATTAAACTTTTTAAGGGTATCGATGCCTTTATACAGGTAATATTATATATTTTTTATCTTTTATTTTTTGGCTATAAACACTACATATTGGAGAATTAAAATAAAAATTATAAAAATAGGTTGCATGTCCACGATTAAGTATAGATTGGGGTACAGCTTTTGAAAAACCATTTCTTACACCATATGAGGGAGCTGTTGCTTTAAAAATGATAAACTTTAACACTGATAAACCATATCCTATGGATTTCTATGCTTCTGCCAGCCTTGGACCATGGACTCCCAATCATAAGGAATCTGATTTAGAAAAACAGACTGATACTTGTTGTGGTAAATGTAAAGATAAAACATAACAATAAAAAATTGACTTTCAATGCAATATTGTTTAATTCATTCGTTTAAAAAAGATTTTAAGTTTTTCCCCTTAATTTTATTCAATATTTCATTCAATATTGAAAACTAAGAAAATACAGAAAATATAGTAGAGCTATCGTTACATTAAAAATATATATTTTTCTGTGCATATTTAAGTTGCCAAAAATAAATAACTTTTTCAAATTATTTTGAGAATATTTTTACTTTTCAACGTATTTCATTTTACATATGATAGGATTTGAATTTAATCGCGAGTAACAGACACGTGCCATTTGCTTTGAATATTTCTTGCTACCCTGATCGGGGGGGGTAGCGTGATTATAGAATGATAGAATGAACCGCGTGGGCGAATTACGTCATACGCCCACCTGTAGCCGCGCACACGTACAAAGCTATATATGTATTGCATAATAGGTATACGTTAAAAATGTAATTCTTATACGTTACTTAAATTCTTTCATATTAGAATATACATATTAACATACTTGCAATTTATACAATCACAGTTTAAATACGGGTAGTTGTAACTTTGAGATTTCATCATTTTTACACATTATAAATAATGAACTACAATTTCACAAAGTATCATTAATTGTTAATTTAATGAACATTATACTGTGATCGAAATGACACTAGACACGTAGACTTATTTGATACAAATATTATACTGTAAAATAATTTTATTAAGACGTTGCGAAAAATTTATTAAGAAAAGGTCACAGGGTAGATCGCATAGTTCCCGGGGGTGGAAGGCTGTTTCGGCCGCACCCCGGCGTCGCGACGTCAGTCGTCGTTCCAACGTGGCTCAACAAGTACACGCGGTACCGTGCAATTAGTTCAAATACTCGAAAATGTATTATATCATATAATTTACTATTACCTTATTTAAATCACAAATACATCGAAGAAGAGCTCAACGAAAATTGAAAATAATAAAAAATTAAATTATATTATCGGTCTAATGCTTCATTTGTTGATTAATCATCAACAGTAATCATTCAATTATCAAATTGTAAGTATTATCACATTCTCTTACTAATATTTTTGAAATTAATTTATGTCTTAGATATTAAATGATTTTTTTTTTTAACGCGATTGCAAATATTTCTAACTTTTTACGTGCATGCATTGACCCTGAAACACAAAAAAAAAAAAAGAAAAAGAAAAAATTTAACCAGCAATAATGTAATTTTATATAGTACTATTTGTAGTAATAGTAATAATAATTTTTAAATATTATTAATTCTATTTAAAAGGAATATTTTTTAATGAGATCCAAAGTAATGAACGGTGATAACTGGGAGGAAAAATGGCCAAAACAACAATCACAAGCTAGAAAATCAGTACAATCGAATAGAAAGAGAACTGAGAAGTCAGGTTTGAAATTATCAAAACCATCTAGAGGATCTACACCTAGAGAAAGAACCCTTAGAAGATTGGAAAGTAATGAAAGAGAAAGAATGAGAATGCACAGTTTGAATGATGCTTTTCAGGTAAAATCACGTTCAACACTTTTTACATAAAATTATTCACTACTAAAAAAGTTTAAAGTATTATGCTTTGTAGTCTTTACGTGAAGTTATTCCACATGTAACCAAAGAAAGACGACTATCAAAAATTGAAACCTTAACTTTAGCAAAGAATTACATAGCAGCCCTCACAGATGTGATATGTGCAATGAGAAATGAAGAGAAAACTATAAATCAACAGGCTGAGATTCCTGAATCTCATGAATCATCCAATAACAAAACTAAATGCCTAAATATGAATATTCCAATTCCTTCGAAATCCTGTAGTTAGGGAAGCTTTATTTTTTATGTGAATAACCATTCATAGGATATGGCAATTCTAAAAACAGTACAGGTTTCTGAAATGACAAATATTTAAAAATTTTAATTCATTACAGTGTTATGATTGTTTGAGAGCCACATTACTTGAATTTCTTATCAAAACTCTAGTATGAAGTATCTCATAAAAATGCATAAAGGTAATGTCAAAATAAATTAAATAATTAATGAATCAATGCTGAATTTCGATATTGTTTACTTCAATTTTAGTACTATTTAATAAGTATTATAGAAACTATTGTGCCAAAAAATGCTAGTATTTTCATAAAACAAAGCAGTATTTTAGTATTAAAAGATGTCAGTATTATTGTGTATATGTATTATATAAAGATATTGTACTCCAATTATTTTGTAACTATAAAATGCATGGTATATTGTTCCAAATATTGAAATAAATACTATCAACCCTCGGATGTCGAACATGGGTAATTTTTTACTCGGGATTTGACACATAATTGAATCAAAAATTTAATTTGAAGTACATTCCGGATTGTAAGATTGTAGTATAAGTAAAAAATGAGCCATGTCCGTCGTCCGCGGATTATTGCAGTAATTATAATCTAAAATACAATTTTATTTATGTAAAGATAAATGGAAAATTTATAAAGCATAATAATATAATTTGTTAAATGATGTTTGTTTTTCTACATACACGAATATAAATGGAAAGTAAAATAGACTACGCACGTACAATACACACCTTCCCTTATTTTTCACACCTAATGTGAACAAATAACATTAACCACATTACAATTTTATTATATCGTTCAATTATTATGGAATGATTATATGTAAATATGAAAAAGGTATAAACAATTAAATGCATTATCCAGTAGAATAAATAATATATTTACTATGTACAAATTTTATTAAAATCATAGAAGACAAATTCTTAATTGTTTCTTTTTTGCAAATTGATTATTGGTTAGTGCGTTAATGCCTTATGTATTTTAAAATATTACTAATTGAATATATTAATAAGTTAAGTAACAGTAAAAGAAATAGTTCTACTTTCTAAATCCTGTAAATCAACCAACACACCTGTTTGTGTTTTAGAAAATTTTGGAATACAAATCAATCTTGCTACCTGTTCTTCATTTACTGTGAATATACATTTTATTTTATCAAAGTCAGTTTCATTTTCATAATGTGAAAATAAAAATTAATTATAAATATTCTTACCTGTTATTAATTTGGTGTCATATTCGTCCATATTACCAACAAAGTAAATATCAGGACAATCTGTTATAACAAATGGGTCTACCTTGGAATACGGATAGGCTACTGTAGTGTCTGGTGCAGTTGGTGCATAGTGTCGCCAATATAATGTACGTTCTAACCATGTTAATGGCGAAACGTCTGCAAGCCCAGCAACTTTCATAATATCCATAATGGGTTGACCGCTAGAACCAGCTATAATACGAGAGTTGATGCTACCAATCCATGGATTGGTGGCTCCATAGAAACTCTTAAACCTACATCATACAAATGTAAAAATATTTATTTATTATGTAAGGTGAACATCATTTTGTCATCTTAATTATTTCCAGTATTACTGAATCAATTAAAACTATTCTTTGTTTTTGTTTAGAGATGCTGGTTTCCATAAAAAAAAAGATGAAGTTGAGATTAAAAACTTTGGAGAAGTTAATTTAGAAAAAGAAACTATGATCAGCTTATAAAATCTTCTGATCCAAAATATCAAGAAAGAAACAATTTCAATTAGTCTATTCTTACTAAAAGTATTAATGTAATCATGTTATTTACCCAGTATACATATAATACAAACATATTGCATTATCACCTGGAACATTGAGGTAAAATACATGGATGCAATGATTGCTGAGGTATTGTATGACAACTTGGATCAAATTCACCAGGCATTAATATTATGGGGCAAGATTGTACTATAGGATGAAGAAAATTGTCAAGTTTATGTGTTACCATTGCAGCATTTTTAAATAGAATTTCTTCGTGTGCTTTAGTTTCAAAATATCTTTTATAATTGTGAGTCTCCACAGATCCCCTCACACTATTTCCTACAATAATATTAATACTTTAGGTAATTATTTACAACAAAACTGATTTCACAGATTTTAACAGCTTTATAATACATTGAAAAGGTTGTATCAGTGTGTTTTTCTGAGTTTTTGTAAATTATATTTAAGAAAAGGTAACAATCCACATATTTTTTATTCCAGACATACATCCCCTAATGTACTTCAAAATTGTTGAAATCAGTGATATGGACTAAATTGTAAATAATTACTTTATTATTTATTTTAAATTACTGTCATATAATTCTATACCTGCTATAATAATACACACAATGGATGCCACTTGTTTCTGAATTTCTGCAGATCCAATCATTCCAGTTATCCATTCTGATAATAGATTTAAACTTAATAACTGTGTATTATTTGCTAAATCTAAACCTGAAATTATTAAAATTTGTCCCCATTCTTTCAATGGTTTATCAACTGTAGCTATATTTGTGCAACATCCTGGAAAACACCAATCTATCACCTAGAATCAATATATTTGATACAACAGGACTAGAGAGATTGTAAATTATATTAACTCTTTATGGATGCAAGTGGTCATTGATATTAATACGTTTGTATATGCATTTTCTAAATGGTTCAACTAAGCTAAACACCATGATACAAAGAGTTAATACTTGCTTCAATTATAATTATTTGTGTTTGATTGCGTTTAATTGATATTTACTGTGAATGCACCATTTTCCAATTCGTGTCCAAATACAGCACAAACAACACCGGTAACGACATCTTGAATATTTATGTGATTTCCAACCAATTTGATACGCAACGTTTCATCTTCCAAGAATAATAGATCTTTAAATGATGCATAATTTGTTCTGAATGATTGAGGCGTCACTTGAAGTTCCTCGCTGAGCTCGCGCAATACTGATGGCTTTAGTTCTTGGTGTTTATACAATGTTCCTATTATGATACAGTCGTCATTTCCATTCCTTTCAGCAAGTTCTAACAATGAAACAACTTCATATTTCGCTAGGATAAAGGACAGATTAATTTTTTACGAGATTAAAAATATAACCTAAAACGATAATAGTTGTAAGCTGCATAAGAAAATTTACCCCATTTGATCTTTGATTTCTGCAGGATACAATCCCTCAACGCTGCTAACCTTGCCAAGTATATGTCACAATATTGCTTCTCAAAATTCTTCGAACGAATTTTAAATTTTTTAAAATCCTCGAGTTTTAACGATTTACGATCATACGACGACGGTGAATGAATTTCCATTACAAAACGCACTCTTCCATTCGACTTTCATTAATTATATGTCAATGAATCAGTACATTTAATATATTATGGTATCAGTTAAAATTAAATTGAAAATAAATGAAGAATATTTGTTTAAACGAAATGTTCAAGCTTTACTGCAAAATTATCGATTGTTAACAGGAAAAGTGACTTATTTAATCTAAAATATGAAATAAAAAATATGATATAGATAAGATATTTATACAATATAAAAGTCATGCTTTTATTTAAATACATATTTTGTTTTATCTTTAAAATCATGGTTATTTTTATATATCTATATGAATATACAAAATACTATGTTTTATGTGACCATATTTTGAATTATTGTAAATAATTAAATACAAATAAACTTGCATAAAATTTTATTTTTGGTATAATTGTATTATATTGTATAGATGTTATATAATTTTATAAAGGTGGATGTAAAATCTTAACTATTAGCGATGTATGTAAAATAATTTATTTTATATTGACATCAGTTTTTGTCCTTACTTTTGATTATAAATTAAAAAATGATGCACAACCTTGAATATATAAATATTGAAAAAGAAATTGAAAATACAAATAAGAATACATATACATTGAATTATATGAAATCCAATAATACTCTACAATGTATAAGATATTGTCAGTTAATTAAAAAATTCATGCTGGGTTTGGTGGTAAGCCCATTGACCATGCATCTAGTAATTTTTTATCGTGAGGACCAGCACCTAAGCTAAGCATAAGTCCAGAAAGGTCTCCACTATGACCACGACCTCGCATGGCATGGACAACTTTTGCGATGCTATAATTACAACAAAATTATACTTTTAACTTAGAAACCTAAAAATATGTAACGAGAAATCTTTTCAAGTCTTTCTAATGCTTATATGTGATTATACTTTGCCCATTCTTCCTGTAGCGCAGCAAAATGTGCTTTAAGGGTAGAATTTCCAAGTTTTTCGTTGTCAAGTGATTTTTCAATTTTTGTTAGTAATGTTGGAAGTTTCAGTGGCAAAGAACCCGTCCATCTAACGACGTGTGACTGTGAATTTTCAACTTTATGTTCATCAGACATAATATCTAATCTACATACACTTGCGCAAGGTAGTGGAACAGCCACTGAAATATCCATACCTGAAATCAGTAATACAATTTTTTGAGCATTTTTGAAAATAAAATTGACGATTCGTTAGTTTATAACAATATGTAAATACCAATGAAGTTACACTTATTAGGATCCATATATTCTGTCGCTCGAGCCTTGACTCTTCGACATGCACATGGAATAAGAGAACTAAGTCCATACAAAGATTCCAACCTTTGAATACTTGGACCTCTTACCAAAATTTGAACACCCGTTAAACTAGAATATAAAAGTTGTCTAAATTGGTCTTTTCCTAATATGGTTCTTAAATCTCTGAGTATCACTGTAGTAGATTTTCCTGAAACTTCTGAGAACTCCGAGGTCGCTTCCGATTCGTTTGAATTTAAATTTAAGTTTACAGGTAATTTGGCATTTACTAAAGTAAATCCTTCCTCAGTTTCTGGAAAATAAAGTTTTTAGTGAAGTGAATTTATACGTACTTTTTGCGAATATAATATTTGTTATGATGCTAACCAATTTGATGCTCCAAATTGTAACTTAATTCATCATCTAATAAGCTCATGGGAAAAATTTCTATACAATGTCTTGCTCCTGCGCTAAGAATCCATACCAGCCACATGTGGATTCTGATTTAATTGTAATTTGTTAACATCTTATTTTATAAACATTACTGCATATTGCATGCCAAATATGAAACAAATATTATATCATATATAATTCAAACGAATATAATTGATTTATTTAATAAACTTTTCAACCTTTATTTTAGGTTATTTTATTAATGTGTGTGACTTTTGTTTAATACATACACTATACTTGTTTTGACTATATGCTATTACATTTGTTTCAAATATGACAAGAAAAATATGTACTTTGACCTTTAAATGTAAAACAGACCTTATGAAAACATGTTCCTCGTTTGTTATGTCCCTAAATGTTCTGGGTTGTTTGTTTGGATTATATGATCTCGATCCATTATTAGCTGTTGTTAGACGAACTACTCTTTGTGGACATTCTGCTTCTTCTGCATTGTACTTCTTTTCAGCAAAATCTTGTAATTCACGAATTACTTCTTTTAAATTATCAACTAGAAAAGGCCACATGTTTAAAAGAAACTGTTTGTCTCTCATGAAGACAATAAAACTGCACCATCTTCGAAAACCTCTTGCCTGTAAGATAAAAAAATATCTTCGTATCGATGAAATTCATCTTCAATTTCCTTCTAGATATTAAGATTATAATTATTGAGATGATTTGAATAATTTATTGTAATAGCTACCAAACATGCTTTTTCGTTGCATAATTCACCTGGGCATCTTTTAATGTAAACGTATGACTTAAAACATGCCCCCTGTACTCATCTCCAAAGTAGCAGACACCTTCTTTACCAGGATGTACTTCGCAACTTAAACTCCTTAAACGATAATACATCTTTCATTTTTAAATGAATCATTGGCATACAAAACTATTGTACAGAAAGCATAAGATAAACAATATTTTGTAATTATTATACCTAAAACATGCATGCTTCAATAAACACCAAACATCTTGAGTTAACGATTGTTGAGCAGAAAGGAATGATGTCCTAGTTTCGTGTTCATTACTCAAATATTTCACGTTACCAATACTTTGGCATCCTTCGCATTCGTACTGTCCATCTTCTCCATTATTTTGACTTCGTCTTAATATGTCTTTTGGTCCGTAAAATTTTAGTTTCTCTGTACTATGATTATCATAGTTACGATACGTTTGAGTTGTGAATATCACTTTGGGCCCGTGTGATTCACAAAAAATACATAATGCAACCACAGCATTCATTTTCTTTGCGTGAATATTATGAATATATTAACGACCAATTGTATATTTTCATACTTTTAGTATCGCTATCATTTTAAATGTATACATTCAATAATACGTACAAACATTATAACAACTTTATAATATTTAAACGAAACATCGAAATCTTCTTATACATATCAAACAATTGTGAATGTCGAAATTACGATTTTAAACCTAACCTCGGTTTGCGGTATTGATCATAAAATGCAGTTGATGCAGTGACACGATCTTATTTTATTATTTATCTATGAATAATTTCTGTTTTAGAAAACAGTGAAATTCACTTTTTTTAATTTTTTCACGTGATAAGACAAGAATGAAGACAAGCCAAGAGCACGTGACATTATGATAGGCTCTTATACATACTGTACACACATTTATATCTTTTGACCGGATGAGGAGTGTTCATATGCACACAGGCAATTTTGACGACCTCGCGCAAGTAAAAACAAAAATATATTTACGTAGTAAAGCGGGTTGCCCATTATAAGGTGCAACATGTAATGCTATCAAAATGTCGGTCAGTTTTTTTCCAGCCACTCACGACAATATTAATGATGTATATGTATACGTAAAAATTATAATTCTCGCTATCATTAAATATTTATTGAAAACATTTATTTTACATGAATTATAAAGATATTATAAAATGTTCCTATTTTACGTTGCTATGTATGATGATTTTAATTTAATACCCTCGTATGCACCTCTCATCCATATACCTATTGCATGTGCCTGAGGATAAGGATATTTCAATTCCTGTAACATATATTAAGTAAGTTTTTTAGTTTGTGGAACAAGGAATATCATTAACCAACATTAATCAAAATAAGTATAAAAAGTAGGATATCGTACATTATATGTCTTCATACTGGAAGATTGTACATGTACAGTATTCATAGCAAAATTCTCAGCAGCTTTTACAGCTACACCAAATGCATTAATAGGATCTGTATTTTCATTTAGTGCATTTGCTAAATAAAATTGTATTGTTGTTAAAGCAGTTATCATAGTTTTATCACCTACATCAAACAACTGAAATTGTCCAATTTCTTTATTTGCCATAACTAGTGCATTTAACCACATATCAGTGGTTATTTGTTTGTTACTTTCATATTCTGAAAAAGCCTAGAAAATGATATTTTCAAAATATTAATTTATATTAGTTTGTAAATAATTCTAGATTTAGTTTAAGTTAAATAACTTATTCATTAATTTGGTAAATAATTCTTTACTTTAGCAAAATTAAAAAAAAATAGAGTGTAAAGTTTTCCTTGTAAACCATCTACTGTTCTGTCAATGATATGACCAATTTGTATAAATGTTGCATATGGGCTTGTTCCAAATATTTTATTTTCCTGCAAAATTTTATTTTATTAAAAATTATTTATTTTATTTTTGATAATGTATAAAATACAACCTGAATTGTATCTTTTATAGCTTCAGCTCCTCGAGCAAGGTTTGTACCGTAATTTCCATTTCCAAATTCTTGATCTATTCTATTCAATTGTTTAGCACATGCTATTATTGCTTCACATGCCACTGATATAACTGATAAAAATATTTTACTTGTTTCATACTTTATCGTTGGACCTTTTATATTTATATGAAGTGTATCACCATTCTGTAGTAAAAGTCTATTTACTTCTCTAATGTAACAAAGTACCATCAGTAAATAAATAAGATTCATTTACCTTACAATACTTTCCAGATGTAGTTAAATTTATTTTATCATCCTAAAAATAGATTGGATGCTTATGTATAATATATAACACATAGCATTTACTAAACTTTTCTTAATTAAACTAATATGAATTAATTTCATAAAACTTGTATTACTTTCTTCATTTCTATCACATCAGAAGTTAATACTTTTGGCCAAGCAGGTGCAGTTGTAGGGAAATCCAAATATTTAATTAATACTGGATTAATTGATAAATTTAAAATACAAACATTAAAGCCTTTGGTATTCGAATTTGTTATTAATGGCTTTAAATATACTTGCTTTATTTTGAAACTGCATACTTTTGTCTGTTTCAAAACTTTATAAATAAAAGTGTATGTTTCTAGCTGACTGCAACCTAGGTAATTAAAGAAACCTTGAAACTGACACTGAGTTACATAAATGATATTTTTAACATGAATTCTTTGTATACCTAAATTGTTTATCATAATTGCAATATCATGGCCAACACAATATGTTGCAAATGGATTTGTTTGCAAATCGATTGCAAGTGAATCATTTGTTTCATATAGTTCCTTATTTTCTTTGTCTTGATTCATTGCATTCAATACATTTATCATAGGTTTAAACATTTCTTTAACTGAATTTGAAAGCATTTCCATGTCACATTCCTTATGAATTATATTTTCATACTCTATAAAATAAAAATTCTATTGATTTTATATTACTCTATTACACATTCTGATTTTCTTAACATCTTGCTACCTGTTTTTAAAAGGACTATTTCTCTGTTCTGGACAATATGTTTGCAAAGATTATAAATTTCATCTATATTCTTTCCTTCTTCTGACATAGCTCCAGCTATTTTGTACATAAAAAATGATGCTAAAAAACCTTGCTCCTCGGTAATGGATAAAGAATGTGTAGGTATTTGAATTACTTTAATAATATATCCTTTTTCTTCAGCATGAAATTTAGCTAAATGAAAGTTTATAGAATAGTCAGCATAATTGTCTATAATTAACAATATTCCTGTAAATAAATGTTCTATTTTATTTTGATTTACTATTGTTATATGACCATGACTTATTTCAAATTATAAGAATGTTTAAATACAGGTAACACATTTCATTACCAGAAGAATAGTCGTATTCAAATTCTTCGATAACTCTCATTATAATACTCTGCGAAGGTGCACAAGTATTTCCTAAAATTGCAGCCGTTAACATACCATGACCAACGCATTCTGTATATGGTAATTTATTTTCAGCTCTACCTCCAGATATTATTTTCACCTATTAAATATATATAACATTACTTTATAATTAAAAGATTCTCCATTAAACATAACAAGTTATTTACTTGTCCAATCATATTTTTATAATCTTTACGTAAAATTGTCTGACAATCTTCTAACACAACTAAGCCACCGTGTACTGCTGCTATTCCCAAAAGACTTTCATTTATCAGTTCCTCAGACATACTTTCGCACAAAAGTGTCTCTCAAATAAATAATGCAATTCCAAATATGACAAATATATTACAAATCATATACTTTTAAAACATTTCCATTGGATGTTTGCACTGAGTTTAACTAAAAGAATAGTCGTACACATACACTTTTCAAAATTTGAAGGTACAACTTTTTAAAAAATTATGAGTTAACCTAAAGAGAGGAGCCACAAGAATGGAAATGGAAATGCAAAAGAAAACAATAATGAGACTGACGCCCGCACGTGGATGATGTTTACATCCAAGAAAAGATTTATTGCAGTTTATCAAGTGAATATGATTGATATGATCAACTTTGTTACAAGAGAAACACTGAAGAGAACATAGAGATACGAACTCTCAGAATTGTGCAAAACCTGCAAAACTTTACAGGATTTGCATAGAGGGATATTTTTTAGTAGCAACGCCAACTTTAGCGATATTACTCCCTAGTTTTCCTTGTAAGGCTCAAAACAGGGGTTCAAACACTTGTGGTGTTGATTTGATTGTTTACATCATTTTTTTTATATATTTACGTAAGTGTCCTAAAATGATATTTCGACAACATTTACGTTTCAAGTATTGTTTTAAATGTTCTCAAAGTTACTTTCAACAATTTTTGTCGTATTTTTATAAATGCATAAAAAGACGATCTTGATTATGGATTAGTTATACATTAATTATCAATTCATAAAGGGGAAGACACGGGTAATGCAACGAGGTGTACATTACCGCCAAAAATGGGCCTACAAAGGGGTTCGGGATTGTTCGCTTTTCGTCCTTATATTAGCATATTTTTGGCTGAATGAGGGTTCATTCGAAAGAGGAAAGTCCAACAAAGGGTGCTCTGGTCATGACTAGTCGAGGGTGTGTTGATATTTAATAATATGTGCGTCCAAAGTCGAACAAAAATCGAGCAAAACACACCTGCAGAATGAAAGTATTTTTATATTATTAAATGGATTTTGTGACACAAATCATGACCAGAGCACCCTTCGTTGGACCTTCCTCTTTCGAATGAGCCCTCATTCAACCCAAAATATGTTAATATAAGAACGAAAAGCAAAAAATCGTGAAAAAAGATTCCCAAAGACGAGTTTTCCGCCATTTTGTGGATAATGGCAGAGCACGCAGGATAAGAAATTTAGTTCAGGCAATTCGTATGAGATGGCGCTTACTGAGGGCTGCTAACCGGAAGTCGGTACATATGCGACGTTACCATTCTGGGATAACAATGTCTATCCTTTCCCTACGCACTGTTACCATTTGAGCGAAGTCGAAATATTCTTACATTTACCGACGTCGACGGAGCATAGGAAGAGATCGATACACAAATTTATTTTCATTATTGCCTCACTTTTGGAATTATCTTTTTAGGTCCTTAATGAAAAGTTATGTTTGCATAGATTTTTGTCCTACTGCTATTTTATCTCTCTTTGTAAATCCATTTATTGAAATCAAGTATGATAAGCATATACATACAGTGACTCCCAGAAATATTCGGACACTAGTATATGGTTAGCTTTATGACTTAATATCGTAGTTATTAAAAAAGCAATCGTCTTCGTTACTTTTTGCAATAACAAGTCATTTATTAATGTTATTAAAGATAGTCTATACATTAATCCAAAAATTTACATAAATTACATAATAGCAATAAACAAACGAAAGAATACCGCATTTTCGGGTCACAAAAATATTCGGACCCTATGACGAATAACATTTATTAATTAAAATAAAACATTGTATGTTCCACATTAATATTTTGTTGGAAATCCCTTTTGTTTTATAATATGTCTCAATCGATTCGGCATATTAGAAATTATTTTTTTTTAAATATTCTGTCGAAATCGATGCCCATTCTTCTTGAAGCCTAATTTTAAGTTCTTCTTGGATATTAAAATATTTACACGCAACACTAATTGCAACGCGTTTTGTATTCTCTCGGAACACTAATTCAACCCGTTTTATATTTATTCGCAACGCTACTTTGATAAATGAAATGCGAAAAATATTCGCAACATTTTCGCAAAACAAAACATCAACCCGATTTGTAATCATTCGCAACACTAATTGCAACGCGATTTGTATTCATTCGCAACACTACCCTGAAATGCAACGCGAAAATCTTTTTACGCAACACTACTAGCAACGCGATTTGTATTCATTCGCAACATTAAATGGAAACCGCGATGCGCCCAACTCTGGATCAGGACCTGAAAAGAAAACTACGACTACTACAACTACAGGCTAGTATAGTGATAAAGTACTAACAAGTATGACTCTCAATCTTCGAAACCGAAGATGGAGAGCCATTTGATGCTGCCCACTCTTGCGACAGTTTGTCAGGGCCTCTTCAGCTTTCAGCCTCTTCTTTCTTCGGGCGCATTGCCCAATCTGAAATAGGCTCGGTTCCGTGCAATACGTGGACGTTCAACCTGTGTTGAACCACACGTCTGTAACCGAGCGGGACGAGCGTTTCGATGAAGTTAATACGCGGCCGCGAACGCGAAGAAAGCGACTATAAAGTCGCAGGTTCAAAGAATCAAAAGCAACGGCAAAATCAAACGAAATACTTCGTTCGAATCAGCTTGCGTATCGATACTTCGAACCCCGCTACAGAAACAGGTGTCACCGTGTACCGCGCCTACCCAGCTAAATAGTGACTCCCTGTTCCTGGACCCTACTAATGGGATTTAACATTCACACCAAGAAAAGACCTACCTCCCTAACCTAAATCTAAAAATGACAAACTCATTCACACCAACACACACGCTCCACGGTTCTCATTCATGAACCCGGGCGCAAAACCTAAACTAGAGAGAACGTCCCGGGACGTCTTCGACACCCGAGTTCAAAATACAACTTGCACACTCTAATAAACAAAAATCCTGAAATCGTCTGACAAGGCTAGTGACCATTGGATAATATTTGTAAATATTCTACAAACTTCTTTGATATAATCATTGTTTGTACAAAACGAATATTAACGTAATTCTCTTGTAAAATAATGGCAAATGAAACTTTGAATTTGTTATTTGAAAAGAATAATGATATAACTATTGTGTTATTCCATTTCATTTCGTTAATGAATTATATGTATGTAATAAAATAACGATATGTGTATGAATATACATATCATATAAATATAAATATATATACATATTTAAATACATATATATATATTATATAACATAAGATGTATACATTTTTCTACCGACGCAAATCCCACATCCTAACCACAAACACACACATGTGGGAAATACATCGTGCACGATACACTAGCCAATGTCAGCCGCCAACATATATGATTAGTTAGATTAGGTCATCGTGCCCTTTGCCTTCGCTCAAGCAAGTAGCACCTGGGCACTTGAATGAGTTCAGGCAATGAACACGGAATGGTTAACCTGAAAGTCCTCACTAAAAAGAATAATTAATGAAATCTAAGTGGGCTAGCATCTTTTCATTAAATATCATTTTGTTCTCAATAAAAATGACTCGACTTTTAATGTATAAAAATTTAACATTGAAAACTATGAATGTATTAATAATAAAAAATTTAGTTATAAAGAAGAATGAATTTAATAAAAATTGAGTTAATTCTCAAAAAAGAATTTTAGAGTTTATGATGCATCTTTGTATTCTATTAGGTGATTCCCTTGTAAAAGTAAATTTTTTAATTATGAAAGAACACAAGTCGATTCACTTTGACGCAGGAATCGACCTATCGCGAAGCGTCCTTCTTGCACGTATTGGAAAAATTTAAACGGAATTAATTTATACTTATTACTGTACACGTTCAATTTCTATTTGAACGTGTAGCCTGAACAACTTTGAAACACTCTAATATTTCAATATTGTATATTTCATAATATTATACGTATAGTGGATATTAAATTTTAATTTAATAGTACCACCAAATAAATTATCAGCATTTCAAGACTTTTATTTAAAAAATACTATGTAAAAAATAATACATTATTAATAGAAAACGCGAGGTGCAAGAAGACCCTATCCTGGACTAATAAATAAAACAACAAATGTTAGTACTCACGGGTAGCATGACTACCCGCGATCACTATACTCGCCAAAATGCACGTATACAACCGATCACCAGTGCCGATTCGGACCTTTATGTCCTACGACATGGTTTGATGATCGGAGGAACAAAAATCGTCATGCAACTCGCCAGCCGCCAAATAATCTTCATCGCCTGAACGTTGGTTCTGCTAATGGTGTCATCGGAGTAGGTAGTTACGCCCGAAGAATCTGCCAACTGATGCCATCGGAGTAGTTGAAAAGTTGTACTTGGAGTAGTAGTCTATAAATCTACAAAAATTAACACAAAACATAAGAATCTATTTTTAACGTTATAATCGTTGGCAATTTTAATAAAAAAACCGAATAAAGTCTAGATACTTACATTTATGGCTCGTAGAGCGCCGCTCAATGAAATGATGGCTCGCCGTCACTGACTCTATTTCCGGTAACGATATATTTCATATAGTATATGATTAAAAAAAAAAAAAAAAAAACTGTAAACGCGCGAAAATTGTAGTCGGCGAACAAAAACTGACTCTAATTACGCGATTGAAAATGCAGTAAAAATCATGATGTTTTAAAATGAATATTTAATACGCAAAACACACTGACTCTATTTCTTCGCGTTTATCTAACATGAAAATGAGAATAAAAGATAGAAATCTACGAAGCAAACACTGATTCTAATGGCCGCATTGCGCGCGGTCACAAAATTGAAATGAAATGAAAAATTGAAAAAAAAAATCTTATTCGTTAGTCATGGTGTTATTTGTAATAAAAGTGTTGCCTGTGTAATACCCCGAATCTAGTAAGTATTATAGACATCTATTTAATTTTATTCTAAATGTAAGGTATAATAACGATTAATAATTATATTGAGAATTACCATTATTGTAAATAATTAATTATATTACATTATACCCAATTTTCCTTTAAACGTTTGCAGTGACCGTCGTCGTCCTTTCGTACTAATGGCGTCGTGGAAATTGGCAATCAAGAATTCTGGAAACAAAAGGAAAGGTCCAAAGTTAGACTTCATTAGAGCACATTAGCAACAAGTTAATTGAAAACAGTTTTATAAATAGATTTATAAAAAAGTTTTTCAAAATATTATGAAAGTTTAAAAAATATATTATTATTTTAATCAAAGTACACATTTGATATCGAATCAATCGAAACATTTCGTCAATTGCACGTCACTTGTCGCTTCGTACAAAATGGAACTTTCTGAGAAATAAATTTGAATTTTTCCGCGGTAATTGCAGAATCAAAAGGAAATCGCGTGTTAAAAGCACTGAAAGAATTGATTCGCCAATAAGAAATGCTAATTGACTCACTATTTCACTATTTCAATGCAATATTAAACGAATCGTTGCTTCTAAAAGTCTCGATCGAAATATATATCGAATAGACCTTTGCAATAATGGCGTCGCGTCGGTTATCGAAATTCAGAACGAACATTGAAAATTATAAAAAAAAGTTCAAAATTCGAAAGAAATAGTTACATCCGGTACACTACCATTTATGAATGAGCAATAAATTTATTAAAATTAGCTCGCGGAAAGTCTGATGCAATCCGAAAGGGTGTATGCATGTCCATTGGTACGTTGTAGAAAATCCGCGAAATCGATTTCGATTTTTTCGCGTCAATTGCAAAATCGATAGTTGTTAACACACGTTAATCGGCACTATAACTAGGTATTACACGATATAGAGGAACGATGACAACCCGAAGCAACGATTATTTGAATCTCGGAAGTATATATGGTAATTAATTAGGTGATCGGAAAACACGTGCACTCACCTCGAGACGCCGGGCGGAAAAGAACGGTTTAACTCCCCGTCTTAGAGCGTTGGGGATGGGGCGGACGTGGGCGTGGTGGGGGAGAACGATGTGATACATCGAAAGACAATAACGTGATTGGTTGATCCGCTGATCTATTCACGACAGTCTGAACACCTCGACTAAACAAATTAATATTGCAAAATTAACAAAATGTATAAAAAAAACAAACTAAAATTTAATTTCCTCATATTTAATTACCTCTGTAAAATGCAATATTGCCTGTAACTTTTTCCATGTTTCGTCGGAACTGAATTTCCAAGATTGATGAAAAGCCTAAGTGTTTCGAAAAAATTTGACAGTCGAATTTATTTGAATCCTAGAATCACTTTTTAGGCTCAAAATGCACAATAAAGTCATATCCCGTTCAGAAAATCACTACTTAAAATATTTTTGCAAAATTGTTTATACAATGAAATATGTAAATCTAGTGACATTGTTTGCATAGGGACAGTGGTCATTGTTCCCCCACTATACCTAGTTAGATAATCTCGAGATGAACAAGTGTATGTGTCCGAACTAACTCTTTATGCTTTCTTTAATTTTTAATTCGCACTGTCTCCGCTGGATATCGCAGTTTGAACACAATGCGAATCACTAAGTATCATACACTGATACTACATGTATTATACACTTATTATACAATTCATCTGAAAGGTTTGTTTATTCCCTCTTCGTAACGTCTCTTTTATTTCAAAATTGTTACTGTTCTATTGTCTCGTTATAGTGTTGTTAAGGTGCTGTCTATGTATACGTGTTCCATCTGGCCAAGATCTCGAAACACATGGACGTGGTGAGAACGAAAGTTAACGTATCGTCGATGTCGATAAAGAATTTTTTTTGGTGTGTATTCTACGTTCGCGAACTGTGTCTATTGCGATGACAAACGACTAAAGTGTCGACTTTAAGGTTAGTAAAGCGTAAACAGCGTCGTCCTTTGCTACCATGTTCACGAAACGCACGTGGACTCCGCGAATGTAAACACAGAGACGAACGACAGAGGTTCTATTGAATCTTTCCAACACCCTTGTGTCTACACACACTTGTTGACGATGCCTATATTATATCGTCGAAAACAAGTGTTATCTTTAGAAACAATAAATATACTGTCTTTTATTTAAAGTAATAATTAAAGTTTTTCTATTTAAAAAATTTGAAAATTTTAAGCAGCTGAAAATTATTTAAGTAAAATAAATTTTTGTTTAAATAATACGAAAATCAAAATTCTAAAATAAATTTTGTGTATTTTTAGGCTGACAATGTAGTGTTTTTAGGCATGTATATAACGACCGATCGTGCCAGGGGCAATATCAAGTTGTTCTATACATCGAGTCGCGCACCATCGAGGCAGTCATAAACGACATCTCACGTATGAAATATATGGGAGGAAGCAATTAATAGGTAATCTAATCGGGCCAGGCAATTTTGTTTACATATTACTATTATTCTTTTTATTACAATAAGTTATTAAATTATTTCTAGGAATAATTATGCATTGGAATGATAATGCCGCTTTCCGGTGCGACGAAATCCGAAGGGAAGAAAAGATGAGAAAAGATCGTGTTTAGATATAAGATACTTCAGAGACTGTGAACTCTTGGTTACTAGCACAGAGAAATATATATACATACGTGGCGAACAACATTCTGAAAGTCTGGCTATCAAATTAATAATAATGACGAAAAATATTACTTTTTATTTTCTAATATTTTTCTTTCAAGGAGATTCAATTTTTCCAGTTTCTTTAATTTTTTTATTCCAGAAGTTTCCACTTCCTTGGATGGTATGTGTGTAATATTAAGTTTAGGGAGTATCTTTTAACAAATTGCAGCATGATTGGATCAGCAATTTGTAAAAGGATTTTACTTATTGAAAATACAGATTGATCCGCTCGGTAGTAGACGCAATGGACAACCACAACAATAGCCGACCGTCATTGTAGACTTTATGACGGTGGCAGTTTCTGCTCGGCAATATTTTTTATTTCACTTGCACCAAGGACCGAGCAATACGTCAACGGACCGCGTACAAGTTCGAACGCACAAAGGTTTGAAAACGCGCGACGTGCCCGCGCATACCTGCGGGATGTTACTTTACCGTCAGCTAGGTTGAAAAGGATAGTACAAAATATAAATTCTTCGCTAATAAAATCGGTGATATGTCTAAAGTATATGTACATGTAGGACTGGAAACCCACTTTTCCTATGTTTATTTCGAATGTTTAAAGTTTCAAATTATGAAGGATATTTTATATACCTGTAACTTTGAAAGTTATGCGAATTTCAAAAATCTTCAAACATTGCATTTTTTAATTGATTTATATTAGTTACATTAAGATGTTTTTAAAAGTAAGTCGTACACAGTATTTTTTATTTTAGCCACAAGAAATTATTCTTCGCCACGCCCTTGTTACAGCACTGACATGCAGAACAAAATAGAGAAATAGAAGATAGCGCCATCTCGTTTTCATTGGGCAGTCATGTATCTGTGGGTATTACCATTTCTATGCAGAAAAATCTGTTGTATACCGACCGGCCAAATCGGAGAGATCACGTGACATGTACACCCCTATAAAACGAAGGAGCCGTTGTACATTGGACTCAAGGTGAAAAAAATAAAAATATTTATATGTATGGAATTCCTATATCTTGACAAATTTTATCTTTTTATTTTTTATATTTAAAAATCTCTGAACATGGCACACTTTTTTTACATATTCTACGTAATAAATTTTCTGTTCCAACAAAAAAACATACTTATATATATATATATATATATATATATATATATATATATATATATACATACAGCACTGGTGACAACAATGGCGGCGAAGGAAGGAAGGAAATCAGTAACCCTATGTTTTTGAGACTGGAAATTGGTATTTTTGCACAAAAATTAATCTGTATGCAAAGTTTGTCGGAATTTTGAAAGAATCAAGTCTTGACATTTTGTTATAAACAAAAGTATCGGTATTTTTCAAAAGGTTCGCGAATGTGAATTTGTAAGCTTTCAGAAGACAAAAGGAAGCATATTGTACAGAGTGCTGTTAAAAACTGATATAAGCTCCATGTGTTTTTAAACAGCAAGATCAAAAAATTTCGAAAAAAGGAAAGATAAGTTAAATGTAATTTGTGTACGTGATGTATTGGTCCAAGTGCCAGTAAGTGTATAGTACACTTGAATAAAACAGTTGTCATTGTGTAATTCAACTTTCTTCTGTATACATTTGTTATATTTCAGAGAAGAGCTAAAGTTCTACCTAATAGGGTAAACAGTGCTTCTCATGGTACATTAAAATCAAATTAGTTTATTGTCGGATCAACCAATCAAATCGGTCAATAACGACTCAGTAAAAAGTTTGAAAGTTGAAACTGAAATTTCATTTTCATTATTTGTCATTTTTTATATTGCTTTTACTAAAAGGAATAAAAATAGCAATTTTATTAAACTTCTTGTTTGCAATGAAACAGGCTTTTGGTATTACTCAATCATATAAATTAATGTATTATGAAATAGTAATTTAAAAACTGTCATAAAAAAAGAACTAAACAAATGTGCTATTTTTCTCATATTTATTTATGTGTATTGTTTCAGTCAACAATGTAAAAAAGCATGAGTTTAAATCTGAAATAATAATAGTCGATGAAATTAGAAAAATCAAAAAGAAAATCGTAGTATATATATAAAGATGTATTTACTTATAATTGCATAATTCAGCCTTGTATGGCCAAATATTGCACTACATTTTGACTACCTTTGCAAGCTCTACTTGTTAATATATTCATTTCACGCCCAACTCTTTACTCATAAAGTTGTTGTGTGCAAATATAACTTAAACAATGCACAGAACTTAGCAAAGATTAATCGAGATCAACGTGAAATAAACATTTTGTAAGCAAAGCTTGCAAGTACATTAGCGACAAGCTTCTTCTTGTCTGTTGATCGTATGACAATCTTAAACATTATCAGTCTACAAAGTTATACTAAACTTTTTGTTTACATAAAAGTATTTAGATACAGTTGTCATAACAATATCAGCAAAGTATCATGCATTCCCACAAACAATGCATGTAATATGTACATCACTCTATGATTAAAAATCCATTATTTTCACGCTGCATTCATACCACGCAGCGATTGCTGTATATACTTAACTCTATTTGGTATGCATTTATCAGCTATATTTTCACCTTTCATTATTTTAAAAACTTCTAATCGTTTCGTAATGACGAGATTGATGACAATATTTTGTATTTCGTTAATTTCTTTATATAAATCGAATTCCGCACTTTTTTTATATTTAAAAAAAGTTTCTGTACACTTTTACACTGCTTAAAATCGGAGTATCTTTAGTAATACGAAGCAATATTTAAAAAATGTTCAATTTATATTGTTGCATCACGTATTCAATAACACTGTTGATAAAAATGCATATTCATGCAATGCAAATCATTGTTAGCATGGATTCTTTAAAATTAAAAAACAAAAAGGAATACTATCATGCGTATGTATAGTATGTATACGTGTGTATAAAATTTGTTGTGATTAAGTTTAACCTTGTTGATTCACATATATTAAAAAATTTTGTTTATAATTTCATGAAAAAAATGTATAATTCATTGCAATGAATATGTTGTATGTGTATTACATGAGGCTTTAAATTCATCAATTGTAGTTCTATAATAATCAGCAAACCAAGTTCATTTCTATACTTCCAGTTTAACACTATGCAATTATTCATTGATTTTTATATTGCATTTAAAACACAATGCAGGCTAATTTGTTGCACTGTCTGCCATTCTGTACTACTTCAAGATTTATCTTCATAACTTTTATAAGTTTCTCTTTTTCTCAAAGCGATTTTGTAATATTGTTAAATAATCGTTTACCCCACCAAGATTCCAAATCGAATGGTTTAAAGTCTGAAACATCATAATTTGTAGTTAAAACAGAAAGAATATCATTTCATTTATCTTATAATATTTAATATTTCACCAAAATTTTTATTTTTATTTGAAAAAAAAAAAATAGAATAACTAACCTTGTAGATTATCATTTGGTTCACCATCATTATAGTATACTATAGAATTAGGACCTGAAACATAGAAAATATTATAATTTAATTACGAGTATTTTATAAAATTTTAAAGTGTTCTATGATAAATGCAGTCTTTTATATAAGTAAAATTATAAATATTTGGATATATTTAAACAAAAATGAAGGAATATGTAAAATTCATTAACAACATTTAAATATCACTTACTGGAGGGTTCTGAACAATCTGAACCATCTGAAGATTCGCTTCTTTGCCTTGTATTCACTTGATTCCATGCTAACAAATAAAAAGTATAAACATAATATACTTGATAAAACTATGCAATATTGGATAAATTATACAGTATAGATTTTACAAGTTGCATTTTTTTGCATTTTATTGAATTAAAGTCAATATTATTTTGTCTAACTTTTTTATAATTTTTAAAATTATATACAAACAAATACATACATTCATAAACAAATTTAATAAGTTCCTCATGTTGTGGTGTAATAACTTCTTGCATTTGATGCCTTTGTGAATTGAGTTTAGATTTTCCATTCATGTGAAAGACTGGCTTGGGCACATGGCTGTGAAATTTAACATTGATGTTACTATATGTAGAAGCATACAGAAATATTCTTATATTATGTTATGTAAACATTTTTAAAGTATATGATATTTATGCACGTCATTTCGTGAATTACAATTTATATATTTCAAAAATTATGACATACAGATTAAATCTGTTTGTTTTTGTCGGAAAATTATGAATTGCGTAATGCTTAAAGTACAAAGAGAGAGGGAGAAAAGGAACGAAGTAGGGTTAAGATGGGTTAGGGCACTACTTACCGGGTGGTCTCGTGGTCATCATCGGGATCCGCTTTTCTCGTTAAATCGCGCAAGGTTTCCAGCCTTTCGAGATTTTGACTGATTCCTGGAAAACGATGGTCTTCGATAGAACCGATGTCACGATCGTTTACATTTTCGAGCGCATGTAAAATATAATCATACTTCGGATACTAGTACCTCTTCGTGTCTTGGCGACAATTTTGCTAGGTCCTTTTGATACAGTATACATATTCCTCGTGAGAAGAGCACAAAATTAACTGCGTACTCGATTTGCGATGCCAGACCATCCGAGAATTATCTTAAGTTTTTAGTTTAGAATGAAGTAATTTTCGAGAAACTCCTAACACTTCCGAATGGATCAACCGCACGGGTTGAAATGATCAGCATGAAATACACGATGGGTGAACCACGTGACCTTAGCTCCTGGTATCGCTTGCACTAAATATATATATGTAGTCAGGGACATATGCATATATGCATATCAATGGAACAAATTTGAAAAAGTCCTATGTAAGTATACGTGCATACTTGCGTACATTCTTACTACATACGATGATCTACTGGAAACAATTGACCATTCATTATCGCTACTAGTGAAAAGGTATACTTATTTAAATATATTTAAAAAATTGCTTCATTTTAAAAAAAATATTCAGATTTATTTAGTTAATTACTTTTAATACCAATATTGTTATAAAGCAGATTGTATAATTGTGTATTTAATGCTAATCAAAAATTATAATTTTATCAAAGAAAAATAGAATCTTCGTTGTTATAAAATTCTTTCATACATTCTTATGTAATACATGATAATGTATTTTACTAGCGAGTAACAAAATAATTCGAACTGTAGAGATGTCATTAATATAAATTTGATATTAACTATAAGTAAAAGGTTTTTCAATCTTCATTGATTTACAAATTTTTTAAATTAATAATTATATAATATCAAGTACTAATTTATATAATTGTAATCCCAAGGATAACGCAGTATTACTGTTTTGCACAATACATATTTTGTTATATTGTTTAGCTCTACGAATCGTAATTTCATTTTTTCGTATGAACAAATTATCATTAACACATTGGGAATATTAGGAAATCTTTGTTATGGATAAACAAATGATCCATAGCATTTAACAAACTTGTAATTCTAGAAGTACAAATTCATTTGTGTAAATATGAAATAATTATATGAAACGGAATAATAACTCTGGAAGTATATAATTTACAAGCTTGATTCAGTTTACTTATACATGTAAACTATCAATGCCATTCACATAAAGAAATTTAGGCTTTTTTTAAAATCCTGATATATATGAAAAACATTCAGGATTTCATATGTTCTGCAGTAATAAAATTGAATACGTTCAGTACTGTGATGATTTTTGCACTGTTCGCAAAAGTAATATATTTTTAGCAAAAATGTGATATAAAATCAAATATTGAAACACAATGTTGTATAATTGCTATCTTCCAAATTTTTATCACATTTTAAAAATTATGTAACGTATATTGATGCTTCTTATGACATTGGGCATATTTTCAAAAATAAGATGATACTTAAAATCACAAACATTAAATTCCTTATTACCAATCGTATTCCTATATTATAATTTCAGAATATATTAATTATTTGCAATATCAGTACATAATTATAACACTTCTAGTAATAATAATAATAATAATAATAATAATATATTACTCTATAATAATAATAATACTTTTATAAAAATCAAAAGTACTATGATAGTAATTACATAGCATATTTATATAGAATAACGAATAATCGGGACACAATTAAATTTAACATAGAAAAATACTTCCATCTATAGTTCGATGAAGTCAATTATTTAATGAAATATTCATTTCTTTGCATTTGAATCTGCAAATTTAAAAAATGCAAGTGTATTATACTTTTCATATAGCTTCAAGGCATGACATAACACATTGTGATATATATGTTATTTTGAATACAATGTGTTTTTTATATACATATAACATAAATTAGTATTCCTATTTTAGTATTACATAATGTTTACGCGTATTACGGTTATTTTAATCGTAAAATAAGTTATTCATTGTTATTTAATTTTTACAACATACAGAAATGATAATTTACGATCGTGTGGTATCAATTACATTCTTAAGTACATGTAAGCGCAAAGCACGTTCCCTTCCTTAATTCTTTCTTTTGTTTCTGATTTATTTTGTCATTGCTCCTAATATCAAGTGTTAATAGAAACATTTATTTATTAGACAGAGGTATGTGATGATTCGATCAACTCAACATTCATTTCTACATTCTGTAAAAAAACTCAAATGTTTAAGCACTCCTTAAAGAGCAAATAAAGATTTGTCTTGATCTTTGTTAATTTGACGTTGAATGTTTGCATTGCCAGAATTCGTAGTACTTCCAGTGGCAGCAGTTGTTGTAGGCAGAGTTGGTAAAGCTTCAGCAGCAGCAGCTCTTTCTGCTAAGAAACGTTCAAATTCGGACGATGTTAATGATTCTTGATCGCCATGTGCTCCTGGCTAAAAAAAATTATCTGTTAAAAATTTTTAGCTTAATGGTGAGTTGCATCAGACAGCATAATTAAAAATATTTCGAGTTTGGGTAAATTAAAATAATGTTAAGCAATTTTAAAACGTTCCTGTTTTCAAAAAATTAATTTTATTATTGCACATGACTCACCGTGTGGTCTAACCAGGCTGCCATTTCATTAAATTCAGATTCCCGGTTTAGCTAAATATTAACACAAGGAAAACAAATAAAAACGAACACATCGAACAAAATACGAAACAAATTATATAGTATATCTAGGCAAAAAATAAAGCATAAGGGAACATAAGAAAAAATAAAACATTCCATGCTCTAAAAAGCTATATAGCAAAGGAAAGCAGCAATTTCCTATTGGAGTTATCGAATTAATAAGAATAAGATGCTTAAGTATCATAAAGGTTATTAAATTGTAGCATTCTTACCTTTCTCTAGATTGGATAATTTTAAAGATCTTTGTATCAATTTGTAACTGAATTATTGAAAAATGTAGAGCATTGCAACAATAAAATTCAATAAAAATTGGTAAAAAATATTTTAGTGCTTGTAATAAACTTATCTTTCTTTAACTAAATAAATAATTAATAATACTTAAATAGTGGTATTGACTAATGTTTTGCAGTAATGAATATAGTAAGGGTAGGGGTTACGCACAGAAGAAGCAGTAGTAGAAGCAGCTGTAGAAGCAGTCTGCTGGGGAGTTTTAGGATTATTGCGATTGAGTATCGCTGTACTGAGGCTTCCTCCGCTCACCTGTTCCAAATTATCCTCATATTTGCTACCACTGTAATAAAGATAAGTTAGTAGTATTCAATCTACAATTGTTAAAAATTTCGAAACTCAATCTAATCTTAGAAACCTGTTCTTTGTAGTTTCATAAGTCGCGTTACGAGATTGTGCAAACATATCAAACTCATCACTGTCGCCTTCCTTCTTTTCCTTTCGTCCTGTCCTACTTTTATCGCCACTCTCAGAAACAGCTGTAATTCAATACAAAATATTATATTACATCTCCTATTCGCTAGAAATACAACTGCTATGTGAAAACTATTTTATACGAGACATGTTGTATTTGAAGGCATTTACAAAATAGAAGCCCTTCGTTATTTTCATGTTTTGTATTTTTCGAAATTTTTTAAACAGCATTATATGTTTTTTTAATACTATATATTAGCCAGTAAAAAGGCAAATATAATTAAATTTATCAAAGTGATCACAAAGTGAGATTAATAAGTCACAATAATAATTGGTGAATACAAGGAGCTAGCCATTACTAACTGTAAATTATAATCGCTTTACAAACAAACAAAATTAAAAGAAGTGTCAAGGTTATATCAAGGTTATCTGTTACTGATACATTGAATTAAGAAATAAAACAGTCTTTGTTATAATTAAAAGTACAAGTGGTTTCAGCTGATAATTATGATTGATTTATCCTATATAGATATATGTGTATATATAGACATATAATGCATACCCATTCCTGTCATTTGCTTTTCCAAAGCATCAGTTTCATCAGATAAGTCTATAAGAGAATCAGCTTCTTGTTTATTAGTTGATGAAGTAGAATCCACATTTTGTGGATGACCAATTGTTTGTGCCAAAATAGTGCTTGCTGCTACTGCTTTATTTTTCGTATAACGTGAATAACGCAGAAATAAATTATTTAATTCATCGTTGATACGTAATAATTCTGCTGTCATTTCATCGTGTGCTAACTTGCCAATTAAATCAACAACTCGCTCTTGCATTGCTTTGCACGTGGAATGAAGTTCCTGCAAACATTAAAATTCTTAAAGTGATATCAAATTATTGTTTTACAATTGTACAAATTAAATATTGATTTAAAGCGAAAAAGATATTTCCTACTCTTCAGAAAACAAATAAGTTATATTCATACGGTTAAAAGTTCAAGGTCTGCTGCTTCTGGTTGTTGATTGTTGCTTTGATCTGGGCTTGTAAAATATGTCAACATTTCTGATAAAACACGCATGTTCCCTTGTACAACATCAAGTTCACTTTGTAATTTAGCCAATTGTTGTTCATTCAATTGGGTTACTTGTCCTGACAATTGATTTTGAGGTACTTGGACTTGCGTTGCCAAAGGAGTTACCGATGGCAGTTCAGTTGCAGATACATTTATAATACTTTGTTCTGATTCAGGTACACTCTGCAACATTAATGACAATAAAAAATGCAATATTATGTTACATTTATTGTTTATGATATTATAATAATCTTACTCTCTCTGGAGTAATGATGGGTGCCATGGCATCTAAATCAGTCATTGGAAATTGTATGCCTTTTAATTTTAGTTCTTGATAAACTTGAACAACACCTTGAGTATGTGGTTGGTGACGGAATGTTTCTGCCCATGATTGAATCAAACTTAAAACTTTCTCTTGTACTGCTGTGGGTGGTTCATTTTTTGGTCCAATTAATTTAAACAATTCTTGTACAAACTCTCGCGAACAAGCGAGAGCATGGAAATGTTTCCCACAATTTTTTACACATGTTTCCAATACCTAGTACAGTAATGTCATTGCATTAAAATAATGTATGATTATTTATTGTAAATTAATAATCTAATCTGAAAATCTATGATTAATTTAATAAGGGAATATAAAAAAAAAATGTAAAACATTAAGTGTACACAGTTGAAAATTATAGATACATAAATAAATACAGTTATCTATGATGCAACTTGCGCTATATAAAAACTGAAAGCTTTAACAAATTTATTTTTTACTTTAACAAGTGAATAAAAAAATAAATATCTTGTATCACTATTTAATTATAGAAAGAAATTTCATCATATTATATATATATTTTATGTAAAATGTAAATGTTTCCAAATATTTAAGTACTAACAGTAAGGGTATACATGACTATAGTGTAATTCTTTCCTACAGCCTGATTGAGCCTACGCTTAATTGCTTTAATTGCGTCTCTTGGCCCATCCTCTGTTTCATTTATTATATCACATATTTCTATGTTAAGTGCCCAATTCTCACTTGGCAAACTACCATCTGTAGCTTGTTCTGGAATAAACAAATTGCGATAATATATACACCATTAATTATCATTTTTCTTTTTTTCATATAAAATGTTTACCAAGTTATGCATCATGACATTATAGACGTTTGATATGATACACACATAGAAGAAATTGATAGTCATATAAACATTCGTATCTACTAACATACAGGTAATACTCTATAAGATTTACGCTTATAAATTGATTATCCATTTGTGTTGAACTAATCGTAGTGAAATAATTATTAAATGTAAATAAGAAATTTACCTATCTTCTGGCCTACTGGTGTTGAAAACGGATTAACATTCACCCCAAAAAATGACATTGTTGCGCAATATATGAAACTGTATTAAGATTCGTTAACGTTGCTATGACTTAATTGTGCATATATAAGGCACGTTACAAATTTTGTTAGAAACAATATATGATAATAATTTACAACTTTCTTGTTCCACTGAATGACAGTATCATATGACCCCGCACAACGATAAAGGTAGACGTCAAAGTGTCAGAAACACCAACCAATCATATGTACCTCTAATGTATTGTATTATGATTGGTCGTAACTTTATGTTCCAGTATGCAATTTACTCCGGGGTTTAAAGAACAAAAACAATCCTTTCGAATCGAGATTAGTTTATCGATAAGTTTTGAGGCTGAAAGATAAGTAAGTCTTTGCAAATTGTATGTATTTACAAAAGTTATATACTTTATCTAGCGAGACTATAGAACTCAAGCCAGAGAAGCGCGATGGGGTTCTTTTTAATACAAACATGGCCGCTGTCTACATTAATTAAAGATCAGAGAGATCAGAGGGTCTCGAATATTAATTATGCGTTATTGATACAGAAAAGGAATGCAATTATGTACAAAGATTTAAATTTTACATACGTAGCATTCTTGTGTGCATTCCCTCTTTTGAAGCTCTTAAATAATTGTTTGTAGATTTTTAAATAAATCTAAACTGAAACTGGATAAACATTGCATTTTGAATTGTAAATAGATTCTTACACCTTAGGAACGATTATTTTATACTTATGAATATTGAAGAATTCTTATAATCTAATAAGTAGTATAAGTAGCATAAAAGATTGTAACATATGTTATTATATATGTATTACATATGTAATAGTAGTACAATAAAATAACTATACGATTTAATAAATATAATAAAATAAGTATAATAGAATAATATACAACTGCTATAGTAACACAATAAAATAATTAGGAAAATATACCATAAATTTTGTTTTTTAATAAAACACAAATAATATAGAATATATCCGATTGTTTTATTTTAAATAAAAGAATATATGACTACAATTAAATGTAAAAAATTATGTTTAAGTATACGTCATGATTACTCTGAAAAGAGTATTTTGTTATTACAAAATGAAATCCTGAAACCCTGAAACCTTTTGGAAAACCCTTTACAACACGTATAATAATATAATTACATGTGAAGAAAGCTATGAGTCAGTAATTGAATAATAAACTTGATTTCCTAGCAACCAAACAAAACTACAAAATACCTCCAAATGCCTCCTATGCGACACAAAGTCTCATAAACTCATATTCTTGTCGATTCATTATACGTGATTCATAAAAAGAATATTTGAAAATGTTCGTTCAAGAAGATGTTCCTACTATTCTTCAAGAATTCGTGCAACCTCGTACAATAAATCAAGATATGCTTATAAATTTAATAATCGATCAAGGACCAAAGGGAGAAGCTGGGAGACTTTTCTACGAAGATGGAATTAATTTGAATGAAACAAAGGAAATTCAAATCGAATTTCTTAGTATGTAATGTAGATACTCGTATAATTGAGTTCATTTTACATTTACTAGTTTTCATGTCTTGTTTTAGATATTTTAAACATCGATCACCTCTGGGTAATGCCAAATCTTGTTAAATTAAAATTGTCCAATAATATAATAGAAACAATAGAAAATCTAGATACTCTTATTCATTTAAGAGAATTAGATCTGTCTTTTAATCATATTAGAATAATGAAAAATTTGAACAATTTGACGAATTTGGAAATATTGCTTCTGTACAATAATGAAATTAGTAAAATAGAAGGAATAGATAATTTATGTAATCTAACAATTTTTAGCATTGGTAATAATGCCATTGCAGATTGGGAACATGTAATATATATTATAAACTATCTTTTATTTGCAATTAAATCTGCATCTATCTGTAGCTACAAAATTGTTATTTTAGGTACTTTATTTAAGAAAGTTAAAGAAACTACGCAGTTTCAATATTAATGGAAATCCTTGTACCAAAGAAGATGGATACTTGGATTATGTATTCGCATTCATGCCTCAATTAATTTATTATGAATATAAAATAATAATCGATGAAGAACGATTAGCAGCCAAAAAAAAACATTAGTAATTATAAAATTATAAATAATATACAAACACAGAATCTCCATATTTTAAGCATACATTCTTACTTTATTTAGTCGTGCTTTAACTACTTTAGAAGAAACAGAAGCTAAAGAACAAGAAAAATTAGATGAACAGCAAAGATATGAAGAAAAATTAGCTTTTCTTACTAGTGCATACGTGGAACATCTTGATGGAGATTACCTTTTTCAACAAATGTTTGCAGATGATAAAGGTTTATAAATTCATTTTCATATGTAAAAATTCCAAGTATAAATAGGAAAAAGACACAAAGTAATTTAATTCCACTAATTTTATATTTAGAGGGGATAGAATTAACTATGGTAAATGAAGAAACTCAAAATGCTTACGAAGAATATAAAGAAAGTTTTTCGTTAATGTGTCAAGAGCTTTGTGAAGTAGGTTTGAAAGAACATGAAAAACGAACTTACGAAATAAACCTTTTTACTAATGCTGTTAACGAAGGTAAGAAAGCTACACAGGACCAAGGCAGAAAGTAAGTCATTTTTTATGATATACATATACATGTATGAAATGAAAGTAATACTAACAATTTCATTAATACATTGGTACTGACTTTGTTGTTATCTCATAACACAGGATCGTAAATGACATTCTGCAAAAGAAAACTGAAATTTTAACGAGCGTTAAGTATTTACTAAAAAAATTAGTTGGTGATATAGATAGTGCTGTGCTCGAAGAAATAACTCAAAAGGTACAACAACTTTCTGATGAATTTAATGATGTGATAACTGATGGTTGGAAAAACCTGATGTCCCTTGAAGTTGAGTTACACGAACAAGTAGAAGTATGTTGGTCTGTATGAAGATATAAAATTATCTATAAAACAATAAATAAATGAAAATATTAATAACTCATATGTTTTGCAAAGGATATAAATGAAGTATTCCGAATTAACATTTCTGACATGGTAGATTCTTTTGTAACAAACGTACGAGGACATTTCTCACAATTACGAAATCGTGAGGCAGAATATAATGACACTATTAATGGATTAATTTTATACTATTTAAGTGGTTTTGGTGATGATTCAAAAATACCAAAACATTTGGTAAATTTATGTGGTGATAAAGATATTTTAACATACAATCTTGCCAACTCCCATGAAAAACATTTACAGGTATGTATTAATAATTTTTTAATTTTTTAATTGATTCGGGAAATAAAATTATGTTTCAATTACAGACAATAGATGCCCGAGAAGATAGTATGTTAAATAGAATAAAAAATTGGCTAGAGGAATATACAGAGCAATTAGTAAAGTAAGTTATTTACTTTATTATATATTTCTTTTAAAGTATAGAAGCAAACTAATTTGATTTCACAGAGACGAAAGTGAAAGAAATAATCAACAAATATTAGAAATCTCACACTTTGCGGATTCACAGCAAATGGAATTTTCTTCGTTACAATTATTACAACAATTGAATTTAAATATTCATGATTCAGAAGCCATTCAAGCTCTGGATACTTAATGTCTTGTGGAATCTACAAACATAGTAGCCACGTAAGAATTAAAATAATATAAGAGCAAATATTTTAAAAATTACATTTTTATTGAATAATAACATATTAATATAAAACGTTATAATTTACAAATATTTGTGTAACAATTAAAAATTTTTTTCAAATTAATATGTATCAAAATTGTATTATTGTAAAAGATACTTATCATTTTTCCTTTAAAGATTCAATATACAACTTAAGTCCTGCTTGCACTGATGGTACTTGAATAAGTGCCAAAAAGTTATTTAGATCAGTCTTTCGATTTTCTTTTAACCAAAGCAAATTATTTGTTCGCAATACCTTTTTCGTTGTACGTAGACCTAGAGCTTTATCAACATTTTGAAAGTTAATATTTAATGTTTTCTTATATTTCTAGATATTTAACTAAATATTAAACTCACCAGGTATTTTTTTAAAACTTGTTATATATTCTTCACACTTTTTGATTGCACTTGTTTTATCTGCAACCAACTCGTCTACGAGTCCAATTTCTAGTGCTTCTTTGGGTTGGAATAGAGTTCCCCTAAATTAATATTTTTTAATCAATTAAAAGTGCTATTGTTAATACAGTATTTAATTATGTATGTACGAATAATGAATTACTTTAATAGTGCTAATTCAGCTTTACGATATCCTATTGTATCAATATAAGGATTTTTAATCCATATTGGTGCAGACATTCCCAATTTTGTTTCATTTAATCCTATGGTATGTTTCCCTTCGACTAAAACTCTATATTCGCAAGAAATTGCTAACATACAACCTCCAGCAGGACTGGCACCCTTTACAATTGAAATTATATTATGAATATTCATGCATTTATTATAAATTATTTATACGTTATGTAATAGTTTTTGCTAATAATGCAGAAAATAATACATTAATAGCAGCAGCTACAGGTATTTCTAAGCCATACAAAGTTAACCACATATCCTGCAGTAGGGTCCAATACTCGGTTAGGTATTTTTCACTACGATTATACATCTCCATTATGTCAAATCCTGCAGAGAACACACTTGGCAATGAAGATGTCAGTATAACCCCTTTGGACTGGTTTTTCTGGGCTTCCATTAATGATGTCGTCAAAGCATCTGCTAGTGCTTTATCTAAACAGTTTACAGGTGGACGTGCCATTGATATTGTAGTAATACCTATGAAATAAACATTTTATCTAAAATGGAAACAAAAACCAACATTAATGTTAAGACATTTACCTGTAGCATCTTCATGTGTTACTTCAACGAGTTTCGAATTTGTTGTATAACTTTTATATAGGGGCATCTGCATACGGTTAAATATCCTTCTTACTGCAAACATGATTCGTCCTATTGTAGATTCACTATCCTATCAGAATAAAACGAATGTATGTATAGCATATATAACATAGAGTAATTAATACATTAAAATGTAAATTTAAAGCATTGCAATAGTATCTTATTACCTTAACTATTATTTAATACACAACTATCAAACCTTTGAATTAATTTATGGTTACAGAGTAGTTGTAAGTATTACTGTACTTTCACAACTTCAAAACAGCTGGATAGAGAAATCTTTATCACAATTTCAACAAACTTTGGCTGTTAAATAGAAAACAGTAAAATGTTTACTGTTTTCACGCATCGCGAAATATCGTATTAAATATCCTTGACTGTAATCGCCCTATTTCGAAAACGTCTATAGGCTATAATGCATCGTCATTGATATTTACATTCAATCTAAACATTTCCTAATTGTACACAATGGTACTCAATTGTACTGATTTGTACCTTGCACCTTGTACCCGTTGTACCATTTAGAAGGAAAACAAAAGAGCTAATAAGGGATAACTTTTATTTGAATAATAAGTAACAAACAACATTAACGTGTAGCAATTTACTTACATTTATTTGAAAGAACAGTTAAATTGTTACTTGTTCATAGCAAAATGTTTCGTCCTTGAATTTAAATACTCTTCTTTGATATGCATAAAAGTAATGTAATAAACGTTCTCAGTCATTACTCGCTGAAGTATAATGGAGATATTTATTCTGTTTATAAAACGTATAAAAAATACTGGGTTGTAACATACATGTTATTGATAGCAATTTACATATCACATATACTATATTTATTATCGTAGCTATACATCAAATTTAGAAAGCTTATGATCTATTGCAATTTTGTATACATATCTTTTTCCCCCTGTATTTCGAAAAGAACGAATATACCTACTCTTACAATAGGTAAAATACTACCACGAAATGCATTAATTTTTTTAAGATAAACTTTGGTTTATGCGCTATTTGGATAATCAAACGTGTATTAAAATGTTATTATAAAGAAATACAATATATTAGCTGTACTTTAAAGATTACATGTCTGAAAATCCTGTTTTATTACAAAATAGTAACGACATATAAGAATTATTATATGTATAAACTATAAATCCTATGTACGTTAGTTTCTTCTCTACTGTTACTAAAATTACAATAAAAGTAATATCGTCAGAAATCATCCAAGACAGTATAATTACTTGCAATTACTTGTAATGATGGAACGGACCGGAATGGAATAGTATGGTTCGCGGGCAGGTGCTAATATGGCGGCTATTCTGCTTTATAGTTTCGTGACATCGCCCTTTACACTAACATTTTTTTAAGAAAGACGTAAAAGTTGAGTCACTGGGTGACAGAAAAAACGATGTCTTAAATGAGTTCGGTTATGTTTGAAAAATAAGACGACTAGCAAAATGTCAACCAGATCGCAACTTACGAAAGATTTAAACGGTTTGTCTTGATGTCTGAATGTTTACGTTCGTATCATGGAACTGTCATACAACGAAATAATATATATTATTTATTCTTTCGAGTAATCACGTTCCAATAATGTTTATTAAAACTGTAATAGTTGTTCCTTTTATATCACAAGTATGCAAATTGGGTTATGACACAATTTCATAAATATTTCTGTTTCGCACATTTTATATTATGCTGTATTCGATATCGTTTGCTTATAAATGATTCATCCTTTATAGAATCGGTTAAAGCATTACTCGGTAAGCACGTCAAGATATTACTAAAAAACGTTGTGAAATTGGAAACAAAGCAGGATAAACAAGAAAATCGTGTTCTAGTAAGTTATAATTGATATGTCAAAACTATTATGGCAAGAATTTAGTTGTTTATTATGGTCCTTTAATTATATTTTTATAATTTAAGGTTTTTTCACCATGCCGTCTCTTTCTTTTAACGGCCAAAGTACCCACAAGGGTAAGATTAAATGATTGTTTCATTATAGCAGATAAAAGTGTATGATTATTTTATTAATTGTGTATTAATTTGTAGCTCGACTGCCATTTCCATTATTTAGAAATAACATCTATAGAATCCAAAAGATCGAATCAGTTATCTTTGACTGTCGGAGAAAGGTATTACAATTTTACTACTACAGGAGCAGGTGCAGATACCACAGAAGTAGATGCAATGATTGAGGCCTTACACACTGCAATTCGAAATATCTTTCCCACGGTTCCACTAAAGTATGTGTTTACTTTCTTGCATATTTATTTGTAGTTACTATAGAATTGATATAGTATCATTAATGGTAAAATCCTTTTTATAGTTATATTATAAGGAAAATAGAAGTAATACCAGCTAGTAGATTGCAGAGTATAAGAGGTAGCGAATTAGCTAGAAGTACAGAAGCAACAAGACATACAGGACCGTGTGGTGGATTCTCGACCCAATATGCATGCATGTGTGATTTACATGGTGTACCATACAGAGAAGAAGTCGCTTGGGTAATATTTTTAAAACGTGCGAAAATAATGGTACTTTTGTTACTGAATTTTTGTTGAAGAAGTTATCAATTTACAGGATGTTGATACAATATACCTCTCTCACGACACAAGGGAATTAAATTTAAGAGATTTCGATCACTTAGATCAGAAAGATTTGGTGCCAATCATTTCTGCCTTGGAATATAACACTTGGTTTACAAAGCTACGAGCATCTCATCTTAAATTAAGTCATGAACCTTTGGAAAGATTATTACACGTTATGCGCAGATCTCTTTCCATTCAGGAACTTTATTTAGATAATCTTGGAATTAAGTGGTAAAATTCAATGATGCATGAATTTTGTGAAAGTAATTTTAGTAAACGAAATTTTAAAAAGATTCTTTTTAGGGATTTTGCGCACAAACTATCGTTAGCTCTAATTTCTAATGCTAATACAATGTTGCAAACTATTGATCTATCACATAATACTATTGAAGATAAAGGTAAGCATTATATATTGAGATCTCTATTTTAGATCTCCTCCTTGTGGTAGATTCATTTAATGTTTTAAATTTTTTATACTTTTGTATGTTTTTAAAACACTTAAACATACTCCTGTACACATTTATTTTTTATATTTTTGTAGGAGTCTCTAGCTTGTGTGGAATAATTGCCAAGTTAATGCAAGGTGTGCAAATAACCATCACTATTTCCGATACCTTTACTAGTGTTTTTTAATTAAATTACTCCTCATCCTTTTGTACTTAAACATGTAATCTTCTGTTTAGATATTCCACTAATATATGTATATGCAACATTATATGTTATATTGTGCTTAATTTAATATGAATACGAATAATTAGTTGAACGTTTTAGAGTAATAAATATGTGTGTCAATTAATGGTATTATTTATGGTAATATTATTTTTAAGGAGGTGCACATTTAAGCGGACCTATTGGAAAACTACCTAAAGGTTTACAAAAATTAAATTTCGCACATTGTGGACTAACAGGAAAAGGAATAAGTCAAATTGCACATGCACTAAGTTTAAATAGAAGCATGCCAACTAGTTTGCAATATTTGAATCTTTCAGAAAACTCTTTAAAAGATGATATCAATGTAAGTGTGTTACATAAGAATGTGACATTTAATACAATAATTTATTACTTATAATAAATTTACACAAATCGTGTATTTGTTTGCAGAATTTGTGCAACTTTCTGGCACAACCTAATAGCCTAACTCATTTAGATCTAAGTGGTACAGATACTACACTGGAATGTGTAAGTATTCAACTTAGTACATACAAAATTGTAACACGATAAATGAGAATTTTAATGTTTGCATTTGTTATTCAGCTGTTTGGTGCTTTATTACGGGGTTGTGCAACTAATCTAGTCCATTTAAATGTCGCTCGCAACTCTTTTTCAAGCAAGAAGACCAAAGAAATACCTCCCAGCTTTAAGCAGTTCTTTACAGCTACACTTTCATTGAAGTACTTAAATATATCTTGTTGCAAATTACCACTAGAAGCATTGAAGCATTTATTACTTGGTTTGGCATGCAATGAAAGCACAGTTGGTTTGGAACTCGATATGAGTGGAAACAACTTGGGTTCCATGGGTGCTCACGTGTTGGAGTCGTGTATACATGGCGTGCGTTGCATAGCATCACTGGATATTTCAGACAGCAGTACGAATGGCTTACATTTGAAAAAATATCAGTACGAAATTTTGGAATTCTATGTTCTATTTTTGTTTCTTTCCAGATATGGATGTTGATCTAGCACAAGTAATAACTGCTGTAGGGAAAAATAAATCTATAAAACAATTATACATGGGTCGTAATACCGTTGGTATGAAAAGCAAACATATTGCTATTGTAATGGATGCCCTGGTACAAATGCTTCAAGAAGACGATTGCGTTTTACAAGCATTACATTTACCAGATTCTCGATTAAAGTCTGATCTCTATAATCTTATTAATGCTCTTGGTAGTAATACATGTCTTCATACTATAGATATTAGTGGTAATCAAATTGGAGATCCTGGTGCAAGATTATTAGCGAAAGCACTACAAATTAACAATCATTTGAGGACCATTATTTATGATAAAAATAATATTACACTCCAAGGTTATGCCGACATTGTTCATGCTTTAGAAAAGTATGTTTATTTCTCATATTCATAACGTAATTATATATTAATAGTCTCCTTAATTATATGGTATCCTATCATAGAAATTGTAGCGTGAGGCACATGCCATTTCCAATCTTTGACCTACAACCTTGTATGAAAACTTCTGCTGAAAAAACGGAACAGTTAGCAAAAAAAATACAAGATCTTTTACAAAGAAATGTTACTCCTTGCAAATATAGTCACGGACAGGCCTTCAGGCTGCAACAAGGTTTTCTATTAAGCTCTACGCAACAAATGGTTGATAGGCTTGTTGTTCAAACTCAAGACACTATTAAAGCTATTGCTGCAGAAAGCTGTGATGCTAATAATGATATTAATTTTGCAACTGGACTTATACAAGATGCAGATAATTCTAAACAGGTACAAATAAATGAACATAAAGAAATTCAGAACGTAACCTTACGAAAGTAATATTTTCAGCTTCTCCCGAGATTGCACGAAGTCCTTCAACGACGAGATGAAAATAATCCAATTGAGTTGAAATTACATGATATGGCGAACGAACTTCATAAAGTTGTAACAGCATATTTACAGGTATCTATTTTACGTGTTTTTTTATACATAACGATTGATATTATTTTTTGAAACATAATTAAAAATATTTGAACTCGAATGTAGGATTCTTTAGACGCTATGGTAAAATGTGCAAATGAACAATGTCCTACCATACTTTCACAAACGGTAATCAGAGGAGATGAGAGCGAATCAATTGCCGTTGAAGATGATCTACGTAACAGCTGCAAAGAAAAAAATCAAATCAGCAATGAATTCATACACACTACTATCACAGAACAAGCTGGAGCAGACATAGTCAATAGAGTGAAGTACGGATTAAAATTACTTATTATATTAAAAAGAAAAGTTTTTGAAATTAATTATTTCGATAATACTTTTATTAAACAACTATGGCTGAATTTATCCAAGTATTAATTTTTTTTTAGCGAATTAAATTTAGCTGTTGCTTCACATGTATCTGACAGAATAACAGATGAAGTAATTGAATCGTTATCAAGAAGTTATAAAAATTTGGTGAGTATAATAAATAGAAAAATAAGTTTTTAAATTATTCTAAAAATTTTCTGATTTGTACATTGACATTCTTAGATTGGCGATTGCGATAGTAGAACAAGAAGTAGCACTCCAGATGTATTACGGCCTAGTGCTGGTTCAATGAGTAGCGGAAGCGTCATAGGTGTTACAAGTACAGTAGGTGTTTCTACAACATTACCCATTGGTAGAACCAGTCTTGCATCAGAAGATGACTGTCCACCAGAAACTTATTCGCTTGTGAATTCTATTGGTCAGTGTTCTAGCGATCAGTCTCCAATGGTAAGTAAACATGATTTCGTGACATTAATATTCGCGCTTTATACTCAGATAATAGTTATTATAGTAATTATGATATGGTTTCATGTCTATCTAGAAATTGGATTATTTGAATCTTGTAAGTATGGTTAAATAATCACATGGTTAAAAACAAAGTTCATTTATCATTTTAGTTTTTCATCATCTCTCAATGTATTGTACATATAATATAGTAATTATATATATATGTATATATATATATCATTGTTATACTTAGGCCACTCCACATCTGTCAAACAAACGTAAAAGTTTACATGGAAGAAAATTACGACCTAAATCTGTAGTCGATTCCGTTGAAGGACTTTCTGCTGATGATATTCCTGACCTACTACCATCACTGCCAAAAAGTCAAGCAGAAGGTTAATATCATTTTAACATATGTATTTGATACATGTATAATTTTTAAATTAATTACGAAGTTGTTTTAGCTATTTCAGAAACAGAACATTCTTTAACAGAATCATTAGATTCTGTTTCTGAATTACCTAATACCGTGGGTCAACAACTACAACATTTAGTAAAATCTAGACCACGCAGAACAAAGACTAGAGCACCTACAAGGCCAATGTTGAGACCCGATCAACAGGTGGATGGTCTAGCTCTTGGAGAAGGCCTTGATGTATTCTTTCGACCAACTACGCCAACAACTCCTCTTATATCTCCAACAAGCGATGATAGGTATTATGTTTAGAAATGTTACTCATAGCTTTTTTAATACAAATTGTGTGCATTAATTTATTTTTGTTCGATTAAACTGCAGCTCCTTACATACGTTCCCGACTGATGGTAGTCCGAATTTATCTCTTGCAAGTCACAAAAGTATTCCACCTGACACGGATAAGAAGCCTGGTTGCAGTTCTCCAATGTTAAAAACGCTTCTCGAACCTACACCACGATCGCGGTCCAGTGATAATTTGGAAAAATTTTCGCCTCTCGTCGGTAGGAGATCTCAAGGTGATTCACCATTAACTGCATCTCCATTAGCTCGACGGAATACGACTGATAATGATCAAAATCACGAAAGAATTGTTGCGAAATCTGGTAGTAATAAAGATACGAGTAGTAATAGTATTGTCAGTACTTCTGCTGACATTTCTAAACGTAGCACATTACCGATTACTGGATCTGGTACAAATTCACGTAGTTTGCGGGATTCAGATGAAAATGTTAAAATGTTACAACTAACAACTGCTGCAAATTCTTTAGATAGGGATGTATCTCTTGCAACGTCTGTTCCTAAAGATTACGAAAGCAGAAAAAGTTTAACGAAAAAATCTGGCATGGAAGTGGACAAATCTGCAAGTCAACCTCTGCCTTCTCTTAAACTGAGGTCAACAGGTTTTGATCTTCGAAGTCCAACAAATGGCAGTAGTACAAAAAGTAATTCGGAAGCATCGAAATCTCCAGTATTAAAACCTTCAACTAAAGGATGTAGTTCCACGAATGATGGAAAAAGTAATGGTGTTCTTTCGAAAAGTAAACTAACACCACCTGCGACAGCTCCGAAACCAAGACCTTGGAGTATGGCTACTGATAGAAAATCTGGTAAATTATCAAATTATATACCACGTAATTTATATCAGTGTATTGTATGCCTCGTTATTGCAGCTTTATTATAAAACATTTAATTTAATTTTGTAGGCGAATTTAATTTATTAAGCGATGGTTCTAGTCCAAATACTTCAGCAGGGAATACGCCTGATTCAGGTGATGCTCTCGATGAATCGACAGATAGTGGCGTTAGTGGTCCGGCTTCACTGCCACCGACGTTATCAGCAAGTAGCACTGCTAGTTCTTTAAGTAATACAAGTGTAGAGAAAAGATCTGTCAGAGAATTAGCAGCTAGTTTAAACAAGAGTAAAACAGAGAGGAAAGAAAATGGTAAACAAAAATGTTTTTCCTATTGCACGTTGATCGTATATAGTTACCTGGTACACGACTCAATTCACGCATCACTTTCAATAAATTATAAATTGCTTTATAATTTCGAGTACATTGCAAATATGCATGTTGAACCCTTAAATTAAGGAGCCTTGCTGTACATATTATTTTAGAGCATACCGCACCTGCAGCATGGAGGTCGGTGCTTCAACGTTCTATCAACCAACCAGATGCCAAGGTATTTCATGTAATGTTTCTTTTTGTTTTTTATTTTTTTTTTTTTTGCAATGTTTCAAATTCTATCCCTGAGACCTTTTGTAAAAGCTTACAAAATTTGTTGTTGCGCTTGGAGCCTATTAATACGAGTTAATATTTTTTATTTTGTACATGTAACCTATCGTTGACATAACACACAAAAGAACTTGTTGAAGCATATTAACTGTTGATGAAACGTCACCTATTTGTTTAATATATAATCGTATATGTGTAATTCGTTACATTTTCAGGTAACGGAAGTGCCGAAAACGGTTGAAGAAAATCATATAAATTATAAACTTCGACGTACTTCATTTTTACGTGATTCAAATTTTAACTATAATAATGATGACGTAGTTGACGTTTGACCGTGACTTAAAGCAGTAGCAATTTGAAAGTCAATGTTAATGATTGGTTACTTCTTGAGACAATTTTTGTCATAATATTTTATACTGGGCACAAATATATGCAAAGTGATGCGTTCGTACTTGTGCCATATGAAGTCAAATGCGGGGCAAGTGCTAACGATGTTAGAGACAGGGTATTGAGGGTCTCTATAGAAATTACTAATCTATTATTAAGGTGGCATTACAAATCTTATTATAGTTTTTCATAAAACTACACTGCTAACGCAGCTTATCTTAATTTAGCAGTAAGTATCTATTTAATGTACTAAAATCGTTTATTATTTTTATTATAGTAAGTTACAAATTCACACTTCCACAGAGAATATATTTTACGCTTCTACATTCCTTCGGATTTTTAAGAAAGAATTGTTTGCTATTCACGATGATATTATTTGAATGACGAATCGCATTATATTTGTTTTAACATTTAAATATTTATATATTGTTTGTCTGTACATTTCAAGTAACAGACTGTCTGAACTATACTATTAATTATATAATTTTAATTATTTTAAATACATGACAGCTGTTCTATTGTATAAAGAACAGCATAACCTATACTTATCGCAATAAAAGAAAGGTTTACTAAAATTATTTAATCGAATATATGGAATGTCTTCCGAAATTAAATTTTTTAAGTTTGCAATACCTACTCTGATGTATTTTCTAAAAACACAATTGTAAAAGGCCTGTGATTTAAAAAAATGCAAATTTTTATTTAAGCCATATTAGTCATACTTTATTTTCACACAGTTTTTATTAAATTATTTCATATTTTTAAAAAACTTTTCCCGATACAATATTTACCATTGGAATTGAAAAATGCACAAAACCAAACTTTAAGAATCATTGAATGTATGCTGTGTGCCATATAACATTATTCTATAAATTAGCAAATGTCTTCGTTTTCCATACAATAGGGTCAAATTTAAATAAAATTTTATAGGACGAAACTGTCAGCGGCGAAGTCGATGATTTATTAGAGTTAAGTGATAAAACACATAAAGATTCGACACACATGTACCATGTACATATGATGGTATCAATGTTGAAACATAAAACTTTCAAGTAAAATGATTAGAAAGACGTTATTGGTTATTATTGTATTTCAAGCATTTCTTTGCAACATTTGTAAGTTATATTTACTATTTTATACCTTGTTAAAGATATACGATAATCGAAAATAATTTACTAAAGCCCTTCTTCTATGTGTTCTCCTTCAAAAGGAAAAGCTTTTTCACAAACAACTTTTTTGTATTATATAAGAATATATTGATAAATATAAATGTAACACACTCCGACATATATAAGTATATTGAAAACTAGTTTTTTGATAGGAAGGAACCTATGTACATACACGTGTATAAAAAGTTACGCATAGGTAAATTAGCGATGATTACGATTACAATTCTCAAAGTCAAATAAGTATTTGAACATCGATTTCATTTTCAATTTGTACTAATAAGCATAAATAACAGAGTATATATATACGTGTCCTTTTGCATACAGATATGTAGAAACATGTTCTTGATGACGACATTGCATGTTAAATTGAACACTTTCATTTCTCAGTATAATTAAAGAATCTAAAGGAAAATATAATTACTGTACTATTCTGCCAGATCTGAGTTATGTCCAACATACTAATCATTATATTTAAACTCATGGATGACATAAGCAGACATTAAACATAAAATCTAACAATTAACTGTTCAAATGCATCTTTCCTTATACAACTAATCATACTAAATCAATAAACCAACGTAAATTAAAGTGATAAATATAACAGCAAGTTATATGCCCTATTAAATCAATGTAAGAAATTTTCATAGCGCAAATGAATCAGTATCACACGGTAGTTAATCGTGAAGTTACTTAATAATTGTATGGTTAGAGTAATGGTTAACAAACGTATAATTTAATTATTCCAATGGTATTTACTTGTAAACATGTATGGACTTGTACATTGACATAAGTGCATACAGTTAACAATTTGTATACATGTTATGTTGCAGGTGGTTTTTTAAAATATAGAAATACAATTCATTATATGCTTATAAGAATGCATCATTATTACATGAAGTTATATATGTATAATGTAAGAAAACGAAATTTAACCTATTGTGCCAAAAATATAATGATTTTGTATATCCATCAAAATTCATTATACTCCAATCTAAGGCATTTATATAAATTTTAAGTTACACAACATACATTCAAGAATATTGTAAACTTCAAAATAGTGTTCTTTTATATAATACATATATATTATTATTTTACTATTACTTTAATATTAATTATAACTTTGTACACCAATAAAAATCACCTGTAATAGACAATATTTTAGTATGTAAATATATTGAATGTATCTGCAGTATGTATGTACTAATGAGTGTATGATATAATATTTATATATATTCTTTCTTCAATACATTCCTGTATTTACACTTATATATATACATATATACATATGTTGTACAATTAGGCATGTCTCAAAATTTGCTATTAAATTGCTATGTATATATTACTATCTACATAGTATGTTACTCAATATAAAAGAACAAAGATTGGTATCAGTATTTGCAGCAGATTTTGATACGTGCCTTTTTAACTATGCAATATAATTCGCTAGTAAATAAAGACTCCTATTACATACATGACACTGATAGTTTTTTTTAATAGGTACATTAATAACCCTACATGTTTAAATGATTTTTACAATTTAATTTTAGAAAATATATACGTACTACAAAAAGATTTTGTATTCTGTTTTATTAATGTTTCAACAAGTTTTCAGGAACAAAATGCACCAAGTCTTGAGTGTTTATTGTATATCTTTATAATATTGTAATAGAACATATTACATAAATCATATAACAATTCATTGTTGTTAAATATTTAAAAGAAGCAAAATTTAAAGAAATTCTTTAATGACATATAATGTACTGATGATGATATTAATATCTTCACGAATATATTTTTATCGATAATAAATCTTTTTATAAGCATTGAGAATTAAAAAATACTTAAGTAACATTTATAGAAATAAATATAGTAGGGTTTCGTAAAGAGTCAAAACACCTTAGTGCGCGTGCGTGAAAAATTGTATGGAATCTGGCACATTTCCATAATTCAAGAGTTGGAAGAAGTATTGTAGTGAAAGATTAGATTGAAGGGAATAAGGTGTGCATGTACCGTTTACCTAGGAGATGCTAATGAATTTTATTGTACAATTTATGTTGTTAAGTTGAGGAGGTGTAGAAATGTCGCGTTCAAAATCTGAAAAGATCGGAAACGGTGGTAAATGTGAATTAAGCGTTTGGACACGTGCGATAACAGCGAACTCCGAATGGCCGGATAAAGTAAACATAACCACACTTAAATTAATTAAGTTTCTACTCGTTTTCATGATTTTGTCTATAAATAACTTATCTTTCATTGTAATAGGAAGAATTTCTTGACGTTATATATTGGGCTAGACAAGCAATTGGAATTATAGTTGGTATAGGATGGGGTCTCATACCTTTAAAAGGTTTCATAGCTCTATTACTGTAAGTTTCATTTGTCATATCTCTACACGATAACATATTGACTACCACGTAATTTTAGAGATTGTTAATCTCTAATTAAATTCCTACTACAAATTGAATTACGCTTGAAAGTTATAATTTACATTTCAGATTTGTATTAGTTAATGCAGGCGTTACATACTTGTACTTCAGTAACTTTCAACAAATCGATGAAGAGGAATTTGGTGGTGTATGGGAATTAACTAAGGAAGGTTTTATGACCTCGTTTGCTGGCTTTTTGGTAACTTGAAGTGTTTGAATATCATCCGATTTAAATATTTGGTTTATTATAGATTTTACAATAAAATTATTGTTTATAGGTAACTTGGATCATTATATATACAGGACTGCATTTTGACTGATCATTTTTATCATATACCAATGGTAACTTGACTGATAAAAATATAAATGCATATAATAATTTTCACAGATCAAGTGCTTTATACATACATGGAAATTGCATTATAAACATTTTTGTGGAAAACAATCATCCTTTATATAGCTGATTTGCTCCTCGAATTTGTAGCGCATTTAATAAACATGAGATGTAATATTCGATTTGTAAAATGTTTACCTACGTACTTTGTTACATATAGTTAAACATTGTTGTATAAGAAATATTTATCCACTTAAAAGTTATGTATTTGTGGAGACTCTCATGTACTATATTTTAAAGATCAATTATTTGTTATTAAGAATATTTTTTTTTAATGTTATGGAATACTTTAATATCCTATATATACATCAAAGCATTGACAGAGAATTAATTGTTTTAAGTAAATGCTGTAAAATATTGCTCTAACAAGTTACATATTGCATATACCAAATCAGATTATATACATATACAGATATTTAATATAATTAACCAGTTAGAATAACCAAATTGCTCAATATTTGGTCAGGTTTAACATTTTGCTTATGATTAATGAAATTTGTATGCTCAATACTTTTTTCTACTTAATTACTAGGATATTTAACGAGAAATTGTTATTAATTCCAATTCATGTCTTGACAAGTACAATGCAGTTATACAGAAAATCGAAATATTAATGTAAATTAATATATATTTCAATTTCATTATCAATATTGGTTTATATAACTTTTTATCTAAATAATAAATAAAACTATTAAAAATTTTATAACAAATGACTAATCACTTTTTTAAAAAACACAGCATGTATATAGTTATTAGCATTTAAAACAATCGATATTGGGTGTTAAAATAGTTAATAACGAATAAAATAACACCGCTCAAGTTTTACACAAAAGGTTTATTTAAGTATATTTACATGTATAAGTTATTAAAAATATGTTAATAAAATGTGTTTAATACATTCGTAAAAATATCGGGATCATCCGACCATCAACCGTTTCCGTCCTCGTGCTTGTACGTCTTTGTATTTAGAAACAACCTCTTTGCATTGTATTTTGTTTATATAATGTTTCTGATAAGTGTTAAATATTTCTAAAAATAGTAACGGTATTTCAGAATGTGCACTAAGTAGCGACCGTTCGAGGACGTACAAATCAACTGCTTTATCTTCGACGCTCGACTCTACGCGAGCTAATCCAAAATCTATTACAACAAACTTGTTTGTGGCTATAAAAAAAAAAATAAGAAATAGTATTACTGCAAGATAGATTACAATAATTGAAATACAATGGCCGCCTACCGTCACATTTTTCAATGTTTACATCTTCGCCAACGTTTTGTAAAAGTATATTCGAAGTGGTCAAATCCCCGTGAATTATATTTTTGGAATGCAATTTGGCAATAAGGACACCTAAACCTCGTGCTATAAACTTCGATAAATGTTCAATATTTACATCCTTTGCAACATTCTTTCCTATAAAGTCTTTTAGTACAACTGCATTTTCTATATACTCCATATAAATGCATCGACGCTCTAAATGTACGAAGTATACAGCTGGCGTTACTACTCCTTAAAAGAAAAAAGAAGTGTAAATATACAAAGCTAGAAAAAAAATACTTTACCCTATTTTTGCCATCGCTATCTCACCAGCGGCTTTAGCGCGAATAATAGCACGACATTCAGCTTTTATTCGATCCTTCGTGAGGCGATTATCCAAATCTACATGTCGATATTTCTTTTCGAATCGCTCTTTTACTAATGTTGGCTTTCCTAAATAAACGCCCTTATAAACTCGAGCCTCCGCACCTTGAGCTATTAATTCAAACCCGTGCATGATTTTTATTACCTGTAATATGTGTATTAAAGTTTAGATTTAGCAATTATGATAATTTTAACTATTGTACTTGCGTACGTAATGCGATTTCTCATGATATATTTCATTGAGGAAAATATTCGAATTTCAGGTTGCGAGATGCGCGTAAATAGTATGCTTGGAGTTGCGAGAATGTAAAGATGAAGTTGCTCGCGCTAGCAAGGGCAAGATGAGGGCGAAACGCGAATCGATCGTTACCCGAGAGCGTCCTGCGCGCTAATCGCTATCCCAGCGCTAGTATTCGCCCGTACTTTGTTCCCATCGGATTGACAAGCTAATACCCGTGTTTCTTGTCTTGTTGTTCTTACGAAAAAAAATCCGATCTTTTGTTGAAACCGGTAGATATGAGGGACGAAGTGAAGATGGACGCGAATCGGCTAATCGCCGAAGTTTATAAGCGGCCAGCGCTTTGGAACCAAAGACATATCTCTTATCACAATCGCGAGGTGACGAACCGCGTTTGGATGGAAATTGCATCGATATTCAAGTTGCCCAGTAGGTGCATTGATAAAATCGTTTATCATGTATATCGTTCGCGCGCGCTTTTTCGTCATTCGTTGCACAGTTGAGAATTTATTTGTCCCTCTAGCAGATGACAATTGTCCTCGAGTATGTGTCAATATTATTGTAACAAATGATCACTTTGATTGTACATGATAATTCTGTATAATTCCATAATCAAATAATATTTGACAATCTATACTTGTTTACTAATTTCTATTACACTATTATGTAAAGCATGTAAACGTGATCGTTTTCATTGTCGCGGAAAATTTTTGTACGATCTCCTTTAATTATTGTACAAGAAAGATGTAACTATTTCAAGAGTGACGACACCGTTTTTCAGAAGCATAATATCGCGTACTCGCACATACGAATTGCAGTCTAGTTAACCTCACTTTTTCATGACGTCTCGTTACCCAAGTATATTAATGAATTCAAGTGCTGAATCTAACTTGAAAACATTACAGTCGGACAAAATTTGATTCTACAGAATATTGCTAACTTACGACTTCTTACTATTTATAGTATTACACCACGAGATGATTTAAAATGCGACTTCAAAGTTGAGTGTTGATAAAACCGCATGCGCGTGAGCATAGTCAATAAATGTCATCTGTCGTTTTTATGAATCACTTTTGCCCCTTCTGAAATCTTTTATTTAAATTCTGAATAGATTATATTAATTTTTAATTGTATATATATTGTATATATTATATACAGGACAAAAAAAAAGTTTTAAGGGGGCATTTCACTGTGAACGCACAAAAAAAAAGCATATTTTCAATCATTTTTTTCTCAGGAACTATTGCGTAAAATTGAATGAATGTTTTTTCTCTTTAAAGGTATGATTAAGGAAAGTAAATAAAAAACATTTTTTTTTTGGTAAAAAATATCTCGTCATTTATTTACAAAATAATGTGCGCAAAAAAAAAAGTTTACCGCTGGCGCAAGTGATTTTGGCTCTCCTGGTAATCTGAAACAGAAAATCGAAAAAGTTTATTAAACTATGTCGTCACACCTATAGTCGGAACCTCCACTTATTTATTTCATCGAAAATAAACAAAATGGTAGCGTTTCTTGTGAAAGAGAGAAAAAAGAAACACTTTTTTTGTACCGTAAATCAGGTGAAATTGTAAGTAAAAATCAAAATATCAACTACTTGAAGGTTCCGACGATAGGTGTGACGACATAGTTTAATAAACTTTTTCGATTTTCTGTTTCAGATTACCAGAAGAGCCAAAATCACCTGCGCCAACGGCAAACTTTTTTTTTTGCACACATGCATATTATTTTATAAATAAACGACGAAATATTTTTTACCAAAAAAAAAAAATTTTGTTTACATTCCTTAATCATACCTTTAAAGGGAAGAAACATTCATTCAATTTTATGCAATAGTTCCTGAGAAAAAAATGATTGAAAATATGCTTTTTTTTGTGCGTCGTACAGTGAAATGCCCCTTTAATCTTAGTACACGTATCCTTCGATTAGCTTGAAACAAACTGTAAAAGTCGCTGTAACGGCAAATCGTGGTTTTTGTAATCGAAACGAAATTGTTTTCACATATTTTTTTTTTCAGAACCGGTATTAAAAGCGAAATGGAAAGGTTTACGAGATACGTTTCGGGCGGAATTAAAAAAGGACCAAGTCTACCGTAAAAGTAAATTCCATCGTAATAGGCCGGTATGGATACATTTCAAAAGTTTACAGTTTTTAAAAGAACAAATGTTACCTCGTCCTCCGATTTGGGAACGGAGTAATTCTTGTCAAGACGACGATCGAATACACAGCGAGGGTGAAAGCGACGGGATGCTGTTGCAGAACGGTTCGTCGGTAACAAGTAGAAACGCGGAGGATCGTGGTACGATCTCTAATCATCTACTGTCGATAAGTAACGAAAACGGATTGAAGATCGACAGCATCAATCACATAGACGTGAAGCAAGAACCCGAAGAGAACTTCGACAATCTCGAGTTTCAAAGCGTCTCTGACAACCTCACGGAAAACGAGATGATGTTGCAAAACATCTCACCTGAACAAGTGTTGATGGGCGACCATGACACTGGCATTGGTCTTACGGTGGATCCTTTAGAAGGCAACCGTTTCGATGATAATTACTATTTCCTTATGAGTCTTTTACCTCATGTAAGAACATTACCGGCCGATAGAAGAATGCTGCTAAGGATGCAAATGCAAGAACTGGTTTACAAAGAGGTTTACAAGAAAAGTACCGAGAGTGTCGCCACTCCGTAAAAAGACAGAAATGAATATTTTTAACAAAGACGTTATTCGTACGCGACTTCGAAAGTGGTTAGAACCTATCAGAATAATTGTCTTTCACAGTCCACTGTATTTAACCCTTGGACGACAGGATTCATATAGGACCACGATAGTTAAGACTTATTGTTGGGAATATACAGATTTATTGTAATGGAGATCAGATGGAGGAAGTTTGGTACTTTAAATACGACAAAATGACGAATAAATGGTTAAGTGGTTATAATACTATTTCTTCTGACAATCTATCTGATAAATACATAAATACTAGAGATCACGGTTTTGAACGGGTATTAAACGTGTACCGTGTACCCGTGTATTAGGGAATTAAGAACACGGGTATTTTTAATGCACGGGTACCCGGGTATCGAAATACACGTGCATCGAAATACACGGGTACGCATACATCGAATTATACGGGTACAGTATCCAATTACACAGTTTTATATACAAACTTTTATGCAAAAAAAGCTTTTATTCTACATAAAATAATGATTCTTATTCATTTTGAAAATATTGACAAGCAATAAAACAAATAAATGAAAAAGATATAAACATAAGAAGAATAAATGTAACAGAATACATTGTTTAGTGCAATTTGTAATACTTTATTTATTAGTTAAAATAAATGTTAAAGTCAATGTGCGTACCCGTGTATTTCGATGTACACGTACACGTACCTGGATATCCGTGTATTTCGATATCCGGGTACCCGTGTATTAAAAATACACGTATTAAAACACGGATCCATTAATTACCCATGTACCCGGGTATTTCGATACACGTGAAGTAGGGATCTCTAATAAATACTAATATTTGTCAAGAAGACATTGAATGAGTGGCACTTTTCGTTGTATTCTATGAATTTATTGGGTACTCTGCGAGAAACGGTATCGTATGGTCGTCCAAGGGTTAAAATGCACCTCTCGCGCGAAGCGAATCAACGTTTATTTATAGATTAGCGAGAAAAATTCTGAAATTTAAAGATTTTCGTAAAAACGTTCTAGTCCTTTTTAACCTATACAAATGTACTCCGTAGATTGAGAGACACTGGTGCTTTCTCGTACCTGCGGGTACGACCGTGATGTTTAGTTGTATCCGTGTATAGCTGTGGGCAAACGTGGCTGTGTGTTCACGGCATTCCTATTTCGTTGCGCATGCGTACCTGTCATGGCTCCTCTCGGTTAATCGTTTCGTTCGTTTTCGCATTACGATTTCGTTGTGCTTTCGTTCTTCCGTTTAGTTCGCTCGCGATTGTCATAAGCACGAACCGCGTCTACGCATCCGTCGTCTGAAATTTGTTACCGTTCGGGTCAGAGTAACATGTTTTCACGAGGGTACCTGTTCGCGACGAGGACCCTTTCATCGTGACGGTTTTCCGTGAGCGTCTCGTCTACCTGATCGTGGCTTTAGTGTACACAGGTGTTTACCTTAAGTGACAGCTAGAAAGGTGCATCTGCCTCGGATTTTTTATTTTTTTTTTTCACTCTCTACACGTTCCGTACTCTAGCGTCTGTGATTAACCTGTTCACTCGATCGCGACCGTTTTAAACTCGACGTGGAAGAACTTCCAAGTCCTCGTATATCGACGGAATTTCGATGCAATTGGAATTACCTATCGTTCGGTTCAAGGTGAGTCAACGTTCGGTCAGCGATGCAAGGAACGTCTTGTCCCTTCTTTCCTAAATCATATTGGGTTGTCCAGAAGGTTCGTGCCAATTTTTAAGAAACATTCGAGGACACGTTTGAATTTCGATACAGTGGGTGTAGAAAGTATTCGTACACCGATCAATTTCCAAACAAACTATGTAAAATTGTTATTTATCAACTTATTTTTTATAAACAATGACATTCTGCATATTCTCGGAAATCTCTAGAATACATAGAGTACAACAAAAAAATAGCTATTTATGTAAGTTGCGAGATTAACAAGAAGAAAACAATTAATCGATAGAAATGTTGAAGCAATAAGTATTCGGACAACTGTTTCATATTTAAAACTTCATTAAAAAAAAAAAAGAAATTTACATTAATTTACAAGTATATGATATACTTCCTTCGTGGGATTTCCTTTTGATTTTATCATTATTGCAACTCTTCTAAGCGTTAAATTAACTAAATTATTAGTTATTCGAAGTGGGATCTTCTTCAATTTTTAGATCTTTTTAATTCTTCTTCATTTTTAAAAGTACTTTCTTGGAAATTCGATGGTTTCTAATTCCTACGGAGCAATAAACTAATGTGTTTACGTTACAAACTCTGCTGTAAATGGTTCGTCATAAGAATCGTACAAATACTTATTGCTTTTACATTTCTGCCGATTTTTTGTATTTTCTTGTTAATTTCGCAAATTATATAAACTAGTAATTGTTGTTTGGACTATATCTATCTTAGAGATTTCCAAGAATATGTAAAATATCATTGATTATAAAAAAAGAAGTTAATAAACTACAATTTCACACAAAAGTTTTTTGGGAAATTGATCGGTGTACGAATACATTCTGCACCCACTGTATGTATTTATTGAATTATACAGGGTGTCCCAAAAATGTTGGAGGTCTTTGAAAGGGGTGGTTCGGGAGGTGATTTGAAACAACTTTTTCCTTAGCGAAATTGTTGTGCGAGGCTTCGTTGAGGAAATATTAACGGAAAACACTGACCAATCAGAGCGCGAGTATGCCGGTGGAGCGGCCGTGATAGCGATGGCTACGCGCTATGTAGCCGCTCTCGTACGCGAACAAGTGACTCGACGTGAATCGAAGGATATTGACGCGGCCGCTCAGCGCGTAGCCTTCGCTACCGCGGCCGCTCCACCGGCATACTCGCGCTCTGATTGGTCAGTGTTTTCCGTTAATATTTCCTCAACGAAGTCTCGGACAACAATTTCGCTAAGGAAAAAGTTGTTTCAAATCACCTCCCGAACCACCCCTTTCAAGGACCTCCAACATTTTTGGGATACCCTGTATATGTACCATTCTGTTCCACAATTTTTCCACCTTTTAAGAACTTTCCAGACAACTCAATAAATATTTTATCAACATTGCGCCGTGCCGCTAGCGTACAGCGAACGCGTAGATTCCTCCAACGAACGATTCTAAACCCGATAGAATCTCGTAATTGATTTTCTCGTTGCAGAAGTCCGTTTTTATTTCTTCGGTACATTGCACCCTTGCTTCAGAAGTGACGCGATTCCGCGATTATTCGATTCCTGGCTTAAACGTTGTTACGCTTGAGTAATCAAAGCGAAAATACAATTCAATCTCGAGTCAAAATTTTGATTAGACAGCGTTGGTTTGGAGGCGATACGAGTTACTTCCGGATTTCGAAATTTTTGGTTGTGTCACCTCGGAAGAGGAGGCGTGATATATTCGGAACAAACATACCGAAGCGTGAAACACAGTTGGCTGGCTGAATAATGTGTAATATTTGAGTGTATTCGAAATACAGTCAGTCCCATGAAAGTCGAAATTAAATGATGGATTTGGTATTTCCAAATAAAAGTTCCGTTATAAACATACACGCGAATAAACTTTACATGTGTATAAAAAAAAACTTGTCCAAATTAAATGATAGATTTAATGTTTCCAAATACATTTATCGTTACAAATATATACATATCTATAAAATTCATTTATGTTCATATTCCTGAAGAAACATTTACTCGAATTAAATGATAGATTTAATGTTTCCAAATACATTTATCGTTACAAATATATACATATGTATAAAATTCATTTATGTTCATGTACTTGAAGAAACATTTACTCGAAATCATCAAATCTATAATTTCGACTTCAATGAATATGAAGGATACGAAAAAAGTGGTATTTACGTTACCTTCAATTCCTTTGAATAATATAAGCGATATTCTTAATCGTATCCTATGTGTGTGTATCATATTATTAGCCAAGACGATTTGTCAGAATCGTGAAATGTTGAACGTTTATTTCGATCGCGTTTGGAATCGGTATTTTCAAGCTAAGCGAATTTCTAAGGCCACGTTATCGTTCGTAAGTCCGAATAACGACGAAGTTAGCGTACTCTCGTGTCATCATAATTAAGGTTAAAGTATTATACGCTCTTGAGCGTTAAGCATATTCTTCGTCTACACTTTCGAGCTTGCTCTAAATAGCGTACTGGAATCTCCCTGCGATTCGAAACGCATCTACGCATTCCGTTCCGAGTGACAAGTACCTGGAAACCGAAACGCTGTCTATCCTACGGGCAATTCTCGTAAAACTAGTGGTAACAATGGTAATAAAGATCTTTGTATTCAAAACCATCGTTCGTGTATTCATTTACACATTGTGGAAACAAAAATAAAAACACTAAAAACGTGTAGGACGATCCATCATGGCAACCATATTAATATGTTAGGCGTTGGAAATTGTTCTGTGCCTTTAAAAGTAAACTTGGGATTCAATTATACAGAAAAACACCATACAATTTTTAATTTTCCTTCAAACACAAATTCCAAGGAAGCACATATACAGTGGGTGTAGAAAGTATTCGTACACCGATCAATTTCCAAAAAAAACTATGTAAAATTATAATTTATTAACTTGTTTTTTTTTATAAACAATGACATTCTACATATTCTTAGAAATCTCTAGTATAGATAGATTACAAAAAAAAAAATAGGTATTTATGTAAGTTGCGAAATTAACAAGAAAAAAACATTTAATCGATAGAAATGTTGAAGCAATAAATATTCGGCCAACTGTTTCATATTTAAAACTTCATTAAAAAAAAAAAGAAATTTACATTAATTTACAAGTATATGATACTTCCTTCGTGGGATTTTCTTTTGATTTTATAATTATTGTAACTTTTCTAAGAATTAAATTAACTAGTAAATGTTGTTTGGACTATATATATCTCAGAGATTCCAAGAATATGTAAAATATCATTGATTATCAAAAAAAAGGTTAAGAAACTATAATTTCACACAAAAGTTTTTTGGGAAATTGATCGATGTACGAGTACTGTCTACACCCACTGTATAGTTGTAAATGATTAAATTTGAAGATAGAGAATTAATTTCTACACCTCTAACAATGGAAAATTAAAAATATGAGTGAATCGATAAAATTGCATATTTTTTTAGTTAAAATGGCCGCATGGTCGATCGACCACACCACGTGCGTCTAATGCATCTTCGTTATCAATATAACAACAAGGAAATAGGAAAACAATGAGGAACATCTGTAGACATAGATTACCTATGATAACTAGTTATGTCACGTTTATCTTTTAATGTAAATATGTACATTCAGTTATCTTTTTATGCAGTGGATACGTTTTAAAGAACATACTGCTTGTTATAAAATTTGTATGCTGTGCATAATTTCGAAAGATTTTATTTTTGTAACCTGAAATTATCAGTTTGCCCTTTTAATTATCGACTTTACCAATCTCTTACGTAAAAATATTTATGAATAACAGTGATGGGTGGATTCAAATAATAAATAACGAATAAAAATAACGAACAGCGATGTTTTCTTAACATTCACTTGGTACGACAGTCAAATGTTTATTCGTCCCTTATGAAATATTTCGGGCTGTCTTTAATTTTTATACATCATAATTTATGAATCTTATAATTAAAGCTTTTATTTTCATTCTAGTACTAACGAATAGAGCTGTGTATCTTTTATTTGTTATTTAAAGAATTTATCTAAATAAGAATATTGTTCATCTTTGATCAGTTGTTTTTTCCTGGAACATGTTGAAACTGAACTTATGTAGAAAAAGATTGCATAGACAGAGAATCGAGTGTCGTGAAGTATTTTGTTCGTTCACGTTTGAAATTCAATAAAAAAATACTAAACGTTGGCAACAGGTCTTCCTAAATTAGCGTGTAGATTAGTGGGTGGATACTATTTCGAGAACAAAAATTTTGGCCGTCTTTCAGACGTTTGCTTTTGATAATAACGCGATTACTGGAACACACTTATACCGAACGGGGCGCTAGACCCTTTCATGATTATCTCGTCGGCTGTCTTAATTAATATGGCTTCGCCTACTCTGTCTGAACTTGACGAGCTCAATTTACACGCGTATGAAAATCAATCGAACTCGTGTGTGTATATTTGACATTTAGTGATACGTATCATTATTAATATTTATTATTACTATTTATCACTTTTTTAACGTGCTATTTTAAGTTTGTTTATTCAAATTGGTTGAATTATTATTAAAAGCATTTCGACTCTGGAACTTCCTGGCTGTTTCACTAAATACAATACTAAATCTAAAATAAAACTTATTAAAAAATCAAAGATTTTGAAGATGGTCAGCAGGAAACATAACATTTAGGACTCCCATTTCCGATCAAGTTTTTTCTACAAAATGATTAATAATAAGTATTTAATAGATTATGGATCTTTGTGCAAAACAAAATCTTTGCAAATATGCCTACAGAAATTGAACTTAAATAGGATTTTATTTTAATCTGCAAGTTTTATAATATGTATTTTATTTTAAATAATTTTGTATATTATCGCATACTGTGTGCATTTTATAGTTTCTTGTACATTCAAATTTCCTATAAACGCATAAAAATCATCAGTCTATTGATAAACGTATCCAAATCATTTTTCAATTTTAAATAATCATTTTTTCAGAGTCGAGAATATTATAATTAAAATGCTCGATACGATACAGATACGAGATTTTACTTTTGAAATAACCATCGACCAACCGTATGTTTCTGTAAATAGAGATAAAATTCAGTTTAATTTCAAGCAAACAAATATTAGGATATTCATTTAACAGTATTTTTCGTTGCACTTATAAGCACGTTGTCACAAAAGCACTTTGCACGTTCGAATGGCCTTCGAGTTTTGAAAATTTATCGGCATGGATGACTAAGTGTCTACATCGTATATGCTATGGTTATATCTAGTTTTACTGCCCTCGATCAGTCATTCTCCTATTTTACTGTACGTACACGTGGACGTACATTTGTCACAGTTGTCTGACATACATTTCTTTTGTCAGCACAGAGAATACAATACGGGACTCGAACAAAATTTTTCGTGTCTTCTTTTTATCTTCTTGTACGCGTACACAGGTTCAGAGTCTTAAGGGGGTATCCTGAATTAGAAGGTCCAAAAAAAGCGGTTTTTCGTGAATTTTTTTAGGATGGAAAAATATAATTACTTCTATCGAACTTTTTATCCTATTTTCATACGTATTTGAGTAGTCTGTAGAAATTTTTTCAACAAGAAATATTCAAATTGAGTCGACTGCGACGCACATTTGTAGAGCACCTCGCAATTAAAACCTCCTATCGGCGGGAAAGATGCAGGTCGTAATTTTGGTTTGACACACAAGAAATTTTCATTTTCATGCATTGTTCTCCTATGTGAACTAAGAAAAATTTTGTTAAACATAAGGTAACATAGTTTCATACATTGTAGAATTGTAAATGAAGAATAGAGAAGAAAATCATTTACTTGTCTTTCTGAACTAAGAAAAACCCGCAAAAATGGTGAAATGTGAAATTATTGCAAGTTTGAAAAAAAGAACGAGTTCTTTGGGTGAAAAAAAATCACTTTAATTTGATAAAAATGTTGTTGAAAATTTTGTTTGTATGAATTGTCTTAGTTCACATAGAAGAAAAATGTATGAAAATGAACATTTCTTATGGTCGTTTTGTGTCAAACCAAAATTACGACCTGCATCTTTGCCGCCGATAGGAGGTTTTAATTGCGAGGTGCTCTACAAATGTGCGTCGCAGTCGACTCAATTTGAGTATTTCTTGTTGAAAAAAATGTTGTACAGACTACTCAAATATGTATGAAAATAGGACAAAAAGTTCGATAGAATTAATTATTTTTTTCCATCCTAAAAAAATTCACGAAAACCAGCTTTTTTTAAACCTCCTAATTCAGGATACCCCCTTAACACGTTGATTGCCAGAGAAATATTTTTGAAAATTTCAGCTAGGATTAAATATTATTCAGACTATTGGAGACTACATAATCAAACATCCGACGTGGTATTTATTTTTATAACTTCGTCAAAATACACGGATTTCATTTAAATTCATTTCCTGTGAAGCTTACCTTTCAGAATTAATTTTTTTAGTTTTTCAGTGAAAAGCACTGTCACCCACATATGGGCGACGTGGCGATCAACGCGTAAAAACACACTTGACATGAAATATTTCCCTTTTGCTTATTTAAATAATTGTGTAATGTGTACAATAAGTAATTGCAATAGAACAAGCGAACATTTGAAACAGATACTATCAAAAAGATCAACAATAAATTTAAATACTAATTATAAGTTACTGATAACATTGCAAAGTAGATTATCTTATTCATATTACACGAGATATAAATGCTTGCATCTTACACTTGGAATTTTTGAATTTTATCCATTGAACGTCACACCGTGGCATTGCGAAGATAGAAACATAACAAAGTCGTTACTTGGAAATTTTCTCATATTGCTGAAGTCTGAGTCAGTGTACCATGACTCCTGTACTCGGTTCTCACGCTTTTCTCCGACTCTATCCGCGCTACGTTGCATATTCATCAAATTGCATGTACGAAAGATCATAATGAATAATTCGCTGAGTATGTATTTTTTCACGAATACAATTTATTCAGGTACCGCTGTCGCAAGTTTCCGCTCGATGCTAAAGATACCAAATGGTGATCCGTGTTACACTTTCAATAAGTCCACGACTTACGCGATTAAGGGGGTATTATCGTCTAGAAACTTCAAATATTCGATTTTAGTTTTTGCATTTTCTTATCACTTGAGGTTTTGAGAAAGTGCCTCTAAAATATTAATTTGAAATTCGCAGAGCTCTCATAGTTACAGAGGCTTAAAGGCTGTTCACCAGTATTAGTGCTAAATGTATAGGAAACTTTAAACGCGTTTTTCTCGAAACGACATTTTTCAAGTCGGCCGCACGTTTTTCTCAAAAACCATTGGACCGACTGACTTCTGGTTTTACACACATTTCGAGGGCACCATCACCTATGGTCTGAACTAGAATTATATCGATAGCTTGAATATTTTAGCCCTGTTCTCATATTTTAGTTGGCAATTTTCCGGGAAAATAAAGTTTAATTTTCAAACAGCTGCGATTCCGATAAAAAATTTAGTACTTACTTAATTCTAGTTCAGACGATAACTACATTCATATAGATTGAAACAAAGATTTGTTTTTCTGTCTCAGACGACTAGAACCGCCACAGCCTGTACGCCGGATTGAACGAGCGACTCACGCCACAACCTGCATAACAACGCATAACTTGTATAGATTTCAATCAAGTATTTCATAAAATTTTGTGTTGTTAGTTGAAACGTGTTTTATTATGGATAAAAAAACCCTGGTACTGTAGGTTTGATAGTTTTCGCAAAATTAATTCCTAAAAATTATTGAAAAAACAAACTTCTAGACGATAATACCCCCTTAATCCGTTCCAAAGCTTTTCGCCTAACGATCGAATTAGTCGAATACGGTTCAAGTCCAATTGGACCAATAAAAGAGTTAAACAGAATTTGATTCGAGTAACAGTATAATTGTATTGTGTAATTAAGATTGTAATTTTTACTGAACAGTTAATGTGATAGAGATAGTTTGTATTTTATTCGTTGTTTAAAGGTTTGTAGCGAGAGTTTTGTTCATCTCTGATAAATACCATGTATTGCAGAGAGTAGGAAAGGTCGCATTGAAATGCCAAATTCGTACGGCGTTTAGAAAGGTATTCAACTGGGGCAAAAGTATTATAATATCGTTATTGGGAGCTACGAACTCTTACTTATTATTAGACTGCGGATCTTTATGCATTTATAGGAAATTTGAATGTGTAAGAAACTACAAAATGCAAGCAATATGCAACAATATGAGACTTAACTTAACTTAAGAAACTACAATTTCACAGAAAATTTTTCTGGGAAATTGATCGGTGTACGAATACATTCTACACTCACTGTATATACATTTTATCTATGAATGGTTCAAACCGTTCTTCCAATTTTGTTGCTCTTAATTTCTTTATTATTTCCTTCTACTATTCCATTTTTAAGGTCATAAAGTCACGAATATTTCTAAATGAAAACGTTTTCTCTTCCTAGTAGGCCAATCAATAGAGCATTTTTGTGTCAAAAAAAATAGTAACAGCAATCCGATTGTGCAGTTACATAAAATGGGATGCATAGATTAATAGGTATATGATTTTTGTCGTTTTTTGCTTATAAATTTTGAACTAATGCAGCAATATCAATGCTTCAATGAGATAAAATGTAGGTGATGAAAATATCTACAGAATGAGACCTCAAACGTCTCGATCGGATAATGAGGAACGGAGAAAAATCTGGAAAACCGGAAAATTCGGTGTTTTTTCAAAAATTCGTATCTCCGTCATTTTTTAAACTGAAGCGCTGGCCTTTTGGGAACAAGTAGTGATCGATATGTTCTTTATGTGTGCAAAAAGCGGGGATTGTCGGATGACTGGTTTTCTCACAATCGCAATCTGAATTTTTCAGTGCGCTTTTTTCCATCGGACCTGTATGCGTTATCGTGAGACCGATTTTTATGTTTAAAACAGATTTGAATAGTTGACGTCGTATACTACAAAACGTATATTCTAGTTTTTCGATAAAATGTGTTAAAGTATGAGAAAAGCCCTTGTAAAGTTGACTAAATTACGTACATTCTGTAGGTATTTTCATCACCTACATTTTATCTCATTGGAGCATTATTGTTGGATGGATTATATGTATGGATATTGCCGCATTAGTTTAAAATTTATAAGCAAAAACCGACAAAAATCACGATTTTTTAGCATTAAATTGTAAATAACAAGAAAACGGAACAGAGCTGGGAGTGAAAAACGTACTATTAATCTACGCATCCCTTTTTATGTAATTCCACAATCGGTTTGCTGTTATTATTTTAATCACAAAAAACGCTGTTTTAATTCTCTACCGATTGGCCTATTAGGACAATCTTAAGGTCGATTCAGACTATACGACACGGACCGTCACGTTCCGGCAACGACACGTACCGGCACCGACACGACAAAACATTAAAACACGTCTTTTAAATGTTTTAATGGAACTATTCACACCTAACAGACACCGACTTGAACGTTCCGTCAACGAGAATAGTGTGAAATAGCGCGAATAGTTCCAGTAAAACGCGTGTTTTAATATTTTGTCGTGTCGGTGCCGGTCCGTGTCGTATAGTCTGAATCGACCTTTAGTCGTACCGTGGCAGGAAAGTTTAGAAACAAACGTTGCCTTTCTTTCTTTTTAGTGTGAACCGTGACTCATCGAGCGAATGTTTTTCAGTGACGGGACTGTTTCCACCGTCGCGGCAGTCAGTGATCGAAGGAGTTTCGGGGATACCCGTCGGTTCTCCCGTTCGTGTCCGAGCTTAGGCTCCAATCTGGCCGATAACGAAGGATGGTAAGCTCCCGTTCGCCTGGCGTAAATGTCTCAACCGCTAACAGCGTGGCTACATCGCGTGTCGTCGTGTCCGACAGTGACGTAGCACGTGATGGTGACGCCATCTTACCGACCGGCCGCCAATCATATCGCGCGGAGGACGAGGGTGGAATTGGCGTAAACGGAGCTCCTGGCATCGAATGGAGCGAGAGCGGACCGTCCTCGCTTTCTATGTCGGTCGATCTGCATAATCTGGTGAATCCGAATCTCCAAGACTCTGGTCATTATTCCGCCAGTCCCGAGCACGTAGACGCGACCGCTTCATCCTGCGACGTAAAAACACCGAGAAGTCACGACGAAGAGGAAAGTTACGAGGCTTTCGGTTCCGTCGAGGGCGACGCCGATGACGGGGTGGACTCACCTGGTGGTAGTAGTTCTGCGCCTTCGCCCACCGGCACCAATTCGCTCAAGTAAGTTCGTTGCCTCCTCTATAGTGCATTCTCTACATATGTACGTGCTTATCGATCGGTTTTTTTTTTTTTTTTGAGTTAATCGATGGGTACGATTCGAAGGGAACCGCGCCGTACTTTCGCGCGCGAATATTTTCGAGCAGAGCTTCCGGAGCGATCAGTAGAGGGTGCCTTGATCGTTAAAGGCGGATATGTAATGGATGGGTAATTATGTTAAAGGCAGAGTTCTGGGTTATTTTCATGAGATATTAAAGTTTATACCGAATGAATCTTTTTAAATGCGAGATTTTAATATTTTGGGGGGATATTTGGAAGGGAGGGAGGCAGGCTTTTGGATTTAGATTGGTTAAAAAATTGTTCTTTTTAATATTTTGGAGGGATATTTAGAGGGGAGGGAGGTAGGTTTTTGGGTTAAGATTGGTTAAAAAATTGTTCTATCTGTTTTGGTTAGTATTGCGGATATAGTGTCTATGATTATTTAATTTAATAGATGGTAACTGTGACTATAACGTCATCTTTTGGTAATTACTATAACTACCATCTTTTTGATACGGGCTTCTGGTAATCACGCATTTTTATTCATTTTTATAATATATATTTACAGCTAAACCTTGATTTGTTTCTATTAGAGATCATCGGTTTTGGACGGGTATTAAAATACACGGAACACGTGTACCGTGTATTAAAGGATTAAGAACACGGGTATTTTTAATACACGAGTACCCGGATATCGAAATACACGAGTACGCATACAACGAATTATCTATTGTTACCCGTGACGTGAATATTTATTTTAACTAGTAAATAAAGTTTTATAAATTACACTAAACAATTTATTCTATTATATTTATTCTTCTTATGTTTATATTTTCTTTATTTATTTATTTTACTGGATATCAATTTTTTCCAAATTAATAAGGATCATTATTTTAGAATAATAGCTTTGTTACGTAAAAGTTTGTATATAAACATAATTGGATATCCTACCCGTATAATTCGATGCACGTATACGTACGTGGATATTCGTGCATTTCGATACCTGGATATCCGTGTATTTAGATATCCGGGTATCGGCGTATTTCGATATTCGGGTACCCGTGTATTAAAAATGTAAAAAAAAAAAAAACACGGATCCATTAATTGCCGGGATACTTCGATACACGCGAAGTAGGGATCTCTAGTTTCTAATATACATTGACTTATATGTATATAGTGTATAGATTTATAACGTATAATTAAAAGAAATTGTTTAACGCGCCTTCTACGTTTCTAAGTCCTGTTTTTAAGGGTATCTTCGCTCTTTTTAACACGTTTCGTAACATGCGTCACATACCGATTGTCATGAGAGAGTAATGTCATGTACGTAGGCGTGACAATGATGATTTTCTATTTTTTGTACCCGTAAACAATCGCGATAATAATTATAGGGCAGTGTCACATTTTGCGTGAGACATTATTCAGAATATTCATTTGTTCTATTTTAAATATTTTATTCGTACACAATTCAAAACATGGTCTGAATTAAATAATACAATTTGAGTTAAAAATGGTCCAATTGAATAGTGGTACCAAACGTGATTATGAAGTATAGTGCTCTACTAGTGATTTTTTCTTGCGAATTACAAATCTTACTATAGAATGGATATTTTATTTGTTTTGCTTTTACTTTTCCTAACGAATAATACAAGCTCTACCGTCTGTATAAAATATACAATTCATATAACGTACATGTAATACATTAAATATTCTATGCAAGTAGATATCATTTTAAGAAGTTATTAAGAATTCTTTTTCTTTTACAAGTAACAAATTTATTATTTGAATCATTCAATTTCTTTTTACTTCACTTACTAGAGTAATATTTAAAATACAATATTATTTTGTACATAGAGAAATCGATGATTATAATTTAACTTACTTAAAAATTCAATTTCATTAAAAAACACCAGACTTGTAAAAGATTCTTTCAATTCAATTTCTTTTTACTTCACCTACTAGAGTAATATTTAAAATACAATATTGTATTGTACATAGAGAAATCAATGATTATAATTTAACCTACTTAAAAATTCAAATTCCTTAAAAAACATCAGACTTGTAAAAGATTCTAATTAGTAACGTTGGATAGCACACATTTTCTTTTTTAATATTTTCCTGCTACCTCGAACAAAGACACTAATTTTTATAATTGACCCACCGTGGACATTGAATTTCACGTTTGGAAGTTAAATACCGTCTTCTCTCTCACATTACTTATTAATATCATTTGAAATCAGACAGATATGTATCTATTCCCACGATTAAATTAATGTTTCCCCCGGGTCGGTTCGATGAATAGAAAAACTTTCACGAAAAAAGAGAAAATAAAATCACGCCTCGCATCATCTTCCGCATCTTTCCGCTTTAATCTTTCGCATTTTTTTTATGACTCATGTTGCTCGTCATTACCGCTTCCTGATGTATGCACTCGTCTTCTCAAACAATCGAAGTTAATGCTTGGTTTTCAAGTAAAATACATTTTTAGATTTTTCCTTTTTCTTTTTTGTATTATGAGTAGTATTGAAAGTTAATAGCAATGGTCGACACAAGCATAACTTAAGTAGTTATGAGCTCAACGAATGATAATAACTAGACTGCGGATCTTTATGCAAAATAAAATCTTTGCGAATGTGCCTACAAAAGTTAAGCCTATATAGGAATTTATTTTATTCTGCAAATATTATAACATGAAGTTTACTTTCAATCTTTTTTATATTCTTGCATATTGTTTGCATTTTGTATGTTCTTGCACATTCAAATTTCTTATAAATGCATAAAGGTCCGCAGTCTAGTAAGAACAACGGAAGAGTTTAATGCATTTACACAACTGAAATGCAATTTCTGTCTACACATTGGTTGTGCAAAGTTTTTTCGAGTCGTTAGAATAATTTGAAAGTACTGTATAAGGTTATCATAATTTTTAAATGTCTAATAGAGACTTCTAAGTTTATTATTCCATTGGTTTGTTCTAACAGAAACCCTAGAAGCCCGAATTCAACCATAGGAAGGCACTCCTGGTTGCGGACATCGCTTAGACGAACACCATCGTGGTAAATTTACAAATAACACTTTTCTTTAGATACGTATACAGATTTATTCTAAGCTTAAATCTGGCTCTAATTTAGTTTCTAAAATTGTACGCTGTACTCGTTTATTTCAATGGCTTGTAAACTTTTTTAGAAAGTGCCTCTTTAAAAAACAATAGAAAAATTACCGTATCCAAGATTTATAGACGCAACACTTCCTTTATGTTCATTGCAATTTCTTTTAAGTTTACATTCAAAATACATTCTATTTGTTATTAATTTTAACTGATTTAATCTCTTACTCGTTGAGTATACGTAGTTATTCAAAGAAAGCTTCTAATTAAATGCTAGAGGAACTCTTCCACTGATAAATAAGTTACATTCGCTACATTATATATTGCAAGTAACGCGATACAAACTAAAAAATCGTGATTATTTAAATACCATTATATAGTATCCTTCCATTGAAATGTAGGAAGGGGAGTTATTTGTTAAATAAGATAGATGGCAAAAGAGTATATTCCCACACATATTAAACTTCTATGTTTAAAATAATAAAAGAAGGCGTTAGGTGTGTTCCTTTCTGCCTCCCTTTAGAAAACTGGTTTATTCTCGCACTCGAGCGTGCAACGTTTTTATCACTTTATTTTGCATCATTTTGATGGGAACCTGTTTTGGAGCAAAACTCGGTTATTAAGGGAAAGTATTGTATATAGTATATAATATACAACTTATATATACAATACGTATAATACAACTTATAGGAATGCAATATAATGAAGTCAATCTATTGTCTCAATAATTTTGTAATATACGGGAATTATTAAAGTAATCGTACATGCTGTTTTTGTAACCATTATTTTATTTGTTACTCGAAATTTGTATCTGCATAAGAATTTTAGCCATGTCTAGTGCTAAAAAGAAGTTGATGCTATTTTTGAAGGACAGACATGAAACCATTCATTTTTCATAAATATTCATAATTAATCAATATTCATAATCACCATATCTTTTCATATCGAAGTAATTTCTTTACGTCGCTTTTATAGAATGTTTCCTTTGTTTTGTTAAAAAATTCCTCAACGTGCCTCAGGAGGGTGTCCGCATCCTGGAAACATTTCTTTGCCGAAGAATGCTGTAGGGACCTAAACAAATGGTAATCCGTCGGTGCGATGTCCGGTGAATAACGTGGAGGTTGTAAAATTTCCCAGTCGTAGTCGTATAATTTTTTCTGTGCCATTCACGTCACGCTTGGCCGAACGTTCTCGTGCTGGTGAACAATTCCTTTTCAGTTTACCGACGTTAGACATTTTTTTTTATAAAGATATCCTTTAGTTTACCTAGCTATTTTACCTCAACCTTTCATTTTCTTTCTTTGGAGGGAAGCAATCCATAATAAATTATTTCTGGGCGATTCCACTAAACACAATGTAGTAACAACATTTCAGGCAATTCGTTTCTTTTGTTAGACATTTCTAGATATTGTTTGGGGTGTGCTGTATAATAGCTATTTTTTATCCCAATTTACCATGAGCAAAATTCTTATTTAGATACAAATTTCGAGTAACACATGAAAGATGACGAAATATTCTGACAAATAAATTTTGATCTGTAATTTGTTCGATCAAAATTGCAAGTTTAAATTACAAAATGAAATGAAATTTCAGATCGATTGGATGCAAGTTTATCTGAATATCTGTCTGATTGAATAAATATTATAAATGATGAGATATAGAGTGTTTTTCTATTAATGATTTATTATTGGAATTGAATTTTTCCAAACTCTAAACTATTTTCTACGAGGTTTAGAAGATATTGTAGTTGAAACATTACAATAGTTGAGTATACCTGAAATTATATAACATGAAAACTGTTCAAGATAGTAGTATGGAATTTCCTATCGCAGTTTTTACATATCTTGCCAAGTTATATAAACTTTTTCATACAAAAATATGTAATAGTTTTAATGAAATAGGTCGTCTACGCAATACTTACAAGAAATAGTAATAATTCTAGTGGACTGAAGCAATTATTAATCCACATGGATGTGGCTATAATTAGAAACAAAATAAGAGAAAAATACACAAAATTAGTAAAATGACAGCGTTATGAAGTTTGAACATAATTAAATTGGGAATTATTTACCTTTTTTGCTTGCATATTACAAAATTTCAAGTGAGAAAATTTAAAGTTATAGAACGCTATAAAGAAGAAACAAGAAAAAATTACGCAAATAAATTATTGTAGTGGTTTAACCAAACGTAGGATATCCAGTTCACGTGTTCCACGTTTCAAGTGAATTCGTCCGTTACTGCAAAATAGTGTCAACCGTCTGGTTCAATAAACATAATTTCTAGAAAAACACGTTTAAATTGTCGAGTAGATGTAACAGAATTTCTATGATCTAGTTACTTCCTAGTTACGCCAGAGTCATGCAATTTATTTTCTCCCTCCAAATTGTTGTTTTTCTGGATGATTTCATTTCTGAAAGCTGCGCTGGCCTATTTTATTATTACGACGAACGGTCACTTAGACCGTTAGACGCATTAGGTGCATCCTAGATCGCGAAATTGTTCATTTGCGGCACGAGTTTCACTCCATTCATTGCCAAGATTCGCAGAATCCTATTGAATCCTCCGTTAACTTATTTTCAATTATATTTGGATTTTTGACCAAATTGATTATAGTACTATTGATAAATGTTAAGAATTAGATATAAATTGAATGGTAAATTTTGGTAAACACTGTTTTGCTCTATACCGTTATAACATCAATTATTAACACATTGGTCGCCGTGTCATTTATTTATCGCTGACAGGATTAAATAATATAATTCTGAAGACGATGAGTTAAAGAAAATAAATCTATGTAAAATTCGCGAATTTAACGAAGTCGCGAAAATAAATACAAGTTTAAATTGAACAAAAGTAAGTTTCAGTTGCATAGAAACGACGTGTTAGACTAATATTTTTCACAAGTATTAGTCTGGCAGTTAACGTACTAAGAGATAAGGTTTTCTATTTATATACAGTGGGTGTAGAAAGTATTCGTACACCGATCAATTTCCAAAAAAACTGTGTGAAATTGTAATTTATCAACTTATTTTTTATAAACAATGACATTCTACATATTCTCGGAAATCTCTAGAATAGATAGATTACAACAAAAAATAGCCATTTATGTAAGTTGCGAAATTGACAAAAAAAAAAAAAAAAAAAAAAACAATTAATCGATGGAAATGTTGAAGCAATAAATATTCGCACAACTGTTTAAAAGTACTTTCCTGGAAATTTGATGTTTTCTAATTCGCACGGAGCAATAAACTAATGTATTTACGTTACAAACTCTACTGTAAATGGTTCGTCATAAGAATCGTACAAATACTTATTGCTTCTATACTTTTACCTACTTTTCGCAATTTTTTTGTTAATTTCACAAATTACATGAACTAGTAAATGTTGTTTGGACTATATCTATCTTAGAGATTTCCAAGAATATGTAAAACAACATGGATTATAAAAAAAAAAAGTTAAGAAACTACAATTTCACACAAAAGTTTTTTGGGAAATTTATCGGTGTACAAATACATTCTACACCCACTGTAAACACTGCCAAACAAAACAACTGAGTACAAATCCCGAAAGAAACTTTAGGACAACCTAACACGCGTAATTTGTCCATCGTTCAACCCCTTTCGAAACGTTCAGCGACCACTGACCCAGATCCTTTAAATCGAACGTGAATTTCCGGTGTTCCGAAACGCCGAACAATGGCCGAGGTATGGCGTGCGAAAAAATTGCCCGGCGTCGGAACCGTTTGATAAATTACGACCGTCTGGTCGTGCTAATAGACCAAGCCAGATAAGAAACTCGTTCAACTCCCGCGGAAAGTTATACGCGGTTTATCTACAAGAAACTCGTTAAGTTTCCTCTTACGAGGGTAGATGTCTGAGACGTTGTTCTTGCTATGTAAAAGGAAGTCGTTACGCGTCGAGTGTGCGAAGAAAACATTATTAACGTAATACAATGCTTTCCATTCTTGTATCGATGAATGCGTCGGAACAGTTTAGCGGATAATATTCAGTGCGTACGGACAATTGCGTTTAACTAACTGTACTCGAGTTTGTTCGTGACCCTGGGCCGTAATAGCGGTTTCCTATAAATAAATCGGGGTAGGTCTTTTTAAAATCGCCATCGATGTACAGGGTGATCCTAGAAACTGAGCTGTGAGACATTTCTAATCGAATATGAGATTTGAATTTTTGCAGAAATAAAGTTTGCGGGAATTTGATCACCTTTTCCATTTTGTCTCGAAAATAATTTCGGTTAGTTTTATTTTTGGAAATACCTCTGAAACCGTAGGAGATATCTAAAATAGCTTAAATACAAAATTCACCATAGTAAGAAATTAAAAAAAAAAAAAAAAATAATTATTTTTAATAACATTTCTCCCAACAAAAATGTATCCATCACACGCTATATGAAACTTGTGTTCGCAGTCTCGTGGACGTTTTTATACTGTACAATTTTTACTTAAGCAATTTTGTTTCATCTGTTACCAAATTCCAGTTCAATAATAGTAATAATGATAATATTACTAAATACTTTTACAGAAAAGTACTGGAACTGTTTATTAGAAATATTTTGCGACGATTTAAAAAAAAAAGACTTAACTTGGCGCCACTGTCTCCGAACACCCTTTACATCACTCCTCTTATCATTTGAGGGAGTATCCTGAATTAGGTGGTCTAAAAAAAGCGGTTTTTCGTATAGTTGGCTGTAAATGTAACAAAGATTACCTATTACTAAAGAATGTATCTATTTCTACGACCAAGTAATAAAGCAACCAAGTCACATAAATTTTGAACATACTTAAGGATGTATCCTGAATTAGAAGGTCTAAAAAAAGCGGTTTCTCGTGAATTTTTTTAGGATGGAAATAAATAATTACTTCTTTCGAACTTTTTATACTATTTTCATACGTATTTGAGTAGTCTGTAGAAATTTGTTCAACAAGAAATATTCAAATTGAGTCTCCTGCACATTTGTAGAGCACCTCATAATTAAAACCTCCTATCGGTGGGAAAGATGCAGGTCGTAATTTTGGTTTGACACAAAAAAAGAAATTTTCATTTTCATACATTTTTCTTCTATGTGAACTAAGACAATTCATACAACAAAAATTTTCAACAATTTTTTTATCAAGTTAAAGTGATTTTTTTCACCCAACGAATTCGTTCTTTTTTTCAAACTTGCGGTAATTTCACATTTTACCATTTTTCCGGGGTTTTCTTAGTTCACATAGAAGAGAAATGTATGAAAATCAAAATTTCTTTTGGTTTTTTTGTGTCAAACCAAAATTACGACCTATATCTTCCCGCCGATAGGAGGTTTTAGTTGTGAGGTGCTCTACAAATGTGCAGGGGACTCAATTTGAATATTTCTTGTTGAAAAATATTTCTACAGACAACTCAAATATGTATGGAAATAGGATAAAAAGTTCGATAGAAGTAATTATTTTTTTCCATCCTAAAAAAATTCACGAAAAACCGTTTTTTTTTAGACCTTCTAATTCAGGATACCCCTTAAAGCGCAAATCGCATCCTCGCCAAATTATCTTTATTCAATTCCCTATTCGTAGTCACCTATAGTGTTCCCTTGGCTCTGGTCACGATAGTCTAACGAATGTTGACCTTCATTTATTGTCCTCGCCCATTCGATTCATTTATAGAAATTGAAAATTTGGCTCAACGTCAGTTGGGTTATTTTTGTCTTTGGCAAACGAAATTTACAGCTGGCAAAATTCGCCAACGTTACGATCTCGAATGCTCGGATGACCATCGAAGAAACATTGCTAGTAAAAACTAAAGGCAAACGTAAAAGAAATAGTTCTGTTCTTAACTTCATCGTTTTCAACGAGTTTTGTCGCGAAAAATTTCGTTATGCAACGATACGCCTACAATATTCTCACGGTCGTGTTTATGTGTTTCAGTTCCGGTAGGAAGAGACTTAGTTCCAATGCATTAGCAAGGTAAGAATGACTCATCGATTGTTTGATTTTATAAACGACGAATGCGTAAGGCGTTACGGAACGCGGTTTGTTATTTTTTCTTTTTTTTTTTTCTTCAATTTCATTTCACCGCGGAACACGTCTTAGTTGAGTAATTTCCGTGCATGGCTGGGAATACGAGAAAATATTATTAACGCGTGAGTTCGTGGACGGAAGAGTTCAAGATTACAATTCATTAGGTGTAGAAATTAATTCTGTTCGTGGCTAAAGTAAATCGACCATGTGTTTATGTATAAAGGAAAACCATACAACTTTTCATTTTCTCTTTCACACATTCCAAAAGAGTATAGTCGCTGCTGGTAAAGATCTTGTGAGGTCGTAAACCGAAACAGCAGTTGCATGCTTTATTGGCACAGGTAATTGATCCCTAGGACAACAGGGATGTCGCGGATCTAAGATATACGTGCTCACGTTAACACTTTATTTACCGGGAGCTTATTCATAGGCTTTTTAATTCCAGTATTTAGCTTTATGAATTTATTTACTGTGTTGATGGTTGTCTACTTACAATGTTCAGTGTTTGGAAACAGACTTGGCTTTCAATGTATCCAGTAACAGTATGAAGGAATTATTGTCAGCCTAGATTGGCATATGCTACTGCAGAAAATTGTTTTTAAATTAAAGACTGTTTCTAAATAGGATAAAGTGTTAATTGCTATGAAGGCTTGTACTTTAGCGTAGTAAAATGATGGATAAATATTTCTATCCAAGGTGGAGTCATAAATAATCACATAATTAATTTCTACACTTAATAATTTTCAAGTAAATATATTTACAATCTGTTGAAAGTTTGATAATGAGCGAAATTTTACGAATACTGAACTTCGTATATATACGTACATGGTAATGTCTATCAGGTTGAGAAATTGCATCTGCATAAAATTCACACATTAATAATTGCAGAGTGAAATAATCCTTATTTAACTTCAATTTTTGTAATGTACTTTTGCCTGCAATTTTATTTCGCATTAAAGATCCGCAGTCTACTGATCGCAATTAAAGCCGAAGATTGTCTCTACTAATTTATTCGTCTCTTCAAATTATTTTCTTGGAGAGGCTGCGTAAAATAAAGAAAAATACGGTTCAACGATGTTTCGCAAGTTCGCGAGCTGATGTCACGAGTTAACAATAGCTGCCACGTAGGTAACTCACCGCGGAAGAATTCGTAATTCGCAGAAAGGGATCTCGAAGTGTCCTTATTTAACCGATAATTTTCAAGTCGATCCTTTCGCGAAACACAAAACCATGGACTTTCTAAAGCGTGGGCATTGAATCGCCTCTGCACACGCACTTCTCCGCGTCCCATCCCGTTTCCTTTTATGCTTTTACGAATACCTTAAATACGTACATATTTCACCTATAACCCCTATTTATAGCTGCTCGCGTCATTTCGTTACGCTCTTTCGCTTCAATTTTTAACGTTCAATTACAGGAGATGGGAAGATTCGGTATTTTATTCCAACCGGAAGTCCTGATCGTAATTCCATCCCGTAATAGCGTATGATTTTATTTCGCGCTTAAAGCTGGCATTAGGGCTCATGTAGTACTCGTAATTATTTTCGTAGTCATCAGGAATCATGAGAGAGATTCTCATATTTACCAGAGTAAATCGAACAAAGTTTGTTCAGGTTATTCAAATGCGTAATTATTAATAGATTTCCACTCCAAATTCAACATTTTTGCAAATGAAGTTGAACAATGAAACTGAATTATAAAATGAAATTGAAATTCATTTTGAGTGAATTAAAATGTATTGGAATAACTTCAATTGAATAGATTATATTTAACCAAAATTCTGTCCATCTGTGGTTAAGTTATGCCATAAATTGAAACACGTGTCTATAGAATAATTCTTTACACTTTGAAACCTCTGTGCGTCCTCTGTATGTAAATAATTTTACCATCCTCTACGATTCACGCGTTTCAGATCAGTGTCTCGCAAGTATTACACGTAAACACATGATTCAAATTACATGTTTCGTAGCAGTATGAGGAAGGGAACGGTAAACTGTGATACTGGAATTGTAGTGCAAATTAAATATATAACTGAACGTTTAATTGTGGAAAGTTACCAAAGATTACCAAAATTACAAATAATGAAGAAGTATTCAAATTTTCGAAACTAGAAATTCGACATTAGAAAGATGAAAATTGTGTAAAATTAACAAAAGTTCTAATCATCATTACACCTTTGGTTTCCCTACATTTTGATTATTGTTTTCGTTAAGTCGGATAATTGACGCTTAAGGGGGTATCTTGAATTAGAAGGTCTGAAAAAAGCGGTTTCTCGTGAATTTTTTTAGGATGGAAAAAAATAATTACTTCTATCGAACTTTTTATTCTATTTTCATACGTATTTGAGTAGTCTGTACAGAATTTTTTTCAACAAGAAATACTCAAATTGAGTCGACTGCGACGCACATTTGTAGAGAACCTCACAACTAAAACCTCCTATCGGCGGGAAAGATGCAGGTCGTAATTTTGGTTTGACACAAAAAAACCAAAAGAAATTTTGATTTTCATACATTTCTCTTCTATGTGAACTAAGAAAACCCCGGAAAAATGGTAAAATGTGAAATTACCGCAAGTTTGAAAAAAAGGACGAGTTCTTTGGGTGAAAAAAATCACTTTAACTTGATAAAAAAATTGTAGAAAATTTTTGTTGTATGAATTTTCTTAGTTCACATAGAAGAAAAATGTATGAAAATGAAAATTTCTTTTTTGTGTCAAACCAAAATTACGACCTGCATCTTTCCCGCCGATAGGAGGTTTTAATTGTGAGGTGCTCTACAAATGTGCAGGGGACTCAATTTGAATATTTCTTGTTGAAAAAATTTCTACAGACTACTCAAATACGTATGTAAATAGAATAAAAAGTACGATAGAAGTAATTATTTTTTTCCATCCTAAAAAAATTCACGAGAAACCGCTTTTTTTAAACCTCCTAATTCAGGATACCTCCTTAAGTATTTTTAAAAATGTATGTGACTTGGTTGCTTTATTACTTGGTCGTAGAAATAGATACACATTCTTTAGTAATAGGTAATCTTTGTTACATTTACAGCCAACTATATCGAAGTGGCAGTTTTAATAGCTCTGGCAGGGGCTCCAACTGTGATCCAGCGGACGATATGTACAGCGATGTCTCCCTTGAGGATGATGTCATTGATCTCAATCATAAAGTAAGTCAATTTTCATATTACCAATTTATTTTTATAACAGTCTCTAGCTGTACGGGTAAATATCAGTAATTAGTCTATAGAAGCAAATAGAACGAAACTTCTTCGACTTGTAGCCGAATCCTCTTTAATATTTAGATAAACTGATATTATATTAAAAGGCACGAGGAACTATCAAGGTAGTATGTTAAACTAACAGCTACATGATTACAATATAATTTTTTCTTACAATCAAAATATACACAGTGTACTCTGAAATTACACAACTTTCTAAAAATACAGTTCATCGAATACTTGGATATGTTGCAAATACGGTAGCTACCCTAAATTATTATTCTACTGTAATAAATTATGTTTTCTTTTACGTAAAATAAACCTTTAGTAACACTGCGTACTTGACTTCGATCAAAAAAGTTGATATTTTATTAAGGAATCCAATTTCTATGTCCACTACTGTTTATATTAAAAAGTTGCGAAGTATGATATTATTAACTAATAATTCACGACCTCGTGGTCCTCAAAACTTTGAGAATGACCCAGACCTAACCATAAGAGTCGAGAACATTTTACTTGATTTGCTTGTATGGATTAATTGTCACATTAAAGTCTTCTAACTAACAAGCATGCCATTACGTTATTTTAAATATTAATAATAATGTAGATACAGTGTATAATTGTACATGTACGCTTTAAAACTTACCACGTGACTCAACGTAACTATTTATGGGCCAGATTCGTTCCTACTCCTAATTGGAACTAAATACTATTAGGTGGACTGGAAAGTAATGTCGTTTCTTTTACATTAAATTCAAACAAATTTTTTATAAATTTCTATTTTGAATTATTAATTATATAATACGCTCCCGTTATCAATAGCCTTTTGCCATCTAGTGTGCAAGTTGTCAATGCCAGATCGATGAAAATCAATGAGCTGATGAATGATAAATAAGTATTTAAAATTGTAAAAACGACATTATTTTCCGGTTCACCTAATAGGAACGTTTTATTGCTTCCCAATTCAGATTATTAACTAAATTACAGAAGGTACCTGACCAGGTAGTAAGATCAATAAGGAGTGAAAGCAATAGCATACTCGAATGTCCCGAGCTAATGGTTCTAAAATTACAGACAAATAAATGATATCAACTCTTACTTATTCGCGATAAAATACCATTTAATAAAAAATCTTAAAATTGTTGTTTCTCCTAACGATTTCACTTCGATATTCTTCGAACTTCCTCGCTCTTGTATTATCTATATCCGTGCAATAAGTTTCTCTTCGTAAAAGGGAGTAATTACATGCAAATACGCTTTAATTGAAACAATTATGGCTTTTCACTCGTCATAGCTGTGATCTCATTATATTCGTACTCTTTATAACCAGGTTCGACTTTACATTCGCCCGACTATTCGCATCACTGATTTCGAGCACACACTATCTACTAATAAGTAGTTAAATTGTTCAACTATGTATATTCTACAGTGTTACATATATATGCACGTCATTAGTTGCAGAACGGTATTGCTAGATAGAAAGTTTTGTTGGTCCAATTGTTGTTGAGCATCTTCTTCATTACAAACAATTGTTTAAAATATCTCATGAATTAATGCTTTTTTTTTTACCACTTTACCCTAATACTTATTTACGCAGAATGACGAAAGGATTCAATCTGTGCAAACAAAAGCATGCATTTCCGTTAAAAAAAATAATGCAACTATCTATTGCACACGCACCACTGCATTTCTAAAACAAACATGGTCCTACAAATACAGTGTGTATTCAAATAAATCAGTCAAATATTACTTTCTCCAAAAACATTCGTGGCACCCTTCGTACTGTGCAATTTTATTTCAGAACCGTTCGTATTGTTACTGTAATAAACTACCCCGAAAGTTGTGATGGAAATACCTCTTTAATTACATTAAAAAAAAAAAAAAAAAAAAAAAAATGTTAAATAAAAGAATGCACTAAATATAAATGGTACGAGGGTAGTTTTCACCCCTTAAACGTGAATATCAACCAACATAAAAATATACGTGTCTAATTTCTTTTTAATGCTCTATCTATGCACCAAGTTTCATTAAAATCGACATACACGGTCTGTCTAAAAAGAAACCGAACTTTTGTTATAAAAAGAAAAAAATACAGGTAAAGTGGTTTACACACACGTTTATTTACTCAAAATGATCTCCCTCTGCGTCAATACAGCGTGTAGACCGCGTAATTAATATTTCGAAGGACCTTTGCAGCTCTTGTTTTGGTTCCTCGTTTAGTACGGCGGTTACAGTGGCCTGAATCTCCGAAATATTGCTATAATGTGTCCGTTTCATTGGAATTAGCATTGTTACCTTTGATCATTCACCGTACTCGCCCGATCTGTCTCCCTGCGATTATTTTCTTTTCCCAAGATTGAAAATTCCAATGAAAGGGACACATTATAACAACATTTCGGAGATTCAGGCCGTTGTAACCGCCGTACTAAACGGGCTACCAAAACAGGAGCTGCAAAGGTCCTTCGAAATGTTAATTACGCGGTCTACACGCTGTATTGAGGCAGAGGGAGAATATTTTGAGTAAATAAACGTGTGTGTAAACACTTTACTTGTACTTTTTTCTTTTTGTAGCAAAAGTTCGGTTTCTTTTTAGACAGACCGTGTATAATAGTTGGGTGATGCTCCTTGTTAGTTTCAAAGAACATTTTACCACCCAAATAATTCCATAATCACTAATTCCACGATTCCACGAATAAAAGATTACAGACTTTGATCTCTTTTCAACTCTGCGTCTTCCTAACTCTAATATCTCTATGTCTATAAATCTCAAATTTCACAAAATTCTCGCCAAACACCTGAAGTCGATCTCGATATCTCGCCCAACCGATCTCTCGAATACATTATTCGCGTGAAAATTGCACCGCGAACGCGACGTCTTAACCTAATGTTCAGGCCTGTTGCAGATCAAAATTATCGTCTTCGAAACACGGATGAAAAATCATTCGTTTCGCTAAAAGTATACTTTCAGCCTAATGCGCAGCACAAAGAAGGCCGCTACAAAAATAGTTAGCACCGTAGATGTGTGCTGCTAATTCGCGTTGTCGATCACCGCCGCGATCAGGAACCCCGACAGAGAGCCACGCAGACAACGTTAGGTTCCATCAGCAACATTCACCGTCCCATCCCAATCCTTACGCTTATTATCCACCACCGCCACCGCCTTATCCACCGTTCAATCCTTATGCCCATTACTCGCCTTATCCTCAAAATGGATTTTATCCGGCGCCGTATTGCAACGACGTAGAACACGAATCGAAGGGTTCGTCTTGGATCGGCATTATCTTGCTGGTACTTCTGATATTGGCAGCCGTTAGCATTGTTTTCTATCGGTCACTCTCGCGCGATACTCGGCGAAGATTGAACGCTAGGCTGCCCACGTTAACGCAACCGGCACAGGTAAATTCTAGCTTCTGCTTGTTGTGTAATTGTCGTATATTATTTAACACGTTGACCGCCACGTGCACACGATGTTTTGGTTTAACGCGACAGCTTTTTTTACTCGAGACCGTTTAAGGATCGCGTATTTTATGATTGTTGTGTACATTTTAATGCGAGAGGTTGGGCACTCGAATTGTCGCAATGTTGAGTCTTGTTTTGAGGGGTTGAATTTCGAGCAAATAAATTTTTTAGCTCTTTTCAGACCTCGTACAAATTGTTCCAACGGTAAAGCTTGTTTTGTGGGTTTAATTTCGTGGAAATAAATTTTTTAGCTCCTTTGCAACCACGTCCGAGTTATTCCAACGTGGAGCCTTGTTTTGGAGTTTAATTCCAAGGAAATTAATTTTTTTTAGTTCATTCAAGTCCATGGAAGATTAAATATTTGATGATTTTCTTGTGAATTTGAATTTGAAATTCCATGGAAATGAATTTCTTTAGTTCAAAAGAAACGTGTTTAAGATGTCTTATTGGTTCTGCAGTTGAAATTAGATGTATTTTATCGTAAAATCTATTTGGCAGTCAACGTGTTAATATCATTTGTCCAACTCGTTACGATTTGTTTTTTGAAATCTTCTAAACAAAGCTTACGAGTCCGTTAAAGCATTGATTCTCAACTCTTTCAACTCATGGCACAGTTTAAGCAGAAAAAGCTCGACATTATTATGATCTAAATAAACTATATTACAATTACAATAAAATAGAAACTAAACTAAAAATAAAAATTAACGGAATATTAACGTTAAATAAAAGTGAAAGGAACAAGAATATCAATATTAACTAAACCTTATAAAAATAAAAATAACAAAATAAAATAGGAATTACATTCCAAGAGCTAGTAAATTGTACAACAGAGCTTTATCGGACCATAATAATGTCAAATAAATAATCCATCGACTCAATTATCCTCTCTATTAAAAAATTGATATCGTAGTTGGAACCGATATCGTATGGGCGTATTGCAACGCATACAACATTAGTAATAAATAAAGAGCACAAACGTTTCTCATGTCCAGGGTAATAATCGCGTGGACAGAGTCCTTTAAACCGTAATCACCTTCGCAAGCGATATCCCGAGCGAGGCACGTCCTAAAAAAAGGTCGTCTTTTTGAACCTGCAGACCGCGAAGAGCAAAAGAGACGCGAAACAGAATTTTCCTGCGGAATTTATCCTATTTTCCGAGCTGACCGCCGAAAACGATAGGCAATATGTTTTCTGCGACGGATGCGACGGTTTCACGTCTGGAACTGATAATAACAGGGGTTGCGTACGCGACGAAAGTAGAAACAAAGGTATCATAGAGTTTTTAGCGGAAAAGAAGACCAATGTCGGCACGAACATGTCCGGAACAACTATGTCCCGATCGACAGCCACCTAAATCGAGAATTGAATGCAATGAAAAATGTCAAAGAATATTTGATACTATTAAGAATACATTAAAATTGATAAGAAAGAAAGGTAGAACGTAATCGTGGCGGAGTTAATTGTTAATTAGGAATGATCCAAGGAATTGCATAAAATTGAGGTAACATTTTCTATTGGAACGTTACATTGCGTTTCAGTTAAATTGAGTTACCTAGTTACGTGTTATTTAGAGTGATACTTTTATTACAGATTCAGTTATACTCGTTAATGAGGAGGATGTGAATTTTTCGGTTCGAAAGCTGTAATCGGAGTACGGAATATGTAGAAAATATGGAAGTTCGTTGGTTTCACGTGTGAAGAAAATAAAATATACTGTGAAGCTTTTTGTGGAATATATAGAGGTGTGAATAATTATAGGTTTGGAAGGTAGATACTTAATATTTTAATAAATAATCAAATAAAGTAATCAAAATCCTTGAGAATAATTTTTATTGTTTTTGATATAGAATCTAATAATACACATCTATTATAGTTAAACTACGCTTATGAGAAACAACTTTGAACCTACAATTGTTCACGCCACTGTATATTTGTATAGCAATCATCATCTTTTAGTATAATTGTATACGGTGTTGTAAAAAAATGTTTGCGAATCATCCTTTTAAAATGTGAAACTGTTGGTAGATGGAGAATAACGAAAATTTGATATTGCTCCGTGAAAGAAATTTATGTAATTTTATACGGACGAAGAAACAGAGTGTGAAAATAAAATGAAAGTATTCTAAATATTTATTTTCAAGAGAATTAAACTGAAGTAATAAAATTTGTATTTACTCCACTATTATGCTTTCGGTCGATGAAGTAGGTTAATCGTATAAATTTAATTAATGAACATATAAAATTGAACCACCGTATATATTTTTTTCGTCACAGAAAACATTTGCGAAACGATCCTGATACAAAATATTGGCAGGTTCCAGTGTAAATTTCAAAGTACAAAATTATTCGTGACTATACAAACGAAAGAAATCAAAATCATTGATTCTGCAAATGAGTATTTGAGGCAGAGTTAATAAATCATGACATGTGTTAATTTACAATCAGAGGGTTTCTTTGGATGGAGAGGTTGGTCGTTCATCAATTTTTTGATCATTCTCGGTGTGATTGGTTATCTGGCATTTGGGCACATCCAAAAAATTGCAACTGCCTTGAGAGCTACAGTGCAACGAATTACAGAACAGTCGTCTGCTGAAGAATAATGAGTCCAAAGGGAATATAATGAGAAATAATTTATCGACGACGTCATCAGTTTTCCGTTACATGGTATTTTATCTATTATCCTCTCGTAGTAAATTTTACAATAGATTTACAAAAGCCAAAATGTGATTTCTAATTTTTGGGTGAATTTCAACAAATCGCGTATGCATTGGAAAAATTATTTCCTACTAGTTAAAGAATTTTAACGATGATGAAATTTTTATTTGGAATGTATTTTTTCAAACTTACATTTGTTCCTTGGTAGTTGTAAAAATACTAAAGATCAAAGATTAATACTGTCAATGGTGTGTATATTAAACTATTACTAACGAAATACTTTTTTTATTCTTACTTTAATATTCAAATTTTAGTGTATGAAATGTTTACAATGTTTACATCGTTTATTTTGGAGAATGGCATACGCCATGTGTGGCAAGATAATTAGGGGCGTGCATGACTGGCATATGTCGGAATTCTATCTCATTAAGTCATTACGTATATCATTAGTTAACGAGATTACAATCATTTACTCAAAAAGAACGAATGAATAATATTCATGCGCATATTACAATATGACGTCGTTTATATTGAAATAAATTATCATAATTTCAGTTTCAGAGTTAAAAATATCCATCACTTGTAAAAGCATTAATTATGTTCATATACAGTCAGGGACAAAGATAAATGGACAGTTACTGGAAGTAGGTAAAGATGAAGTTTAATCGAATTAACGTAACTGTTATAAACTTCAGTTTTATTAATTATATATCCTTATAGTATGTACATTATGTAGTGAATAATTGAAGTTCATACTTGCATCTTTGTGTAAACATGCTGTATTTAACAAAACTGATTGCTATTTTGCAGGAGACAAAAATAAGTGGACACTATACTCAAAATGCGTGACAAATGCAATACATATTGAAATTAATACTTGAAAAAAGCTAAAAAAGCTAAAAAAATTAAAAAAAGCTTTTATACTACATAAAATAATGATCCTTATTTATTTTGAAAATATTGACAAGCAATAAAACAAATAAATGAAAAAGATATAAACATAAGAAGAATAAATATAACAGAATACATTTTTTAGTGTAATTTGTGATACTTTATTTATTAGTTAAAATAAATGTTAAAGTCAATGTGCGTACCCGTGTATTTCCATGCACGTATACGTACCTGGATATCCGTGTATTTCGATACCCGGATACCCGTGTATTAAAAATACACGGATTAAACCACGGATCCATTAATTACCCGTGTACCCGGGTATTTCGATACACGTGAAGTAAGGATCTCTAATATATAATTAATAAAACTGAAGTTTATAACAGTTACGTTAATTCGATTAAACTTCATCTTTACCTACTTCCAGTAACTGTCCACTTATTTTTGTCCCTGACTGTACAGCTCTTGTTTATATTCATACCAAATATTTTTAAATAATACAAGTATAACAAAATGTTCAAAATATTGGTCCAATTTCTCGTGGGTGTCCAAGAACTGGGTATTCTACCCAGAAGCAACCGCACCAAACAAGAAATCGATATTCACACCACCTCTGGAACTCACCCTAATTTGTTAATTAACCGTAGCAAGAAAGCTCGGGCTTTAATTGAATTTATTAAAGCGCGCGTAGGGGTGGCTTGTGGTATACTGTTCGATGCAATCGTGCGCGCTATACCTATACGTGGATTCGTCGGAGTTAGTCGATACGCAGTATGGAGTGCACAAATAGCCTAGCGGCTACTCCCAGCTAACAGTGGGCGATCGAGACGACCGATTATGTTCGAAGTACGCTCGAAGAAACGGAAGTGCGCGTAGCGTTTGCCTCTCGGTTCTGTGAATTTTCGATCGTCCACACGTTCGTTAACGGGGCCCGAACGATTCACGCGGTGACGTAGTGTTTTCGAGGTTAGGTTAGAGAGACAGACACTGTGCACGAGGATGGATAAACAACCGGCGTGCTTGCACGTCGTTCTAACGGAATGATCCACGGTCATTGGATTACTCGAAGAGGATGACGAGTCTACCTGTCACAGGCGTGACGTGACAGATCGCGAATCAGAATGGATTCGAACGTTTATGAAGAGCAGACAGAAACAAACTCGATCGAGCATTCCGAACGCGACAATCAAGTTACTTCCGGGGAGGGGCCGTCTCCTGGACCTGGAGCCGGCCTCGAATACGATCTATGGGAAGGCCAGTTTCAATTCGTGGGACAGACGCCGTGTTCTCGCGTCGGTCGTTTACCTCGTCGACGTGGTCCTCGGCTTACCGAGCAAGTAAGATCCGCAGATTCGTGGAATCTTCGTCGACCAGATACGACACTTTATCGATGCCTACGCCCGACGACGACGTCTTCGCGATAAAGCCGCGTTTCTAACCGACAGGGACGGCGCTAGAGATACTAACGGCCCTGATGCACGTTTAGACACCTTTTCTTATGGGTAGAAATTAATTCTGTGCCTTTTTAACTTAGGGATGGCGTGAAAAATCACTAATACTGATTTTTCACGGTGATCACACAATCACGACCGTGATCCGAAACATGGCGTTTCAGAAGCGGTTCATGTTAATTATTATCGTTAGCGTATCACTATCTCCCCTTAGCGAAAATTCAAGAAACTACAAATGAGTCAAATTTAAATTGGATTAAAATTATATTAACATTGCTTTTAGACCATATTATAATACATATATAACCTAAGAACAACATAATTCGTGAAAAGTGAAAAGAATGTTCTGTACCAATCAGAAGCGATCACGAAGAATCACGAATCACTGTGAAAAATCATCGTGATTGAGAATGAACGTGATTGAATCACAAGTGATTCAAAAGTAGCAGTTCACGCCGGGTGCGCAGGACCCAGAGCCAAATTCTGAGTTGACTTCAGCGACAGTTGC
>NW_026535289.1:5478541-5508196 GCF_026225885.1 Hylaeus anthracinus | reverse complement strand
GTCCCGGAGTTTCCTACTTTTTCTGCAACTGTCGCTGAAGTCAACTCGGAGTTTGGCTCTGGGTCCTGCGCACCCATTGCGTCGGACTGAATTGAATAATACATGAAACAATGGTATATAATTCGTATATTGCATACAAATGGTAGGTTTAGTGTGGGTATTTTATTGTATTAAAATATTAATCTTTCAAGTCCTCGATTTAAGTCTTCTGCCTGAATTCATCTCTACAATGAATCTATATAGGTAGAATTAATTTCTACACCCGATAATTCAAACTATTAGGTTGTCCCAAAAGTTTCTTTCGCGAGTTGCACTCAATTATTTCGCGTGCCAGCAGGGCCGGCGCAAGGCAGGTTCAGCGCGTTCGCCGGAACCCGGCCCCGCGGTCTACGAAAATTACTCAATTAAAAGGCACCAATTTTGATTAACTTTTTACAGAATGATGATACTATTAACAAATGGAAGCAATTTTTGCTAAGATGCAAGACATTTTTTTAGTAGCAATGATTAAATTGAAAGGAGTGACAAAAATCATCAAAGTATTATTATTTAATATTCATCTTATAAAAAATACATAGCATTTGTAAATAAATAATTCCTCGTTGTAAAATTGAAGTGTAGGATTTGAATGTGAATTCAGGCCCCGCAAAATGTTTGAACCGGGCCCCGCAAAAGGTCACGTCGGCCCTGCGTGGCAGTGTTTATATAAATAGACAATCTTATTTCATAGATATCGATGGTGTAACAGTAATGGAGCAAAATGAATCGTGCACAATTCAGTAATGTAACATGAAACATAAAATATTGTGCATGTATTACTTATTAATAAAGCGAAAGAAATTTTTGGGACAGCCTAATACAAATTTATATCTTATGACCATTACTCGTTAATAATTTTGAGTTACCATATGAGTTTGTACGAAAATTTACCGACTGGTAGCAATTGGGCATTTAATTCGGTTCTAATATATTTTTTATTTTGACAAGACTAGTATTATTCAATCTTTATTTTTATTCTATTTCGTAATTCATATAACATGAATGATGGGAGAATTAAATGTCACTTCAATAATGGATAACAAAGTATTGGTTATCATAGCTAAAAAGTCGATTAATAGGCTACCTGTCGGTAAAGTATTAACACTTATCGTCATCAGATATGATAATCGTATTTAGTAAATATAAGTACATAATATAATAATAATAATAATAATAATAATAAAATAAGTAAATAGTAAATATAAGGAAATTTTACTTTTTAATTTTTTTTTTAATTAGATGAAAAGTAGAATTGAATAACCAAGTGCATGCAGCTAACCAAAATTAACTGAAATTGGAAATAAATAGTTACAACAGCAAAAAAGATTTTCATATTACGACGAACTATTTTGAACAAAATAATGTACTTACACGAATCACAATAGGAATTGCTAGCGACGAAGATATAATATTGGCTAATTTATTATGATCTAATTAAACTTGATTATGAAATTTTATACAATTATGAAAGAATATAATTTCCCCCCTCAGGCGATATTCGCGTAACTGTTTTTGCTTTACTTTACACATCTGGCCCCGTGTGAGGCCCCAGCGTGCTCTCGCGACTACTGTTGTGCGAATGGGTTGATTTTATTGATAAATCGAAGCAATACTTGCAACTTTTGTACATAGAAAATATGCAAATCTAAATTTTACGGTAAAGTAAATTACTGCTTATTTATGTTCGCTATTCTACCGTTGAAAGCAGTGGTGCTCATTGATTATATGGTACGAACTAATTTTAAATTTCTGGGAAACTTGATCAAAATACTGCTACATGAAACATAAATTTCAAGTTTCGTATGTAGGCATAATATTAATAATATAGAAACATAACTTTCATGGAACTTTACATGTTGAGCGTCACTGGTATTGACATCGCGAAGCAAAATACACGTGCACAAAGTTTTAAACGAAAAGCTACCAGTCGACACCTTCACCATCTTTATTTGTACTTTCATGTTAAATCTAACAAGAGATACGTGGTTTAATAGATTCATATCATTGTCTTATCTAGTCAAAACATGACAAATATAATTAAAAAAGTATTGTTTTAATCAATAGTTGGGAGATCAAAATAAATGTTTTAAAACTTTGTAATGTTCTTCTAGGTTCAAATGATTCAAGAACAAATGCATGCCTTAGTGGACACTCAATCAGTTGGGGAGGAGCGATATGCAAGAGCGAAACAGGAAAATGCTACGTTGCAAGCAAGAATATTAATGTTAGAAGAAGCTGCCAAAGACGCCGAGACTAGAGCTGAAGAAAGGCTTCAAGTAAGATTAATAAACCACTTGAATGAATGCATGCATGCATGCAATTAAGTTTTCATGAATTACAAAAAATAATTTAAATTTATAAGATATTTTGATATAATCTAAATAATGATATTCTAGGCAGAGCAACGAAGACATAGGGAATGGGCAAGTCGTTTAGAACGTGAACGACAATTGCAACTAGAGAATTATGCCATAAAATTGCGATCTATAGAATTAGAAGGTGCCAGTACGAGAGAAGAAGTAGTAAGGTTGCGCGAGCAACTTGAAAAAGTAAGAGCAGAAAAAAGTCGATTGGAAAATAACCTCGAGGAAGTTAGAACGGACGTAGAAATTGCACGTGAGGGTGAACGTCAAGCAACATGTCGAGCTAATGAAATCCAACATCAGTTGGAAGCTGCCAGAGAAGAGCTCTCAATGAGAATAGAGGATCAACAAAGAATAGAGGAATTAATGCAACAGGTGGCTCAACTCCAGGCTCATAATAAAAGTACGTCGCATTTTGTATTATTATTCATTATTAGGAAAGAAAAACAAATATTTGTTGTTATTGTTAAAACGTGTTACATTTTCTATTTTAAGGTTTAGAGGAATCACGAGACGAATTGCAGGCTGCAGCGGCTCTGCAGGCAGGCCGTGAACTATTAATGTTAAATCCCTGTAACAGTACCGCCGAGAAAGGACCTAGTCTCGCTGTAGAATTATTAGCAGGGATGAACCAAGATCAAGTATGTTATACTCATTTATTTGTATAATAACTGTATTTGCTAATCGGTAAATATCAATTTATATTTTATATTTTCTTATTATTTGATTTTTATTATAGATGGATGGTCAAATTCTTGGCGACTATGGTGACCTTTCTAGTATATCTGAAGTATGTATTTTGTTGTATATGTAACATTCTATGCGATTAAATTGTTTTTCATATCATTATTTGAAACTATCTATTACAGATGAGACAAGCTTTAAAGGAACAGCAAGAGGTTAATACGCAATTAAGGGCGTACATTGATGGAATCTTATTGAACATAGTTGAAAACTATCCTCAGTTGTTAGAAGTGAAACAAACACATTGAAGTATTGCATAAATAGTCAGTCACTGAGTTTAATGTTAATTTGTTTAAGGCAGTTGTACATTACACTTCATTGTTGGAACTTTTATTTATAAGTTTATACGAGCAATGTTGTCATAAACTAATTATATAAATATTATATGGGAAAGCGATTTCCGTCCATACGATCTTAAAATTTTAGTAACATGTTGCAATTATTTAATTTGATGTTTTCACTGCCACTGTTATTACTTCAATTATACACTTTTTATACGAAAGCAGTGGGCGAATTAAAACATAAGATAGGAACTATGAGGATATGCATGAAATTTAAACAAACAAGTTATCATAAATAAGCTCTGTATTGTCCGAGTCTAGAAATTCAGAGCCTTACAACGTTGCCTTTATAGAAATGGTATAAAACTATTTTCGAACATTTAATGAAATTTCAATTATGTACTGTAATGTGTAATTCATGATGCGTAAAATCATGCTTTTTTTAAGAGAAGGTGAATGAAAGGTGTGGTTCTTAGCAAAAAATATGTATAGTTGCATTCAGTATCACAACACTTGTGATGTAACAAAAAGTACATACAAAATTTAATACTTAATATTTTCACCTATAGTTTACAGTATACCTAGAAATTTATACTGAACGATATAGAGAAAGTAATTAAATAATTATATTTTACTACCTCTAGTTTCATCCTGCTTATAAATCCTACATTGATTTTACGAATTTTGTATATATATGTCTAAAGTTGTTGAATAGCTATTGTATAATGATTTGTGATGTTGCCTAAATTTACAAAAAAATTCATATTCGTAAATTTATCTAGAATTGAACATTTTATAGTGAAATAAAATTGGTCTTTTATATCTTTTAAGGAGAAAAAGTTCAGATTGTCTCTGATAATCATTTTGCAATTGATTATTAAAAAGAACATGAACATGTTACCAAACGTAATCGTTTTATTTATTCTACCTTGTATATAATTCATTTTTGATAGTATTTTTACACAATGCAGAAATAATAGAAGTAGAACTGGTTCGCCACGATTTTTCTTGGTTGAGTTATGACCGGGTAACAATAAACAAATATAAGTTCGAGAAGCCTTATGGCATAAGATACGCAAACACATAGTAGTGAAATCAGAATGAAATATGGGACTACAGTTCCCATTCGCTTTAAAAAAATAAACACAGAAATAGTGGCGCCATCGATGGGAAAGCTCCCAAGTTTGTAGTAAAAACAGTTCCCACTGTCTCTATAAGATGGCACCACCGACAACCTTTATTAATTAATATTCTTTTTTTCATGAATGTGTAATTAGAACGATTCTTTGCCTTATAACACTATAATATATTCATTAATATGTCAATTCTATCATTCTGATAAATAATTATCAACTCTTGAGTTAGCAGCGCCATCGGTGAGAAGGCGTCCAAGTTTGTAGTGAAAAAAGTTCCCACTGCTTTTGCTAGATGGCGCCACCAATTAAAGGGTTCATAATTATTGATGTATTAATTAATTATTCATAAGAATGATACAATTGACATATCAATGAATATATTATAGTGTTATAAAGTAAAGAATCGTTCTAATTACGCATTTATAAAAAAAAAATATTAATTATTAAAGGTTGTCGGTGGCACCATCTTATAGAGACAGTGGGAACTGTTTTTACTACAAACTTGGGCGTTTTCCCACCGATGGCGCCACTGTGTCCACCCAAAACCGTCCAAAACTTCGGAATAAATTTCTACCATTGACCAACCAATGTAACTGGAGAATATGACTAATTTAAGCCTCATTTGTTCATATAAATTATTATATTCTAATAGAACAATAATCGAGGTTGAAATAACCCGCCAAAGTGTAAATGCACAATGAACAAAAATTTTGTAAAACTGCTCAATTTGAGACAAAGCTGAGTATTCCGTTCAAGTCACGTTGTTTTGTTTTAAGAGTTTGTTTATTTGATAAAGTATAATTGTGTAAATTTACACTCTTGCTTGCACATCGCACGTATGTTAACTTGAATAGATTGTAGGTAAATAACAATGCATAATGCATTTTTCGATAGGCGCCTTCGATACAAAATGGCGGCATACATAGAACATTGTTTAACGTCAACGCTATCGTTATATTTGTTAAATGCGTAACTGTTAAACATTTGTAGATTGACAGTAAGCAATTTTGGAATCTATTGGGCTTTCAAGAGTTGTTTAAGGAAGTAGTGTTGGATAATCTAACCTAGTATAACTCTAGTAAACATATATATGGTGCCACTTTAATAATGTTGTCTGTACTTTAAAGTTTTTATATTGCAAATACGTGTGTATTTCACATCGATACGTTAACAAAGAAGTACTTCAAATTATAATTTGAGAAAATGCATACATCTGGAGACTTTAAACTTCATGGTGGTGACAGTGCGTTTGCAAATAGACAAAAGCTTCTGTTTGATAAGCTGTCAGATGCAGAGCAGGAGTGCAACAAGAATAAAATGACGACTGAGTCCACAGATGTAGACATGGCTATTGATGAGTCAAACAAAACTAAAAGTATAAGAACTGGCCTGCAACGTAAAAATGAAACAAAAAGATTTCGTGGTAAAGAGAGTATTTTCAAACGACCAGAAGGTCCAGCACCACGTGCTGTTAATAGAAGTGTACCTGACTATCACAAGCATCCTCATAAATGGATGAAATATAGTTTGGATGATGTATCTAATGATGATATGACGGAACAAAGCAATACAACAGCTGCTTTATCATTTTTAAACGAATTGAAAGCAAGAAGGTCAATGGAACAGATCGAAGGAACAGAAGAGATGGACTACGATGAAATTTCTATGATTGATCAGAGTCATGATCAGACTAAGGTAGCATGTAAATCTAAGAAAGTTCAAGCAAGAAAGTCAGTGGAAGCAGAAGAGATGGATGTAGATAATACAACCTTGGATGAACACAATGAAACTAAGACAGTAATCAAACCCAGGAAAATTAAAGCAACATCAGAGATTGAATTTAAAAAACCTGAAAGTGACACAGAGAAAACAGAGAACGCACCAATTATTATCGATCACGACGACAAACCTACATTTAGGAGTAGTAAAGTTATTATGCCAGAATATATTGTTGGTCAAAAACAAAAGAAGAAGAAGAGAAACAAGAAGGAGAAACTTGTAGAAAAAGTGGATCGTTTAAAGCAACTGAAATTGGATCACTTGGAAGAACTCGATGAAGAAGAAAATTGAATATATGCTCCATATTGTGAATATACTATTAGCTTAGTTAATTGCTCTACGATACAAATATATCATATATTTCATTCTATTGATTAATGTACTTCGTATATAGCAGCAATAAAATACTACACATCGCTATAAATATTTCTACATTAAATTGATAAGACAATCAGCATAGATATTTCTAAAGTTCGGAAAATTTAAATAAAACCGCTTCAACATTTCTTTCCGGAAATTATGCGATTGCGCAGACATATCGCAGGGTATGAATGTTTCCTGTTGGCTTTAGTCGCTGCTTTTCAAAAGTTTTTAGTTCGCTTCTACTATTTTCAACGATCCGTCCTCGCGATAATGATTGGTGAACGAGACATAAGGCGTTGAACTTTGGTAAGTTACATGATTTGTCTGAATGATTATGCATTTTGTTAAACGACTGTGAGGAACATTAACGTGACTGATTGGAGGGGGAAAAAAATTCATAACCTATACTCATGCGAGGTCTGTCGCGATTCAAAATGGCGTGTTATCGGTGAACGAAAAAACGTAGGCGATTTTGCGTCTTGACGTATATACGTGTTAAATTTGTCGTTCGCGTTTCTATATTTGGTGAATTTATTTCTCTTGCCAGGATAGCAAGAAACAGAAAGAGGTTATGACACTACTCCCGCGTACGTCGCCTCAAGAAGTTCGTTAGTATATTCGTAGTCGAGGTACGGATTTAATAATGCAAGAAATCGTCCTAGCAGCCTTCTCCGTGATATCGAGTCTGCTCATAGTATTTGGCCTGGTGCTGCTGGGTAAGAACGACAGATAGTAACGTTCCGTTATTGCTACGCGGTACGCAGAGAGTTCCGAAACATTCTTACCCGAGCTGTCGAGTAGTCGTATAGTTTCCAAGTTGAAGGTATAGTAGGAGAGTTTGACTACGTACTTAACCTCTATCGTCACGTGTATACGCGCAATCTCGTCGACTATTCTCGGCTAGAGAAACTAAAGACTCTCTCTTTGTCCTGTATCGTATTTGAAATGAACCGTCATCGATAAACTGCAATTATGTTATACCCATTCTTTTGCATCGGTCCCTTATTATCCAATTCAGTGCTTCTCAAACTTCCCACTAATCCTAGATAAAGGATTATTGACAATTTCCTAGAGTAGATTTAAATTCTTATTCTATTAATACATTCAGAAACTAACATGAATTTTGTACATTTTACTTCTAGAACCGTCAGATCAGACCAATATATGGTGTTAATAATATAAAAATAGTCTATATCTTGCACCAATAGAATTTAGTAGATTAAGTAAGCTTAATTTGATAAAGCTATCATCGATAATATTTTAGTAACACTTTATAAAGAAATGTTAATTCCGTAGTATTCTATATAAGAATCTTCTGTTAATAAGGGACCCTAGTTTGAGAAACACTGATCTAATTTATGTTAATTGTTATCCTTATCAAAAATTATGTTTTCTGTGACTTTTAGATAATATGTTTGACAAAATTATACAAGCTTTATGTGCAATGTAATTTGTTAATATAAGCTACACGATTCTTTTTCTTCACAGACATGTTTTTATTTCTCCACAGGTTGGTATTTAGTTTGGAAATTTTTCCTTTCGCGATTCCGCTTTGTCAGAGAACTATTGGGTGGAATGAGTGAATCTTCTTCTGTGAACGATTTAAAAAATGGTAGATCTCGTATAAAGAAAATTCGTAGGGATTGAGACTCTGAAGATATAAAACAGGAAGACCACTGAGCAATATCTAAGGAAACGGAAGGAATCAATTGGAACAATTTTTCATTTGTGTGTAGACAAGATTTTAATCCACAAAAATGTCTATAAATATACGATGTGCAACAACAGATGATCTGTTGAACATACAGCATTGTAATTTACAATGTTTGCCTGAGAATTATCAGATGAAGTATTATTTGTATCATGCTCTTTCTTGGCCGCAACTAAGTTACGTGGCAGAGGATGAAAAAGGCAGGATAGTTGGTTATGTCCTTGCTAAGATGGAAGAAGATTGCGAGGACAATCCGCATGGACATATTACGAGTTTGGCAGTAAAAAGGTCTCACAGAAGGCTTGGTATCGCACAGAAACTTATGAATCAAGCTTCCAGAGCGATGGTCGAATGTTTTGGAGCGAAATATGTTTCGCTGCACGTGCGTAGAAGTAATCGGGCAGCTTTAAACTTATATACGAGCAGTTTGCAATTCGAAGTGTCGGAAGTTGAACCAAAATATTACGCGGATGGAGAAGATGCTTATGCCATGAAACGCGATCTTAGCAGCTTTCACATGGAGAAAAATGCGGCGAAAGAAAAAGTGAACAAAGATGGTAACACGCACACGCATACTGGCAGATGCTGTGATCGTTCATAGTCTGCTTGGTGTATCTACCTAAAATTAGGTTTCAATTGATTTCTTACATTATTAGCTCTGTACCATTTGGATCTAAATCTATGTCACTTGTACGTATTTTTCATAAACGGATCTGCATGAGAAATGTGTGAAAACATTGTAAGTCAAACATCGTGGCTTGAATGTTTGACCTGTACATTATCATGGACATTTCGCAAATACTAGAGTATTTGTATTTATTCAAGCCTTATCCGAGACATATGAAATGTTTTATATGCAGCAACAAGGAGGTGTATGTGTTAATACTTACGCCGGGAGTAGGAGAGAGACTCTTACTATTGTATGTACTTCAATGCAAATTGAGTTAAACATTTGTAACAAAAGTTTCATTGCGTGTATTTAATTGATATACCATGTTATTTAGGACCCATAAATCTTAATAAAGAAAATAAGCCGAGAAGAAGTATGACGATCTTTACGCTTCCTGTCTATATTTTCAATTAATCTTTACTGAACCATTGAACTATAATATACAAATGACGCGCCAGTATACAAAATTATCACCTAAAATTTCATTAAGCAAATCAAGTGCGAGATGATGTCAACTTTTTGGAGGAAAACACTTTTAGCATTCATTTATTTCCCAAAGTTTGTTGTCTATGTTATGTAAAACAAGTCTAATTATTCTCTCTATTTGTAAATACTTTACGAACTTTGAGTATAATTCAATGCTTAAAACTTAAGATTTGACATTGCACGATTTTTTAAATGCTTTTGTTTCACTGCTTTGTTGATACATTATTGTATTTATGTATACATTGTATAGGAATAATTATAATATACATACGTATGTATATGCTTATGTACACATTAAACGCTCTTAAAGTAACGATCGATTCGGTTCAATGGACACGTTAATCCAAAGTCGAACTTCCATTGAATCGTTAGGTAGTCTGGTCGATCTGATCGATAAAATTTATAAGCGCTGATTAAAGTATAATTTTACACAACGTTACCCGAATAATTCAAGTCGTACGCGAAACTAATGAATAGTTAGTAAAATTCCTTCACGATTAGAACATTGCTAAATTGCAAAATATTTCAGCACGAAACAGTTCCAGGTACAATGTACAAAGGGTAAATTAAAGAACATGTCACGAAACGATAAGATTTCTTAAGCGTTCGATCGACAATGTATATCTATGTCTTACGTTTCGACATAAAAAGAAATTGTTTAATATTACGTCGCGATTATCAGAATACGTTTCAACGAGAAAGATAAGCACCTATTAGTATCGACTATGTATAAATTCTAAATATACAGTAATTCTAACTGCTTTGAATGCTCGTTATCTTACAAAAACACGTCGCCAATAAATTATAATACAATTCTCGTAAACGAGGTTCGGTGTTCACGCGATATGCTCGATTATATACTCTCTAAAAAATAAACTATAAGCTATCGTGGTAAATACTCTAAATATGGACGATCGTCTGAAAGTATCTCGATACTCGGCCTTCTCGTTTCAGCGATCCTCCAGCTGTCTCCTTGAAAACAAGGAGACAAAAGACTATCTCGAAAGGCGAAAAAGTAAATGCTTCGAAAGATACAGTGTGGAGTGTAAGTATTGGCACAAAACTAGTTGTAGATGCTTAGTATCGTATAACTTTATTATCTCGCTTGGTATCGCTCTTATGAACTTATATTCAAGTGTAATAAGAAAGAATAAACGCTGACACGCGCGATAACAAAATAATGATATAAGTATATTTTAAGTTTAAATCTAAATACAAGTATTAACACACATCAAATGTGTTGTAAATATTCAAGTCCTCTTACGGAATAATTACGAAATAAAGCGATTGGAAATCTTCTATACGAAACATACTTGTGTTATTATTTTGTTATGGAATGTACCAAATTTTATGTTTCTTATTATACTTGATATGGTAGTTATATTATGGCAATTGTCAATGTTTATAACACCAGTTGTCTACAATTAGTTTTACTTTGAGCATGCTCTGTACCAATACTTACATTGGCCATTGTTTAATACTTTAAATGATATACCAATCTTAAAGCTGCGTTACAAATGTGCGGTTGTCGATTACCCCTCAAGATATAAAGGCAGCGTATCAATAAAATTCATTACCTAAGTAAGCGAGGAGAGACAGTGAAACAAAAAGAGTTTCACTGTATCCCCGTAAAATGCGATGCGTGTGTATTCCTAACGGAAATTCAAGTCCTGCCGATCGTGAAAGCTTCCGGAGTCTACGCTGTTAACACTTTATCTACCTGGAGCCTATTTATAATTCCTATTTTTAGTTCCAGTAATTATCTTGTGGAATTTATTAACTGTGTTGTTGATTACCTATTTACAGTGCTCGATTTTTGAAAACAGACAAGACTTCCGGTATACTTCGTAACAGTATGCAGAAGTTAACTAGTTTAATGTATAATAATGTAGAAGGTTGTCCTTCCAAAGTCTAGGATATTTTTAAATAGGCCAGTGGTTAAAGTGTTAGACGACTCATCCTGTTTACGAAAGTTTAACAATCGGCAGGTACTTTGGCCGACCAATAATTGATGAAAACGAACGCGTATAAGTCGTACTGTTTGTCTTTAAGTTATTGTTTTCGTTGCGCTTGTAAGGAGAGCGCCATGCGGTCGAATAATCATCGGAATGATTGTAAAAGGTTTACAAATCGAATGTTTCCTTTTCGCAATCCTTTGGTGTGCGTTTGTGATTGGTTGGATGTTTCTGGAAGAGCCGTAAAAAGGCCTGGCACGAAAAAGTCGTACCCCGGCAATAAAATCGTATAAAAATTTGTTTAAAATCGGCCTGTACAAAGACAGATTCGCGTTGCACGTAGTCAAACCTTTGTGTAAATATTTCAATAAGTCGTTTTCGCGAAGCTTCTTTTGCGCAATGGTTCTTGACAATTTTTAGGCTACTGTTAACTCTTTGCGGCGCAGAAATTCAGGTCATAAAATAGACCCATGTGGCATAGGAATTTTATTGCGTTTTAAATCAAACAAAATTGTTATATTTTTATTAATAAAGGTATCACACCTATACACATGCAGCTACTGCAAAATTTCGAGGTGGGATTAAAAGTGTCCCACCATGCATTACGGTCCATCAAAAAGGTGGGACACTTTTAATCCCACCGTGCCCCAAAGAGTTAACCAGTGTATCCGTTTGGCCGTAGTACTCGAACACGCTTTCGAATGAAGATGTGTCTAGTCAAGGTCACGCGTACAAACTTGTCTCTGCTCTGCAAACTGTCGTCTATACGATACACATTTAAGATAATAATAAACACGCTGGCAACGACAACGGCGCATTACATTTGAAATGAATCTCGTATCCAAGCCGACGACACGACGATCGACGATTTTGACACTTCGTCTACAGGTAGCCTAGTCGTAGAACTTTTACAGTGGGTGTAGAATGTATTCGTATACCGATCAATTTCTCAAAAAACTTTTCTGTGAAATTGTAGTTTCTTAACTTTCTGTTTTTATAATCAATGATATTTTACATATTCTCCGAAGTCTCTAAGATAGATATAGACCAAACAACATTTACTAGTTAATATAATTTGTGAAATTAACAAAAAAAAATGCGAAAAGTGGGTAAAAGTATAGAAGCAATAAGTATTTATACGATTCTTATGACGAACCATTTACAGTAGAGTTTGTAACGTAAACACATTAGTTTATTGCTCCGTGCGAATTAGTAAACATCATATTTCCAGTAAAGTACTTTTAAACAGTTGTGCGAATATTACTTCACTAATTTATTGCTTCAACATTTCTATCGATTAATGGTTTTTTTCTTGTTAATTTCCAAACTTACATAAATAGCTATTTTTTTGTTGTAATCTATCTATTCTAGAGATTTCCGAGAATATGTAGAATGTCATTGTTTATAAAAAATAAGTTGACAAATTACAATTTTACACAGTTTTTTTGGAAATTGATGGGTGTACGAATACTTTCTACACCCACTTTAATTCCAATGTCCACCTATGGAAACCTAGCAAATGTGTTGGTTGTTTACTTACAGTGCTCGATTTGAGGAAACAACTGTCTAGATTAATATACAGGGTGTTTCGTTTATAGCGGAATAGTTGAATACCTCATTGTGAGGGAGGGGATGAAACAATCAAAAAAATGTTTTTACAGAGGTTGTTTGCTACAAAGGGGAATTCTTCGTAGGGATCATTTAAAGTAAAAATTACTTCACTTTTCAAAAATTATGTACCCTATATAATTTTGGTAAAAACATTTTGGATTACTTCATCCCCTCGTGACTCATTTAAGGGATTAGTCGCAGTCAGGAAACTGGAAACGGACAGTTTCTTGTGTGTTTTTTTTAAGGTATTAAATAATAATTTTTATCAATGAAATGGAAATATATTACAAAGTATGTCTTAAAGAATTATAAAAGAATTTTTGTTTTAAGAAAAGGTTAATTCATTTCGTCATAACAGGCGATGGCGTGGGTGGCCATTTGGTTTACGATGTTCAAGATTTCTTCAAACTGATGCACCTGAAGACGAAACTAAAGGTAGATCTAGAAAATATATTAGACTAACAGGTCCCTGAACGAAGGATTTTTTATTTTCTTGTATACTTTTTTTTTATCGTCTATTGAATCGCTTAATTTTAGTGAAAACATTGAAAATCAATTTCAAATGTACGCCATCTTGTTTTAAATTAATTTTTTCCAAAATCCTTCGTTCAGGGACCCGCTAGACTAATCTATTTTCGAAATCTACCTTTGTTTTTGTTTTCAGGTAAACCAGTGAAAAGAAATCTTGCTCACCGCAAACCTATGTTTTTAAATCATCGTTTACGTCATCGGCTTTTTAGTTCTTTAAAACATGCTTTATAATATACTTAATTGTTACTTATGCAAATTATTATTTAATAACTAAAAAAAAAAAGAAAAAAAATCACAAAGAAGTGTCGTTTTTCCTCTTCTTGACTGCGACCAACCCTTTAACCATTCTTCTTTGACGCCAAAACTATCGAATTTGATACATCGTCTATATCCTCGATTAAATGAAATCTTTTATTACAATAATTGCCGTCAAATAGTGTGCCCAAAAGAATTAATAATAGAGTGCCTTCAGGAAGAAGTATGAAAAGCATGGATCAATATACGCGGTTTGGTAGTCTTTATCGTTGAACAAAACACCTTGTATACCAATCCAGAATGTTCCCTTTTAACTTGTAAACACCGGTCTACTACAGGCTGGTAGACAAAGCGTCAAGAGCCATTCCAAATACGTTCTATAACATGCTACGATATCTCGTTACGTCGTTTAATTTATTTCACACCTCTAGCTAACAGAACGACACGGTTACACGTTTCCTATAAAAGGTTACATTGTCTATATTCTCAAGTACATTACAAAGACGCTTATCCCGAAATCGGTTCCCTTACATTCTAGATACCTGTGCTTTGGCAGTTGCGTAGTTCTAAGTAACGATAGGCCTCGAGAACTTTTTATTGCGATCGAAGGGGGAGGCTTCGTGTTAGTCGAACGAAAAGGATGGGATGGGGGGAGGTCGGCGTTTCTTCCGTGGTCCAAATTTGTTTCTCTAGCCTCTACTCGACTCTCAGATTCTGTATCGCGGGAGTTAATATTGCTTACCGATCCCTTTGCTCATCAGTCTCCCTTTACCGTCAGAATCCGATGTTTATCGATCGGGCCCAATGGTTTAGGTCTGGGTTAGCTGCCCTTTTCTTTTTTTTTTTTTTTATCGAATCGTCTGCGGATACTAGCGACGATACTTCCTAAAACAGAAATCACGGCGACCATCGGGATCCAAGGAACTTGCAAACAATGTCCTGTTACGAAAGGAGTGGCTAAGTTTTGCTTCTTTCGCGACGAAGATTGGTAGCTGATCTTCGGACGTTCAAGGCTGATGCGCGGCCTGAATCATCGCGACTTTGAGATCTTTGGCCAGGTGGGACACGTCCACCACGCTGTCGACCATCTCCTGAACCGCGGATACGTTGGGGAAGAATTGAGCGGCGTGTTTCGTCTTTGACACGGTTTGGCCGAGGGCCTCGTTCAGCGCGTTCGCGCATTGCAGCACGCGCGTTCTCACGTCGTTCCTGGTCACGTTCCTGTGGACTGTGTCCCCGATGTGCACCAGCCTGTGGGCGCTCAACACCACGAACTTGCCGTGGGCTAGGAATACCTGTGGAAAGAATTGGAAAATTAGGATAATTCTAGTTGGGACTCGAGCAATTTGTGATATATTTTTGCGAGATTATTATCGATGGATTGGAGGCGTTTTTGGGATGAAAATTAGCCCAAACACGACTTAATTTGGGGCGTTCTTGATTATACATATGTTGTTTAAAGTATTTAGAATCGAGGATAATTAATAGTGGATTGAAGTAGATCGTGTTTGGGTGTTTCATGAATCCATTGATAATCATAGAATTAAGATATCAATAACACGGTAGAATTCTCATTGATATGTGAGAGTAAGATTGCGGAAATTTTATAGACGTGGTCCACATAATATTTGTGTGGAGATATCGTAAGGATATATTAGGTAGACCGAAAAGTAATGTCGTTTCTTTCACATTAAATTCAAACTTTCCAATAAATTTCTATCTTTAATTCATTATATAATCGCTCTCATTGTCAGCAGCCTTTTGTCACCTAGTGTGCAAATTTTCAATGACAGAAAAATCAATGAGCTGATAAACGATAAATGATAAATGATAAATGATAAATGATAAACAAGTATTTAAGATGGCAAAAACGAAATTACTTTCCAGTCCACCTAAATACATATAGATTTTAGTAGTTGGTTCTTGGAATAAAATTGGTCCCCGATATAAGGACACCTTTGTGTTATATTGAGGAACTACTGTATTAGGCCAATCAATAGAGCATTTTTGTGTGACAAAAATAGTAACAGCAAACCGATTGTGCAGTTACATAAAATGGGATGCGAGAACGTTCGAGATCTCATTCTGTAGGTATTTTCATCGCGTACATTTTATCTCATTGGAGCATTGATATCGCTGCATTAGTTTAAAATTGATAAGCAAAAAACGACAAAAATCACGAGTTTTTAGCATTAAATTGTAAATAACAAGAAAACGGAACAGAGTTGGGAGTGAAAAACATATACCTATTAATCTACGCATCCCCTTTTATGTAGTTGCACAATCGGTTTGCTGTTACTATTTTTGTCACGAAAACGCTGTTTTTTAATTCTCTACCGATTGGCCTATATTTATTACAGTCTATTTATCATTCTTATCCGACTGCCACGTAGCAATACAGTTGCGAAATGAACAATTTTATCAAAGTATAAAATGTCACTACACATCCCCAAACAGTTGAAGATGAAGAATTTTATAAAAATCTGAAATATCATTGAAAGAATTGTTCCATTTGACACGGAACTACCCTAAAGTTAAAAATACTGTAAGTGTCGAAGAGTGATTTTTTGAAGGGTGAAATTGTCAAAGTTCCTGGGGTGTTACTCGCCTTGGGCGGTTGGTTGTGGGCGACGGTTTGCATGAAAGCGTCGATGGCGTGAGTCAGGTGGTTGCCATGCGTGATCACCTGGGCGGCGTAGAAAGCCAGCAATTGTTTGTCGTTTGGATCCATGGGTGTCGGTGTCGTGGGTGGCATTTGAATCGTCGCATTGTCCGCCTCGGATATAAGCAGGTCGTAATTACTACGGAGTTCCTGAGGCAGCGCCGTTCTGAGCTCCTCGCGTTGCTTCGCCACCACCTCCCTCGAGTCGAGATTTACGTAATCGTAATCGTCACCTGCGCCGCTGTTGTTGCTGCTGCCGGTCGAAATGATCGACGATCGTTTGAACAACAGCGTTGAGTTACCCTGGTAAACATTAGATCGCGTGAAATTACGTCGTTTGATGGAAAGGGGGAAAAATAAAGCGGAGGTTGAATGATTTGGTGATTTTTACGATAACTGCAAGTTAATAATAATAAGAAAAGTGAACGAAGTAAAGGGCCCTCAGGAGCTGTAGCTAACAACAGACAGTAATGAAAAAAGTCAAGGATTGATGTGAAACAATGTGAACGTAATATGGAGAAAAAAACAGATATGTGCAAGACTGGCGAATCGTAACAAGCAAGAATGGAGCAATGGGTACAGTAATGTCAAACAGATTTCGAAACCTTATGAAACAAAGAAACAAACAAACGAAGAAATAGAGCATTTTTGTGTGACGAAAATAGTAACAGCAAACCGATTGTGCAACTACATAAAAGGGGATGCGTAGATTAATAGGTATATGTTTTTCACTCCCAACTCTGTTCCGTTTTCTTGTTATTTACAATTTAATGCTAAAAACTCGTGATTTTTGTCGTTTTTTGCTTATCAATTTTAAACTAATGCAGCAATATCAATGCTCCAATGAGATAAAATGCAGGTGATGAAAATACCTACAGAACGAGACCTCGAACGTCTCGATCGGATAACGAGGAACGGAGAAAAATCTGTAAAACCGGAAAATTCGGCGTTTTTTCAACTATTCAAATCTGTTTTAAAAATAAAAATTAATCTACGCATCCCATTTTATATAACTGCACAATCGGTTTGCTGTTACTATTTTTGTCACAAAAACGCTGTTTTAATTTCTCTACCGATCGGCCTAAAAATCAGAGCGCACGTGTTGAAAATTGTGAAGAAATCTGAAGAATTCTCGCGATAGAAACTATCTGAAGATCGTTCCCTCGAGAAATGGGGATAAAAAGGATCGATAACAAAAATTTGGAGAATTCTCGAGGCCGATCGGTGGGGGGTGGATGCTCACCTGAATGAAACTGGCGACTTGACGAACGTCTTCCGTGAGTGCACGGGCGCACGCGATCAGCTGATCGAGTGGATCCGGTTGTGTGGGCAGCAGGGTGGATGGTGGCCCGTTCGTAGGTGTCGGTGTATCACCACCCCCGCGACAGAGCTTCCCCGCGTCCCATTCCATCGAGTCCAGCTCAGTGGCTGCTTCCTGCACGAGTTTGTCGGAATCACGTAAGGCCTTGACCAGGGGTCGCAGTTTCGAGGCCAACCCCTTGTCGGGTGCCTTGCCCGCATTTCCTAGAGTGCCTGCGCAAAAAATCGAGGAGTCTATTCAGCAGCAGATCTCCTTCACCTTTAACACGTTGATCACCACATTTATGGTTTTTGTGCATTTATCGTAGAGAAATTTGTGCATTTAAAGAGACTTTATTGTATCAACACTATGCCGTCCGGTGGCATCACTGTGGCGTGCGTGTTATATTTACAGTGGTTAACCGAGAGCTACTAACTCTTCGCTCCCTTTATTGTTTTCACAAGGTATAACGTTTCCTTTTTCTTATTATTCCTTCTTTTTATTTGTCATTTCTTACTACTACTACTAACTCTTCGCTTCCTTCATTGTTTTTTCACTTTTGTCATCTTTTGTGGAAGCATCATAGAAAAAGATCAAGAAGAGACTGTTCACTCTCCACGAAAGTAAGGCCGATCGCATACGGGGCGCAACTGATCAGTTTCAAACCACTCTGAAACTAGTTGCATGCGACCGTGGATCTACGTAGGCAAAACGAAGATAGTGGAGTAGGTAAAACAAAGAGCGCAAACGGTTTGCGACGCTAATTTCAAATCGGTTGCACCCGTGTGCGTTCGGCCTGAATGAAGCTAGATCTCTTACCCTCGGCGAATTCAGCTAGATCGTGGAGGGAGGTTCTGAGCCTAAGGGCTGCGAGTCTAAGATCCATCAGGGTCGCGTCTAATCGCTGAGGCGTTCTCCAACCGGGGCTGACGAAGCCGAGTAACCTGGCTATCGCCGCCGAAGCCTCGGTCTGCAGCCTTTGCAGGCCTTCCAACGCGGAGTCCAGCTCCAGTGGAAGCTCCTTGTTGGCTGGAACGTCGTAGATCTGCTGGGTTTGCGACGGGGGTGGAGGCGTTGGCGTTTTAGGCACGGGCGTGTTGTGCCGGGACGGTAACGAGGACGCTGGAAGACGCGATCGAGGTACATCGTAATCGGGAGCAGCGAGGCTAGATCTGAAACGACGATGTTATTTATTAATTAAATTAGAGTTTGGATAGATCTGGGTAAATTTTAACCCTTTGCGCTCGAGAAGTGACTCTCAGTCACCATTAGGTTTCACGGAGAAGGAAAATCTAGTAGGTTGTCGCAAAAGTTTATTTCGTTTTATTAATAACCAGACTGGGGAAGTTTATGCACGATAAATATGTAACATGCATATGCAAAATATGCATGAAAAATATCCAAAATGTGCACGAAAAATTTGAATAAAACGTAGTATAATAAATAATATATTGGTATATTACAGAATATTCGCTATGTACACATATATAAAATTGAGATGAAAATGAGAAATATCTATTTGAAATGATTTATTTCAGATCGTTATTTTCGACACAGTTATTTGGAAATGAAAATATCAGGTGTAGAAATTAATTCTGTGCCTTTCCAAGGTATACTTACCATTTATTTATAGAGAAATTGATTTATAAAGCCATACAAGCTTGAATCTTCCCGCAGTAAGTTGTCATCGAATAAGTTAGAAGGTTGGCGGTTTAAAGTAACAAAATAGTTGTAAACGATTGTATTTAAAGGCACAGAATTAATATTTTAACCTGTGTCCCTTATTTTCATTTGCTGGAGTACTACGACAAAATCGTGAAATCATGGAGTCATTCTTTTCAAAATGGTTAAACGGAAGCAATTTCTCGGAAAGCGCGGTAGGAATGACCGCTTGGCACTAGTCTGGTATTTAAGCTCGAGCTTCTAGAAATAAATCTCTTCCTTAGCAGCTGTGGCGTCTCGTTACCTTAGCAAATGTACACACGGTTCAACGTACTCAATGTTGATGCTTTAAATACTCTTAGATTACCCCTTTAAATTTCGCTGGTCGCGACAGCAACGGAAACGTCCGCGAAAAATAGAGAAAAGCTCTGAAAACTCCTCAGCATAAAGATTCTCTTAAGATGGGACACAGGATTATAGTGGCGACGAGAAAAATTTTTATTTAGATGAAAATCGGAGATAATAAAAGATGAACAACTATTATATAAATTACATATCATATTTTGCATTGAATAAATTAAAGCTTCTTCGAATAATTATCTCATTGAGTTGAAATAACAAATAAATCACTGAATGGAATAAACTGTCATAACAATTTTAAATAAAATTCAAATTAAAGAGCGGAATTTCTATTACCTAATATTTAGTTCCTATCGTTGTTAGATACTCTTGAACAATTGTTTTTTGATATTTAAAAGCAGCCAAGAAAAATGCGAAAACTGTTATACGTTCCCTACAAGTGACAATTTGCAATAAAATGGTAAAAATCAAGTTGCACCACAATAATTAACAAGCATCACTAATAATATAGCAACTGTTTAATATATACTACACAAAATTGTTTAAAAGTTAAAATACCTTTCCATTAGAAATCATTTTTCCCTATATTATACTGTGACTTTCTTTAATGTTCAGTGCATTATTAACAAGAAAAGCCAACAAAGAAAAAAACAACAAAATCATACGGATCGCGAAATTGCGAGCACGTATTGAATTAAACATATCTTTACGAACGGAAAATGGTCGAATTCGCTTTCACGGATTCGGCAATTTAATTAAAGCGCCGTCGTTTCAACTAAAAATTGTATCAACCGTTCGTTCGTGTTCCGCGTCGCGAATCGTATCGCTTTTTGCGTGACTTGTCATTAACTCGTTTCAATCATTAAAACCGATAACATCTAGTAATGTATCGTTTCGTTTAAATGGAATATTCTCGCGCTATCATTATCTCGTTATCCAATTTGAACGCTCGCCAATTTAAAACCTTGCAGGATTAAAGGATCAAAGAAATGCACCCAAGACATTTAGAAGATTATGTTTCCAAACGATTTATTCGTGCAGGTCGAATTACAGGGATAAAAGGTTAATTGCGTGTAGGTATAGTGTAATAGGTACCATTTTCATTGGACGTTTCATTTATACAGGGGACGCTGTAATTTGTAGTAAAATTAAGTAGGAAGCCATTTCTTCGGCCAGAAATTAAGGAAAACCGTGGAAGAGTATTATTCTTGTTTTTTTTCTTCTTCTCAATTTAAGCTTTTAATGGTAAATAGTAAAATTTTGATTAATTTAATTATGAGTTTCAGGAGAGACAATGGCGTCATTCATATTTCAGTGTCTCAATTTAATGGATTATTTAATGCATTTAATTTAACGCAGTGAATGATTCATGAATTTATTTAACAACGCATCGTCTGATTCGTTCGATCGAGTTGATTGTTTATTATATAATGAATTTGACGATGAAACGAATAACTTGAATAAATGAATTATTTAATGAGTTTAACTGAATTTATTCAATAATTCGATAATTAAAAAATTCAACAATTGAATAATCGAATGATGGAGTAATCGAACAATTAAATGATTCAACAGTTCAATCAATTTATTTCATTTAATATTCTACCTATTATTGAATTCATTTATTGAATTCATTTATTATCGAATTCACCAAATATTAATTAATGAATTCAATCGACCACATGCCTGACCATCAAATTTCTAAACACTCCCACTAAAAATTGCAATAATGGAAACTGTTGACCTTCTAACGTAAATAACAAATTTAAATACAATCGCAGTTAATATTTCAGCAAATAACGTAATCTACACTCTCCACCATAACACAAACAGCAACCAAACAAAAATTTTCTCCAGATCGCGCGAAAATACAGTGGGTGTAGAATGTATTCGTACACCGATCAATTTTCCGATTCACTTTTGTTTTAAATTGTAGATACTTAACTTGTTTTTTTATAATCAATGATATTTCACATATTCTCGGAAGTCTCTAAGATAGATATTTTGCGGGGCCTAAAAAATTTTGCGGGGGCCTAAATTCACATTCAAATCCTACACTTCAATTTTACAACGAGGAATTATTTATTTACAAATGTTATATATTTTTTATAAGATGAATATTAAATAATAATAATAATACTTTGATGATTTTTGTCACTCCTTTCAATTTAATCATCGCTACTAAAAAAATGTCTTGGATCTCAGCAAAAATTGCTTCCATGGTATCATTAGTCTGTAAAAAGTTAATAAAAAACGGTGCATTTTAATTCAGTAATTTTCGTAGACCGCGTAGACGCGCTGAACCTGCCTTGCGCCGGCTTTGAATCTATCTATTCCAGAGATTTCCGAGAATATGTAGAATGTCATTGCTTATAAAAAAGAAGTTAATAAATTACAATTTTACATAGATTTTTTTTTTTTTTTTTTGGAAATTGATCGATGTACGAACATTTTCTACACCCATTGTAATAGGAGTTATAGAGGAATCCCAAATTTTGAATGGTAAATTGGATGAACGTACCTGTTCGATCCGCTGAGGGAGCCGTCGTTTGTGAGGCTGGACGCAGAGCTGCTAGGCGTGAGGGGCTGCAACTGTCTGGGCACGTCGTAGCAATCGAGAGGCGTAACACCAGAGCCACCAGAGCAATTTGAGTTAGGCGTGCAGGAGGTGGGTTGCCTGGGGATGTCGTAGCACGAGGGCGCAGGACTCGGACTGCTCGCTGGCGATGGTATCACGGGCACAGCTCGTGGCGGGACGTCGTAGCACTCGCTCACGTCGCCGCCGTTGTCCACCGAACTTCTGGTGCCCGTCGTGTAACGTCCTGAACAGGAATCCGTGGGGAAATGTTAGGACATGGCGCGTCGACAACGTCCGAAGGAAAAGATTTTTCGCTTACTAGGAAACTTGAATCGATGAAAGGTGAACTACTGTCTCCAGTGGGATTTGGTGACGGTAAATGGTTAGTGGTGACCTCTGTGCGTGACGTTAGGGGTGTGTAAATTATTTAGGATTATATTATATGTACGTTATAATGTATTTAGGATTATACACGGTCTGTCTAAAAATAAACCGAACTTTTGCTATAAAAAGAAAAAAGTACAAGTAAAGTTTTTACACACGCGTTTATTCGCTTAAAATAATCTCCCTCTGCGTCAATACAGCTTGTATACCGCGTAATTAACATTTCGAAGGACCTTTGCAGCTACTGTTTTGGTAGCCCGTTTAGTACGGCGGTTACAGCGGCCTGAATTTCGGAAATGTTGCTGTAATATGTCCCGTTCATTGGAATTTTCAATTTTGGGAAAAGAAAAGAGTAGGGTGGATGATCCAAGGTAACAATGCCTTTTTTAGCCAAAAATTGACGTGCAGCAACATCCAACTTCGTCTTCAATGGACTCTCGATTGTTTGAATTGAGTGAACCACTCGTAAATTTGTGTACTTAGTGACTTAGGCATTCATCCCCATACACTTGTTTTAACACGTTGATCGCCACGTCACCCATATATGGGTGACAGTGCTTTTCACTGAAGAAGTAAAAAAATTAATTTTGAAAGCCAAGTATGAAAGGAAATGAATTTGAACGAAATTCATGAATTTTGATGAAGTTACAAAAATAAATACCACGATAAACGTTTGATTATGTAGTCTTCAATATTCTAAATAATATTTAATTGTATCAGAAATTTTCAAGAATATTTGTCTGGCAGTCAACGTGTTAATAACGTAAGCGTTTCGGTAAAAGACTTTTTCAATTTAACGCAGAACTTAATATTAGCGCGTTACTCCATTAGCGGTGTTCCAACAAGCGTCACAAAACGTTCGTTATATTTCAAGTCACACAACGGAATGTGAACTATCGATTCAAATGTTACTGTGCACGGTTAACAATTAACGTTTAACCTATCGTCTTTTATTATCTGTAACTAGATGGCGCGATTAGACAAAATTTTAGAGCAAAAGTTCGGTTTCTTTTTAGACAGACCGTGTATATGATTTTTAGGGGATGAATGTATATGTCTGGATCTGGTGGGTAATCTTTCTTTAATGCAAGAATATTTCAGCGCACGGCGAGCAGACGAACTAGTGACACCACAGGGAGAGCAATTATAATAGAGTTTTCCTATGGTGTTATTAGTCGTAGTGCTCACTTTCACGTTGAGGGAGGAGGCTTACCTAGGATGGTTCGAAAAAGGGAGCATATTTATGAATTTTTCGGGGACAAATGGGAAACTTTTTGTTAATAAGTTTTAGAGCATTTGGAAGAATGTTCCTTGGTGCATGCGTCGTAATTTTTGTATTTAAAAATATGTTAAATTAACGGAGTTACAATTCATAAACATTGCCTCGAAAATAGTGAAAGTAAACAAGTTAATACTGTGTTCAGTAATACTGTACACGTAACTTCAAACATTGACCAGGCGAGTTGCAAATGTAACAAAATCCTATATACACATACGCAATCACGTGTACCAAATTTCAGAAGTTTATGTCAACTACTTCGACCGCAAAAAGGATCATAAATAGTGGCTCAAAACTGGCAAAAGTAAAAGAGTTACGTAATATTATATTTAATAATATTATGCGTAACTTCGAAACAAATTGACCAAGGCTGTTGTAAATTTAACAAAATCTCACATATAGGTACACAAAGAGACGTACTAAACATCAAAAGTGTATATCGATTGCATTCACCGCAAAAAAATGATGAAAATTGCATTACCTTGAAACTGTTAAGAGTAAAAGAATTACATAATGTAACATGTAACTTTGAAACAAATTGATCAAGACACTTGCAAATTTCTATCAAATCGATGAAAATTGGCTCGAAACTGGCAAAAAAAAGAGTTACCCTCTCAATACGGATCTTCCCTTGTAAATACCGGGGGATACGGAGGGTCGAACGAAGGGTTGTCGCGTACCTGTGTTGTGTAACTGGTCGTTGTTGGAATTCAAGGGTGAATCGTGTCTCGATGGCGGCGCAGGACTCCCCCGACTCGCCGGAAGATCGTAAAGGTACACGTCGCCGCATTTCTGCGGAGTCACCACCTGCGCAAAAAAAAAAGATCAAAGAGCAATTAATTACCACTAAGTTGGGATACATCCTCTGTTCGCTCGTGAGGAGTCGACGCCTCTGTTTAACTAATTACCAGCTTTTTGCTTAACTAACCCAGCGTCGAGGGTGCTCGTTTGTAGACCTCGACGATAAGTTTGATTTAATTGCTTCCACTTTTTCACGGTATTTTTAGAGACAGGTTTTATTACCGGGATGTTCAGGGCACTTTGATTGCATTGTGTGTTTATCGTCGATTGTGGAAATGTTTTTCGAAGTTTACGTAAATATTTCGTGGACTAATTAGCTGGATTAATATTGAACTTTAAAGTAAATTAAAATTCATGCAATGGAGGGTCAAAGAAATTGTTCAAGTAGAAATGTATTATTAATAATGGTGTTAGCTTACTCTTTTAGATATATAGATTCGTCTAAAGATTAATTAATGGTAAATAGAAAATAGATATAGAATTTAAAATAAGTTAAAATTTATGTAATAGATGGTCGAAGAAATTATTCAAGTAAAAGTGTATTGACTCTGCCATATTCTCCAAAATACACACGTTCATTTGGGAGTTAATTGCCACTCAAGATGTGACGATAAAGATCATTACCGAGCCTTACATTAATTACAATCAACCGCTAGCTACCTCGTCGTGGTTAAAAATGATGTCTCCACTTAACCTTGATCTTCGACCAAATGCATACCGACTCGAATGCTTGCGTACATTGCTGCGGCCATTACAAAATCAAATATACGGACGACGGATGCTCATTAGCGATTTTGTAACCGCGGTCCACTCGTAAGCCGTATTCTAAACGTTTGATCGTCCCTCTGCGTTCGTGGAAACGTGCAAATAAAGTATTAAGCGCCATAACAGCCGAGGATCCTGTTCGGGAATCGTAGAAATTTAACGGAATCTTTTATAGCCAATGGGACCTTTACCCTTCATCGCGTGAATTTTATTTTGTACTTTAAAAGGATATTACTATTGGTTATTGAAGTAATTAGTGGTCATGGAGATTGAGTCGTTTATTAAAAATATAGTGTGTCGAATATGTGGAGTACGTTTGAAATTGTGGGAGGCAATATAGTTAATTATTTAATTGTAAGGCTTTCTTTGGTGAATATTTATTATTATTTAGTAGGATAGAGCAGATAACGCAGCTAAAAAGGTTGAACTTTTAAATGGAAATACTCAGGTGTACTTAGCGAAGACGTCATTCTTGGGTGGTTATAGCAATCGTATGACGATGTTTCTCTCGCTTGCCTTACACATCATTTCTTCAGTTTTAAAGATTTTTCAATCATTTCTTTTACTTAATAATATCGCAATCAATCGAGATTCTCAGTGCACGACTTTTTCTTTTAGACCAATTACAAACCATTTTGGGTATTTCAAAGGGTAATCTCATGGTCGCCATTAATCCACTAGTAAATAAACATTAATGTGTTTATTTTATTCCCGAAGATCACAATAGGACACTTAAATTTAAATTTAAAATATTCGTACATTAAAATTCATGGAATACATAAATCACTCGAAAGGATTTAATTTTTGGAAAATTACGATTTTACCATGTAGTTTACTAAAGCTAGTTTGCCAAACAGGATAAGAGACCGTTCCATCCTGTGCGGTATTAAATCTTCGCAAAGCATACAAATTTTAGAAAATTTCTGCGATATTAATTCTATGGAATGAAACTATTCCGAAGGATTTAATTTCCTGAAAATTACGATGTTATTAATTAAGCAAAGCTAGATTGCCAAAACTAGCAGTGTGTAGTGGTCTGTGCGATCCAGAACACACACCTGCCATCGTTTCGATCGGTGAACCGCGAAGCTGCGAGGGAAAATGCAATTTCGTTGGCGAAATTCGAGGGAAAGAGAGTGGGTGGAAACGGCTGAACGCGGGAAAAGAGATGCCGGTAGCGTAGGGGATGAAGAAGAAAGAGAGGAAACGCGAGGAGGGATGCGCGCATCCCTCCAGAGCGCAATCTCTGGGCTCATCGTCCGCTGCTTTACAATAATAGAGGCTCTTCAACCCTTTGCGTCATACATAAGCGTGCTACGCTTTTATTCTTCTCTTTATTTCGATTCGCGAACCACGACAGCTGCCTGGCTATTCTCATCGCAGTTTCTACGCTGTTTTGTTATTAATTTTAGATGAACATTTTAAACGTTGTTCACTCTTACAAATTGACAGCCACTTATTTATACATTTTGAGAAGGGAAACCACATTACAAGGCCAAGTATTAAATATTTTTCTCGAAAGAATTTATCTAATGCTTGTTTAATTTTGAGAATATTTTAGGTATGTTCTAAACTATTTTTCAATTCATTTCGATATTATAAATTTATTATATATCATTTCATAAAATCTTATCTATCATGTATATTAACCAATCATTGATTTCTTAGAATCGTATTATAATACGTGTGCCGTATAATTTTAATTCATAAATAAATATAGATAATCAATCTTAAATATGTACATACAATTAAATATATATTAAATAAAAATTTCGAGACAATTTCAGGTACGTTCTAAAATACGAGCCTAGCCTGATATCAACAAAATGATATAAAAATGTATACAAAAGGGAGAGAAAGATAGAGAAAGAAAAGATTCCTTTGTTTTTCGAGAACACTCATCGGCTTCGAGATAAAACCACCCCCAGTCGCACATGATCGATGGTGAAACGCGCGAAAACGCAAGAAGCTCTACGAGAGCCTTTTTGCAATAACATTTTTTCCGAACCGTTTCGAGGGGTGTCCTGCGCGAATGTCACCATGGTAACCATCGAGGCGTGATCGTTGAATGAAATGGGGCCGAAATGATTTGCGGTCAGTGCTCGATCACGGTTTATCGATGACGAGCCCACCCCTGTGGGAGTCGATCGGTGGACGTTCCAGGCGAAAAGGGGTGTGGCACGCCGTTATTTCGAGGGTTGGCACGCCGCTTGGCAGCGATAAGGGCTGACCCACATTCCCCCGCGGATATGTACAGCCACTGGAAGGGATCTTGCGGTCGTGATATCGGCCAGAGGCTGAATTTTACAACTTAAGCCGACTGTAATTAGTGAAACCCCTTTTTAGACGAGGATTACACTGGATGTGGATGGACTGTTTTGTTCGGGACAGTATTGTATTAGAATTATTCTTTTTTGTGTATGTTCACGTAGAATTTTTTAACGGATGGACCAATTACTATGAAGCGATGGTTGATTTACTTCTTATGGCAGAAACATTGCTTCTCGATGTCAGTTAACACTTTACGGGTCGAATTTATTTTTTCTAGAGAGACAACTTGCATTTACCCTGATATTATGAGTTGATGATGCTTTCACGTTGTGAAATTAAAATTGTTTGGTAAAATGTCGATATATTAGCACGTGACCTGAAAATTACATGAGCCTGTAGAGGGTTAAACAACGCACCAGGAGAAATTCAGTAATGTTGTTTGTTTGATTGAAAATGAAGGGTTGGGTTTAAGAGTCGTCTTAATTATTACTTATTGAAAATACTGTGGTTGAACTTAGCCAATTCTTTCGATCTAGCTGCTTTCTATTTGAATTCTATTCGTTTCAGTTCTAGAAACTAATTGTATGAAACTGGGGTTGGTTATAAATCAAAGGCTGCAGCGAGATAAGGAGGGACAATTTGTCTAAGAACAAATGATGTTCATTCTTTTTAACGTATGTTTCTGTGAGTCTCAATTGTAATCTGAACAACCAGAAATAATCACTGAGACATATATGATCTGCTAAGGTCGAAAGGGTTGACTCATCATCGTCAAGAGTTTTTGGTCTGTTCAGTTTGGAAAAACCAAACTGGGAGGAGGTATTTGTAAAAAATATATTATTCACACATGATCTCTCCCACAGACTATATCTAATATCAGGATATCGAGCTCCCTGCAGCCTACTCCTTCGTCCTCGTTTTCCAATGTAAACCTTCTCCTTCGTTTGGAAAAACCAAACTGAAAGGAGCTAATCGTACCAAAATATATTATTCGCACAGGATCCCTTCCACGGACTATATCTAATCATCAGGATATCGAGCCTCCTGCAGGCTACTCCTTTGTCCTCGTTTTCCGATCGAAAGCACGTCGTTCGTAAGAGGTCTAACGGTCTACTTAAAACAACGAGGTCGTACAGCCGGAAAATCGCTAATTGCCGGTCTCGCCGCCGCCGACGCCGACGACGTCGACGTCATTTTAACGAGATCCCCGCGACTGCATCTTTCACCTATTGATAAGGACGTCACGCTTTGACGCGACATCGAGGCGCATCGGGGCCGTCCGTTATATCTCGCGACGTCCTGTCGCCAAAACTAGAGCTTCAGTCTGTATAAATAGTTGACTTATGCTAGTCGATTATACCGACGCATTGTCCATCGATCTGGGTATTCGTTTTACACAGTACAGTACGCATAATTAAATAAAATTATTGAATCTGTTCAAACAAGTTCTTGTATATATAATATGTAATTACTGGATTCGTCGTGGTTATATGTTTGTGAATTATTCGTGTTTATGTACTCATACAGTAATCATATTTGCGTATTCATAAATTAATTTGTATTCATAAAATACTCATATTTTTATGTATTCATGATTTACATGATCATATGTATATTCAATTCATGAATCAATTATACTTGTATGTTTCTGAATTGGGCATATTTATAT
>NW_026535289.1:5444972-5478531 GCF_026225885.1 Hylaeus anthracinus | reverse complement strand
CATGAATCAATTATACTTGTATGTTTCTGAATTGGGCATATTTATATATTCATAAAGCAATCATATTCATATATTCGCAAACTAATATTTATTTTGATATATTCATGAATTAATCTCAATTTAAATATACTCACGAATTACATGATCATTTATATACGCAATTAATAGATTGATCATAATTATACATTTATGAATCATTCATATCTATATATTTACAAACAAGTACTCAGTCCTCGAACATTTCAAGCGTCGATTACGTAAACTATTTACGATTATAATTTCGCTGAGTGGAAACATTGGCGCAGCGAGAGCAATGAAAGAAACGTGTATGCAATAACGAGGAATTTCTAGTGCGCGGTTGGGAGCGCAAACGGCAGCCGTGTGTTCTTTCATTTAGGCAAAATACTCTTGAAACTTGAAAAGGAGGCGAGCACACGTGGAATAGCGAATGGCTCTCGACAACAATTTCGCGTAGCGGAAATGTTGCTGGTATTAAATAATCTCGGAAATATTACGAGTTCGCCAATGCAACTTTAATTGTATTTTCTCGGGATGGGAGTTTAATATTGAATCCCATCACGGTTCAACATTCCATTAACACCGTCGCTATGGCATCGATAAAATTTAATTCAATTTAACCGGTTCGAATAATCGCCGTTCATCGTTCTGATATCTTACAATTACTTTCGAAACGGTTAGGAGATTAAACGAGTATTAAAATAATATCAAAGAGGTGAGAGTAATTAACCTGTCGAGTATTAGATTATCGTTTCTTCGAAATTGCTGCTTAAAAGACTTTTTGAAAATTAGAACAGTGGCATTTTGTTTCGCTGAGGAAACTCAACAGTGGCATTTGAATTGTATATAGTATACATTTCGTTTTAGCGAAAGAGAATATCATAAAACAGAATTAGTTTTATTTATCAATAGAAAAATTCAATAGATAATATTTTTCTATCTATGATGCGTTATAAGAATGATTACAAAATAATTACGTTGTGCTTCGTTCAAGTCTGAATTTCATATATTTATAAAAACAATCTGATTTCTCATCTCTATTAATTTTTAATATGAAATTCACGATTAGACTGCGAACGTTTATACATTTATGGCAAATGAAAATACGAGTATATCCATGAGAATGTACACAAATACAAAAATATATAAAATATCAACAATAATAAACACGTTATACCGTTTAGCAGATAAAACATACTATCGTCTAAATTTCAATTTTAAATACGAATTTGCATAAACATCCGCAGTTTATTCACGATTAAAATTGATAATTCAATGAATAGCTTCTCCGTTATTAAATATATTTTTTAGATAACTGAGTACTGAGAGGAGGATTAAAATCAAAGAGGACTAAAATCATCGCTCTGATAGACTAATTAACGTATCGAAATGTTGCGCACTTGCCAAAAGCATTTACTCCCCAGATTTTGGTTTGATTAACACATTATATTTGGCTGTTTGGCCAATCACGCGACCCAGTGAACATCGAGCGACTCTGGTCTGCGAGGTGTAATAATCTGAAGGCGGGAGAACCCTAATGATCCGATAGCCATGCGTGATAGACAGTCGCTAGATCATACAACTTCACCTTTGATTATGGGCATCCTTTAATCGTAATGGATGACTTCGTTAGCGGCGTGCCAAAGTGCATCGCAAATGAGTCTCAGAATTTTGGATCGAATTCCTTAGCGAGTCGCCAAAGACCTTTGCAAATGAGTCCTACAGTTGTGGATCGAATTCGTTGCAGGAATTCAATGTTTCGAATTGTTGCAAAGAACCAAAGCAAATTTTAAAAAACGAAAAATAAAGTAGGGTGTTGCACACAGATCCAACATTTTCGGTTGTTATGCTTTGTTCACTTATCAGTGTTATATGTTATGTTTATTAATAATTTGGTATATGGTTATTGCGGCGGGTGGACAGTGGAAATAAAGTTATTTCGAAAATGGAGGCAAATAAGGCATCGAACATATTTTTCTATTGCGGAAGTGTATTTTTGTTAACATGGAGATGTATGTATCCGGGATATTTTAAGTAATGATGTTAAAAAGGTAGCGCATGGAGAGTGAGAGCGTAGGTATACATTTTATTTGAGAGAAGAACTTTCAGCTTGCGCAAGTGCGTCGGAAACGTAGGTTTTCGGCGGCCTTGTAAGCCATAAACCTCGATAGGGTCGCAAAATGCGCCCGGTTATGCAGGTAAACGAGCACGGGTCAGGCTACCCCACGCAAACATGAAAGTTCGCGTTTTTAGAAATTTTGCCAAAAAGGAGAGGGTATATGAGAGAGGGGATAAGTCCGAGGTATTTGCCGCGTTGAACGAGACGAGGCCCCAGTCGCGCCGAGCTCTTCAAGCGCTTACCTCATACGGTTTAATTAGTTCATAACATAAACGATATACGAAACCAAATTTTGCCTTTTCTTTCTCATTCGAAAACTTCCTTTCGTTCTTGTGACTTACATAGGGTATAACGAAGAAAGGTTGAACAAAACAAAGTTGAAATAAACGGAGCATTGAATAAGATTAAACTAATTTTTCATATCGTTTCTGTTGACTTCACATTCCGAGGGTGAAAACTACCCTGGGGCACTGTGAGTATTGTCTAAGAGACGTCGACTCGTTTACGAGCCACATCCCTTAGAAGTCTTCATGCACTTTCAAGAATTGGTAAAAATAATCTCTTCTATACAGAATTTTCGCGTCTGTTAGACAGAATTCTACATTCACCAGAATTTCTCGAAAACTAGTCCACATAGAAAATAATGTTACACGTGAGAAAAAAGACTTTGCTTTCCATCAAAACATATTACATAAGCAAAAGTTTCACCAAGTCATCAATGGCGCCACTGCAACCAAACGGATCTCTTTTTTCTAACACAATCCTTGATTAATGCATTTAATTCGCGATCATTTCAGAGGGGTCTCGAAACACTATCCTTGCTTGACACTTATCCTTGGTTCGATTTTCGATCGTTACAGAGCCGCGATAAAATGTAGTCCTCATAAAATAGTGGCGCAAGCTCAACGAGTTTCCCATCGACGATCGAGTTTGGCGCCAAGCAAAAAACGCGTTAATTGGCTAGCCAGTTAATTAACAAGCGACGACCGGTACCCGCGACACCCGCGCCGACTTACAATCTGCGATAGAGCAAACACGTAAAGCCAACCGATGAAAATATTCAAAGCTGGTTGCGTTAATTATGGAGGATGAGACGACATTTCTGCGGGAACGAGGCGCGAGGGGACACGCGTCAATTCGATTAACGACATAATAGATCAAAGTATACCGAGGTACGGGAGGTTTTCTACACAATGCAAGAAATAATGACCATCCACGTAACGATTTATCGCGCGTCGAGCTGCAATGTTAGTGGCATACTGGCGCCGCACTGTCGTCTAACGAGTTGTGCAACAAATTGTGGGGAAAATTTCACTACATAATTACATTTTTTTTTTTTCGTTGATTTGTACAGACATTTACAGGAAACATTAAGGATTAAATAGGTTTTAAGGAGACCTAAAGGATACTCTTCATTTTGGGTTGAGATGAGTTATATAAACGTAACGAGTGTTAGGATAAAATAACACATTCTTCGATGAATGGCTATTATCCTAGAATTCGTTAATATTCGTTGGTAGATCCAGTGCACGAAAACCATTCATCTTAGTTATTCTTCCAATATTAAGAGAAACATTTGATGCTTGCAAACGTCAAGTTCAAAGATAAACTTGGAGATGATAACTTTAATGCAGAGCATTAAATAAATCCTGACGAACTTCTAAATATGGAGCTCCACTTGATTAGCATAAGGATTTTTGAATACCCCTTGGTAAATTCTGTGGACGAAAAACATCCATCCTGGTTATTGTATTCCATCAATATTGAGTGAAACATTTGATGCAAGACTTTGCTTGCAATCTTTAATTTCGAAGATAAACTTGAAGAGGACAACTGCAGAGCATTAAATAAATCCTGAGGAACTTTTAAATATGGGGCCCCACTTGATTAGGACTGCGTTATGTTCTCCAGGGGATGATAATTATCCAAGAATATTTTAATACTCCTTGCTAAATTCTGTGGACGAAAAACATCCATCCTGGTTATTGTATTCCATCAATATTGAGCGAAACGTTTGATGCAAAACTTTGCTTGCAATCTTTAAGTTTGAAGATAAACTTGAACAGGACAACTGCATTAAATAAATTGTGAGGTTCTTCTAAATAAGGGGCCCCATTCGAGTGTCTCCAAACGAGCGCATCACCTTCTCTCCAGAGTGATAAATATTTGATAATTATTCAATTATTTAAGAATTTGTCAACACACTTCTCGCTAGGACCAGTGCACGAAAAACATCCATCTTAATTATTGTATTCTATGAACATTAAGTGAAACATTTGATGCAAACCTTCTCTTGCGAACCCCAAGTTCAAAGACAAACTTGAAGATGACAACCGCATAACATTAAATGAATGCAGAGGTTCTTCTAAATACAGGACCCTCTGCCCTGGACAAGTGCTTCACCTTCTCCAAAGGATGATAGTCGTCCTCTGGCAGAGAGTAACACGTATCGGCGCATCAAAGAACGAAATTGAACATACAAATAGATAAAGTGGCACTCAAAGCCCCCCATTCTGCGTTTGCACGGGGAACAGCCGCGCACAATGGAGCCTGAAAAGCCTCGTCGTGCCTTTCTCGTGCCGACTCTTGTATACCTCACCGGGGAGTTACTAATCCGACGATGTCGTTGATCCACCCCGATAAATGATGAGCGACACCCAGGAGACACGGTCCTACCCCAACTGGAGTTTATGACCTTTCTATATTCCTGCATCGACACACGCTCGCGTAATCCTCAAAAGGTGGAGGGATTACACGTGACGCGTAGGCTCGTTCTGATTCAAGATAAAATTGTCAGTCTGTGCGTACGATGTACGTATTTAGGGTAGAGTTGGTACAGGAACTAGTTGTAGTGGTTGACATGGCTCGGCTTGGTTTATTAAAGTGTGCAACTGATTTGAATTTCAATTTTTACACTGCATTCGTACGTCAGTCTCTACATATGAGGCCATGAGAACTAGAGAAGCCTATCTACAAAATTATGGTACTGAGATATAAAAAGAAATTGGACTTATTTGCTAAAAATTTGTTACATTTCTATGTTGTCATCTGTTGATGATTGAAGAAATTACGTCTCTTTGGTTTTATGAAACATTCTATGCGTTTTTGGGCATAACTCAATTTAAAAAAAAAAAAAAATGTTACTTAGGCCACTCTGGTTCTCAAGGCCTCATATAATTATTTTCATTCATCTTAATATTACTTTAGGGACTTGCTGACACTCGTATAGCTCAGGTACCTCGAGATCGTTAAACTTCTACTGTAGCTACAATCAAACATAGTTATAGCCCCTGAGGGGTGCAGTAGTTGATGGTACTTAGCTTCTTATTTTTGTGCAATTTTAGATAAATCTGAATTGAACTTCTTCACTTCTTGATCGTGTAAAGCTTTGTGTATCTCAAGTTTAAGAAGATTAGAAATAGTACTTTGTTGGATGTGTAGTATGTATTCAGGATAGAGTTAATATAGGAACAAGTTGTAGTGGTTGATACTTATGGCGCTTACTACTACACTTTCTTATTTTTCTGCAATTTTAGATACATCTGCATCGAACCTCTTCACTTCTTGATCGTGTAAAGTTGTGTGTATCTCAAGTGTAAGAAAATTAGAAATAGTACTTTGTTGGATGTATAACATGATAGTATTCTACATACATTTTGTCGATTAGGTGTTCGTTTTATTTAGATATCGAACACGAGAATTTCATTCCAAACATAACTACATCATTTTCAAAAACACCCTACATATGTTTCAAAACTTTTTCAAAGATGCATTCAGTAGCTTATCCTCCATCTCTATCGACTTAACAAACTCGAAAAAGCACCCAAAAGTACACAAAAACCTGTGTACAACTATGGCAAAACCTACTGGGTGAAACGCGTAACAGGAGCAGCGACGACGAGCAGAGGGTGTCAAATGATTAATAAGACACCGTGCACGCGACAGAAGCGTGCGTGGTTCAGACTCGATTGCAAATTCGATCATGTCTCTCGACTCGATTCTGTGACTCAGGGCCTCGACCAATCTGATTATGATCGGTTTACATGAGGGGGGACCACGAAACGCTGGGATGGGATTTCTTCTTCGACGGGGATGCGCGCGAACAAAATTTAAGCGGACGTAACGAGATTATCTTTGATTCTAGGCTGCATTCAGGGGTGCAGGAACAACGGGGGCTAATTTACGGACGGAATTGGGTGACGGGATCGAGGAACCGGGACTTGTACGCGGAAGATCGATGTTAGGGGATGTAACGTGAACCAGGAACGGGAAGATCGTTTCGGAGGTAAATTGGACTTCGCATTTGCCTCTTATTGCATGTAGTAACTCCCATGTCAGGGAGAAATGGAAATTAATCTCAGGAATTAGGTTTTTTTAGATATCTTTTTATGTAGGTTGTTCTTGAAGGGATAGTTTTTTTTCTTGACTAGTCGTGAGACAATCTTCATGCTTTTTTTTTAGTCAAAGTACTTGACATAATTGAGATGTGGTACATTTATTTGTATTATGTATACTATGGAGCTTCTTAGTGTAATACAAAAAAATTCTTTCCAAATTTGATAAACATTAACATGTGCTCCTTCGAAAGTTTTAAATGGAAAATACATGCAATTCTTTCGATCAGTTACTTCTCTCTTTATAACTCCGGTAAAAATTGATGAAATGATTTGAAATTTGCCAGAGTTGTTACTTACAATAATAGAAACAAGCCCTAAAAATTTCGAATTTTGATCTGAATTATTTCCTAATGTACCACCACAGTAAATACGAAGCTACTTTTTCTACATCAAATATTTTTGTAATATCATTTTAAACGTTTTAAATATAAATGTAGGAGGTATTCGAACAGGGTTCGAACACTACATAAATCGTCATTGGAAGAAAAGTTTTGATATACTAAATTTTTCGGTTACCTGAAAAAGAATATTTGTTTGACGAACTTTTATCAAAAATAATAAACAACTTCATATTTAACGGCAATGCCATAATGAAGCTACAGATGTAGTTTAATTCACGGATGAGGGAAGCTTTTAGCAATTGTTTTCTTTGTCCTCTGTCGCAATGTTTTCCGTCTATACCAAAAGACGTTTATCCCGTCGAAAGAAATGAATGAAAACGAACCAAGAAAACGTGACTCTTACAATTGTCTCCGTAAACCACTTAGTTAAGATGCAGGGAGTTTCCTCGCGAAGAAGCTAAATTTCATCTGGCAACTGAACTTCGTGAAGTCTTAAACAAGCAAATTGTACTCCCTAATTTCTTAGTCGGTCCTCGAGGAATTAAATTCACGCGACAAAATGAGAAGCTGAAGTGGGGAGCAAGTAAAACCAAGAGATGAAATAGAGGAAAGCCACGAATGTAGAACAATACTGCTGGCTGCACATAATTTATCCACTCGTTAAGGGAGCGAATTATGTGTTTACAAATTGCATTGTAATATGCATTCGCTGCAGTCGCATAAGTACTAAAATAAATACGAAGAAAGTACTTTAAGTTTCTTTTTTCTATCTTATTACTTACTTTCTGTTCCGTTTTTAAATTTAATAAAACGACTAATTTAAACATTCTCAGGTAACTTAAATGCACGAAAATTAATAAAACTATTAATTTAAAAAATTCTCAAGTTACTTAAATCGACAAGTTTTTCTGATTGATAACAACAAGATTTAAAAATTCTTTTGTTATCGAGAAAGAAAATTGTAAAGATTCTTTTTGGAATCCGTTTAGCAACGACGAGAAGTCCGATTTCCTCGACGATTTAAGGAGGAATCGATACGATAAACTTCTCCTTGTCCCAACGTTTTCTCTTTCAAGGAGATAATACTTTGGCGATCCGTTTTACAGAATCTCTTAAACCGATAGGTTGGAAGTGGATTATTGCGATAAAATCGGACCCAAAGGGAACTGACGGATAACAAGAGTGGAATGAAATAGATCAGAAGAGGTCGAGTAACAATTTTATTTTCCATTGTGCAAAAATGGTAACTGGTCGAGGGATAAAACGGGATAACTTTGTGCTCAAAGAAGCACCCGAAACGAAGATTTTATTGAAACAAAAAATGGAAAGGGATAACAATGGATTATTGTTGGTTATAACGACCCATCCTTCACATGAAATGAAGCCTATTTAGTTGTGACAGGGCTGGAGATTTTATATTTTCGTTGTAATAATTCATAGTTTGACCAGAATAGTAGGCTCTATATGGGATATACAAGATCGATATCTTTTACTTCACTGAAATAGTGAAATTCTTAATCACTTCAACGATAAATATTTATATAATCTAAACTCAAATTAAAAAAATGAATCTTGCACGTATATTTGTTATTACTAGACTGCGGATCTTTATGCATTTATAGGAAATTTGAACGTGCAAGAGACTACAAAATGCAATCAATATGCAAGAATATAAAAAAGATTGAAAGTAAGATTCATGTTATAATATTTTCAGAAAATAAAATCAATATAATATTTTCAGAAAATAAAATAAATTCCTATTTAGGTTCAATTTTTGTAGGCACATTCGCAAAGATATAATTTCGCATAAAGATCCGCAGTCTAGTTATTACAATGTAAGATCAATACTTTGCAGGCTTAAGAAAATATTTCTTTCAAGCTACTGTATCAATTATCATTTTACAAATCAACAAACATTCAACGTACAATTTTATATTACAATAGTATACATTACAAATATGGCAGCTAAACTAAATTATTTTCCTGTAGCATATTATCAATTTTTTTACATTGATATTTTGAAGGAACTTAAATTTCTATGCTCACTACTGTACACGAAGTAACCAAGGACGAACCATGAAGGAATTCCTAGCAAAGGAATACTTCGAGTCGCTATGTAATACTACGTATATTTTGTATATGCACGTATATTCTGGTATCCCTAAGTAAGTCAACCAATTAGGTCAATCTGGCCATCGGCGAATTTCTCTCTATCTCTATCTCTCTTCCTCAATCCTACAACCGTAATGGCCGCCAGCCTACAATAGGATAGTGCATTGCAGTAAGGTGAACCCCACTGTTAGCCCATTCGGATAACGCCACTTATTTACGTCCAGTTACTGGGTGGCTTAATTAACAATTTCCACGCGTGAAGATGGCGAGTTGATTACCGGATACGCACGACACGAAGGGGTTGCGGTGTCCGAAAGATGAAAATGACCACGGGGCATAATAATGCGGCTTGGTTTCGTGAATTGAAGCCGCACGCAATTCCACTATCATGACCTTTCAGGGTATGAATTGAATATGGTGTTATACTAGCGACAAAAGTAGGGAGGATGGGGTAGTTTATGCCTTAATTGTGTCGATGTTGGATAGAACGATGATGACGTGGACAAAATTAGCCAGTACATTCAACTTGAACAATAATTACGTTATGATTATATTAGAATTGCATTGGAATTATTAATTGAGTTTAATCAATGGATATACTAGAATTATATCATATCATAGCTATATAGATTTATATTAGAATTACATTAGAATTATTAATTGAGTTGGATATAATGGACGTACCGAACCATTTCTATAATTAATTAAAATTTTTATTTAAAAGCACAACCATAATAAGCATTTGGTAATCATCAAGGTCTTTCTGGCTGATCCTGTACTTTTGTTGCATTATCATTTATAGTATCAATTGAATGTGCAGGTACACAGTTTGATAAAGAAATCAGACTCTATATAGAATATACAAAATTGATATTTTTTTAGCTTACTCAGATAATTAAATTCTCTTCACATTCCAATCACAGAATAACGGTTGACAATTTTATTATATAATAATCATTGATTGTGACGAACAAGTGACGTTCAACTCGCCTCATGTATGGACAAACTTCAAAATAAATGCACGTACAATCACCAAAACTAATCTACATCTCAACAACTACATCTACAACAAATAAAATCTAACATAATTATTACGAGCTCCAAGAAACCATCGAACAAACAAACCCTCCAAAATAAACATAGGACTACTAGAATGTAGATCCTACGAATCTACAGGTCTTCCCAATATTTTACTCTGTGGCCTTACACATTACAATTCCAATCAAATTACACAAGGAAACATTTTTAGGCTCCTCAACACCTCCCAAAAATTTTCCAAATCACAAAATTTCTCACCAGATTCTCTAATAAACTCGAAGAATGTGAAGCCTACGAATCTAGCATGGATCTAAGATCCCAGTCACGAAAACAAATACAATCTAACATATCCAATACAAAGCTCTAGGAAACCATCGAACTCACAAACCCTCCACAATCAAAATAGAACTGCTAGAATATAAATCCTACGAATTTGCCACGGATCTATCCTTCTATCTATCTATTTAATCTATCTATCTACCTATTTAATCCATTATACTCTATTATAATCTATTATATATAATCTATTTAATCTACGAGATCCTTCTCATTTTTAACTCTGTCCCCTTACGCGCTACTCGTCTAACGCTACAAGTCTACTACAAGCTTAACCAAATTACAATCTATCCAATTTACCTTATCTCGCAAAGAAACATCTTCATTCCCTTCAACCCCTTCCCAAAGAAACCCTCGAACAACGATACTCCGCCGAAATTCGCTAACAAACCGTCCCCGAAAAATTCCACGCTCCAGAAATGCCAACAACCGAACACTTCCTCTGCGAGACGGTGCAACACAATGTGCGGCATTACGCGATACGGAAAGGGGCGCCCATTAGAGGGGTCGCGGTACCCGAAAGATGAGAGCTACCGTGCGACATAATGGTGGTTGGTTTCGTGAATTAAAGCAGCACGCGATTCCACTATCGCGTTCTTTCCCGGGTATGAATCGAATAGTACTATAGTAGTGAGCGCGTAGTAGGGGGGTCGGTCGGGGGTGGCGGCGCGGTACGAGGCACCGGGAGCGAAAAACGGGGGTGGATGGATGGCCTGGCACGCAGGAGCGGTGAAGGGAGGAGGGTGGCGTCGGTCGATACCAGCGTCGCGGCGCTAACCGTGAAAGGCGTAGTGCCCCGATGGTCTGGAGAGAGAAAGGGGATTGATACGAAGTCGTGGAGCGAAAGGGATGAAGCGTCGAACGGGAGGAGAGAGACAGGTGCTGGCGTCGAGGGACAGGTGGACAGAGAAAGGAGAAGGAACGAGGTGAAACGCAGAGGGGCGGGAAGGCGGGGGGAGGGGGCGAGCGAGAGGGGTAGGATAAGAGAAACAGAGGAGATAGAAAGACGGTCACCATGGAAACGCGGAAGGAGGCTCTCTGCCTCCTGCGCAAAGCAGGACCTTCGGGTCCGTGTCTCAGGGAATGATAAGGATTTTTCTCGGCGCGGCTAAGGGTTGCGCTGGAATATACGCGCGAACGGAGAGGGCTGAATTTGACACAGCCATTGTTTAGGGGCTGAGTGCCACTCGCCTGTCTGTTAGGCGGTGATACGCTTGTAGGGGATGATACAGTGGCCAGGTGAATTTAAGTAAGGGAATGGGGCTCGGTCGTTGGGGGCGATAAGGACCTACAGGTACGCAAGGGCTATTGTATGGACGGCGAACAATGAATTGGACCTCGGAGGCATTAATCTCTTGGTTTTTGGATTTTTACTGTAGATCAAGTGGTGTTTTTTTTGTTTTTTTATGGGGGATTGTATTAGGGGTAGAAATTAATTCCGTTCCTTTGTAATCAATCATCTGTTAGTCTATGTGGAAATATTTACTAGCTATTTTGTTAGGTCAAATTACCAACCTTCAATGTTCTATATACATTCTCATAAAAATAGAAGTATTATGTATGGACATTGATTTTTTGTCTTTGTAAAGTTAATTTACCATTTACCATATAAATAAAGGCTATACAAGTTGTAATCTTTCCTCATTCGTTATTATGTTGATACTTTAATGTAACAAAAAAAAAAAAAAAAAAAAATAGAAAAATAATTTCTACGACGAATTGTCAAGTACACTTTGAAATCTATTAGAGGAATAAGAATAAGAAATGATTTTTCTACTATTTTTTTTTGTTTGTTACATTAAAGTATCAACATAATAACGAATGAGGAAAGATTACAACTTGTATGGTCTTTATTTATAATTAAATGGTAAATTAACTTTACAAAGGCAGAAAATTAATGTCCATACATAATACTTTTATTTTTATGAGAACATTGTATATCTTTTACTTTGTCTTTACCTAGTGATTTAGGACATCGCACATTTGTCCTCTCTATGAAATGATACTTTAGGTCCTTGGAAATAATATATAAGAGTTCCACTGAAGTTTGTGGAAAATATATATATTACAGTTTACGAGGAAATATTCTCAGACACCATCAAATTCTTTTCCAAAAAGACGCAAGAAGGAACAAAGTTTAATTGAATTAATTAATTTCTGAATGTATAAATGTCCAAAAAATATATATCTATACATAACATTTAATTTAATTCTAAGTACATTAAAAGATTGCTATATCCAAGCTAATGAATCGATTTATATACCATGAACTGCAAGTTTAATTTTCTCCTTCAAAAAAGAAAGTATGCATCCACAAAATTAATTGATACTCCAACCAAAGAAACGTACGAAGACCCACGAAACAAATTAAAAGTTTGGTTAAAACCACCCTGTTTTACGTTCGTGCAAACACACATTAAGATTCATTACTCTTCGCGTAACTTCGAAAGATCCTCCGCAATTTGCGTCGTTTCAAAGATAAAATTTCAACTCGTATCTACCACGCGATAGTATCCAACCTTCTCAATCTATCAAACTTTGTCCCTGTCGTTTTCTACGCGAACTTTTTGAACGCGAGATTAATGCCCCGACGGTGTCCTCGTAATTCTTTCGTCGTCGACCGTGTAAAATCCCGAGCGATTTGCATTTTACGAGATCGAAATTAGTAAAGTGAGCAACGACCGGTAAGACCATCTTTTTATGGGCCTGGAACACGTAGCTCGGGGGAAGTTTCGAAGTTTTAAGTATCGTGCGGGAATTCCGTAAGAAGCGAGCGTTAGCATACTCGTGATTTGCCTTCTAGGCGTTCGGATCCGGAAAGCGTGCAAGTTAGATGCGGTCAGATATTCCGTAAGAACTACTTAAGTAACGTAAAGCCAGCTGTTGCTAACGTAAACGCCAACGTATCACAGTAAAATGGAATTTCCATATGGATTGTTTGCCGTGCTCGAGAGAAAGGAATATTTCACTTTCTAAACAGTAGGCGATTTCAAACGAAAAGAGGTCTCCAGATTTGATTAGATCGTTCCACAAATTATTTTTAATTTTTTACTGGGAAGAGTTGTAATTAGATTTAGGATAGGTATCTCTTTTTTTTTTCTAAATTTCTTTAACGTTCTGGGGGATGTCGACACGTACTTGTGTGTACGTTTGTAGTACTGTGCAAAAGTCTTAGGCCATCGCGTGAAGTTTGTATTACATGTAAATAAATTTGTGATAATGAAACAAAGATGAAGTATATTTGTTATTGTGCTTTATATAGAGTGGTATACTATGTATCAGTTTTTCGTAGGAGTATTAATTAATCTGCGAGCATACAAATAACCAATAAACAATATTCCTCCCAAACGATCAAATACAATTCATGCACCATACTACTAAGACATACTTGACAAAAAGAAAGATTGAGAAATAGAAACAAAAAGGAAATTCTTTTCCATAAGAAAGGATAAAATTCGTTTCTCGTGTTTTGTATATACTAGTGTACTATATATAAAGGTGGTCCTTACCGATAAACAATATTCCTTCAAAACGATAAAATAAAATTCAGGCACCATAAAGTTAACACATACCTGACAAAAAGAAAGACCAAAAAATTTGAATAGAATTTCCTCTTCTTTTCCAAAAGAAACCATAAGATTCGGAGGGCTAACGAACCTCCAAAAAGATGGCGTCTTAACGAGCCATCAGCGAAAAGAGTAACGACGTAATGAAAAGACCATCGTTCATCGCTTCCGCGCTGGTATTCCATCCCCGTGAAAAATTCCCCATCGCCTACCGCGGTTTAATCATTTTCCCCAGCGATCGATAGAATGGAAGGCTGCTTCATCATAAACAGGCAACGCCATATTTTCGCAGTAATTATCGCGTGGCCGGCGGCGGCAAACGCAGCGTTTCGCGACGACAAAAATCATGATGGCGAGCTACCTCGTAAAATCTCTTATCGAGATCCTCGATCGACATCCACTTCGGTGCCTTCATGACTCGAGGACATCCGTTACGACCTTCATCGATTATCATCGCGCTTAAGTATTACCATTGACGAGATCAAATAAGTTCAAATAGTATTAGGCGTAGAAAGTAATTCTGCGCACTTTATGTTCAATCTTTTATAACTGTGGCTTAAGTACAAATATTTGTACGCCATTTTGTTACTTCAAAGTATCAAACATTCCAAGTTCTCAATCTGATTTTCATTATAATGAATCTATATTCAGAATCTAAGTCTCAACCTGATGGACATTACGATGTATCCTGTACATGAAGTTCAGTAGCCCACATATTTCACTTATTATTATTGGGTGTAGAAATGAATTCTCTATCTTCACATTTAATTATTTGTAACTCTAGATTAAACAGAAATATTTGCTCGCCATTTTGTGAAAAATTTTCTAACGTATAGCGTTCTGATAGTAAACGGGCAAGTTTGTCGAAGTTTAAATATGTTACTCTGCACTTGTTAATTTACTTTCCATTCATTTTTGCTTTCAATTTGTTCCGTTTTACATTCAAAAGTATCATACAAAATTCTTTCTCTACCGTTGGCTACCATAAGCCTCCTGTTAAATGCGACGAAAAATCGAGAAATTCGAGTGATCATATCTAGAAAATCAAACGATAAATTGAACTCATATTTTACACAGATGTGTATTAACATGTAAATTTTAAGTTTTCAGAGTTTTGAGACGATTTGATTTGTTATCATTGTTGACCAAATCACTCTTAAATGAAAACAAAATGAAAGAAAAATGAAAGGGAAGTGATACAAGATTTGATATACCAACATGAGATCTCTGCTACTATACTTATTGATAGACTGCGGATCTTTATGCATTTATAGGAAATTTGAATGTGCAAGAACCTACAAAATGCAAACAATATGCAAGAATATAAAAAATATTGAAAGTAAAGTTCATGTTATAATAGTTGCAAAATAAAATAAATTCTTATTTAGGTTCAATTCTTGTAGGCACATTCGCGAAGATTTTGTTTTGCATAAAGATCCGCAGTCTACTTATTAACATTTATACACTAAGAAAAAAAGGAGAAATTGCCTTTTCAGTATCTTTACTCGCTTACTTTTATCCCACGAGGAGTCATACTTTCACTATTCAATTTATGAATGGAATCGACAAAAGTACAAAATGTCTGGCAAAACGCGAAACTTCTAACCAGAGGGGAAAGTGTTTATACGCGAACGCTACCTGTTACTATACAATCCTTCCCGTTAATTCGCGTCTGGTCACTTAAATATGCGAAATGACGTAACGCCGCGAGATAGCACGATACGCGATCGGTGCACGTTCGACGGACCTTACCAGCGACCGATCCTACGCGTTTCCGCGACGAAGTCACCCACGCTAGTCTCTTGAACTTTTACGAGCACACAGGCGAACGTGGAAATCCCACAGTGACCGAAGAAAAATGGAACAGGTGCAGCCGACAGCTTTTACTTCATCGTGAACGATAACTTGTTTCTTCCGTTTCTTTCGTTCGAATTGCAAATTACGGAATCGTATAAAGAGCTTCTTTAATCTGAAGACTGAAGTGTTGGAAGAAGGAAAGGATTTACTTTTGTTGGCACGGAATGCTAGTTTCTGTGCGAGTTCTAGTTTGGAGATTAGGTGAAGAGTAATTGACGATGAGTAGACTGTAGATGTTTATGCAAATTAATATTTTTACAGATACAGAATAAGAATTGAAACTCGAATGAAAATGTGCCTTATCTTCTGTACGAAATAACGCGTACATTATTGTTGATATATTCTATATTTTTCCATTTGTGCACGTTCTCATAGATTTATTCATATTTTCATTCGGCAGATTTATTTTCATTATCGTCTCACCTTCGTAATCAATTTCTTATAGTTCCTTAATGAAAAATCCTGCCACCCATTTCTGGCTGACGTGGAGGGACCAACCAACGTGTTGATTAATCATCCCCTTCACTTTCATAAAGAATCAAAGGCACCTTTCCAAGTATTCCTTCCTGATTTGCCAAATCCCAGTCGAATACATTTTGTGGACAAATTCACGACAAAATAACGCGACATGTGCGAGGAACGACACACAGAGTGGACACTTTATTAGAAGAGAAACGTTCCGCTTCGACTCGATTACCCGATAAAACCGTGGAGAGGTCTGAGTTCGAGTAGATCGCCCTGCGGACATTCGAATCGAGTAAATCTCAGCTCGTTTTTCCAGGGACTACTCGGAGAACAGCTCTGGCCCAAACGACCGTCAAACTCGATTCCGCGGGTAAAATTCCATTTTTCTTCTGGTTTCCTCCGCCATTCCGCTCGGCGATTCATTACGATCCTCGGCACGAGGCGTCGTGGATCGCGCTACTAGCGTGTAGATAATCCCACGCGAACAAGTTTCGCAGTTCATTGATACTGGCCCGTTAAAGACCTCTCTGCCCACGCCCACGCGACTCCCGTCCAGACGTGGCCACTTTTCCAATGATATTATTCGAAATATTACGCGAAGTGACGCACTATTTTATATTTTATTAACACGTTATTTCGTTATTATTACCGTGTTGGACGTGGACACTTTTGAGATCATATTATTTGAAATATTATTAATTATTAGCTCGTTATTTCGTTTCATTATTATTTTCTTGTCGGACGTGGACACTTTTGAAATGATATTATTTGAAATGTTACATCAAATGGAACGTTATTTTATTTTATTATTATTTTCGTACCAGACCTGACTACTTTTCCAATGATATTATTCGAAATATTACGCGAAATGACGCGCTATTTTATTTCATTATTATTTTCGTACCGGACCTTACTACTTTTGAAATGATATTCGAAATGTTACGTCAAATAACACGCTATTTTATTTCATTATTATTTTTTTAGCACGAGATCTGGTCACTTTTGAAGTTATATTATTTGAAATAATATTTCAAATGGCACGTTAATTTATTTTATTATTGTCTTCATACCTGCGAATCATTCGGACACGGGTAAATTTAAATTGGAATAGAAATAAAATAATAATTGATGGAAATATCAGATTTAGCATAGGTATTCTATTATAAGTGAAATTCGTCTGTTTCATTGTGGACATTTATGTAACTTGTGTTATTGGAAAAGTATAAAATGAAAACATGAAATAATTATTTGAAGTAGTCTATTTTGGACCGTCATTTTCAATACAGATATTTGAAAATAAAAATAATATAAATTCATTTGAAAGAATAGTTATTGTATTTCAAATAACGAATTATTTCGTTATTTTTTTATTTTAAATTCAGTAAAAGAAATAATCTTCAAAATAATATGCAAAGAATTTATTTTAAGAAATCTCTACAATAATTTGCAATGAACGAAATGTTTTCTTCAAAAAGTTTATTTGTAAGAAATTTTTGCATAGGTCTACCTAACGTTGTCAAACTAAATTTGAAATAAACAAGTTAACCAAATAATCTGAATATAGCCATTATAATAACGTTTATCAATGATTAGAAATCAATTATTAAGTTGTACCAAAAGTTTCTTTCATTTTATTAATAAGTAATACATACAGAATATTTTATGTTTAATGTTACATTATACAATTGCATACAATTCATTTTTTGCTTCATTACTGTTACAACGTTAACATCTAAGAAATTAGGTTGTCTATTTATATATGTTGATGGTTTTGCCAGGGTATCGTGGAAAGTTAAACAGTCTGCATTACACTTATAACAAATATATATTCAAAGAATAATAGGATATACAACACTATATACATATACGTTACATACTAAACGGCACAATGGTGCATGGAGCGTTCACGTTGCAACAGGTACAGGAAGTACATAGAAGGAGGCGCGGAATTCGAGCATTATTCTAACAATATAAACACCGCCACACAAAATAATTGAGTGCAAGTCACGGAAGAAACTTTTCGGACAATCTAATATTTCCAACAATTAATTTTCTATTTCCATCTCAATTAAAATTTTCTCAGACAACTCCCCGTCTTCTCCTTGTTAGCTTTCGCCATCTTCCCTCCTGTCTACGGATATTCTTCTACTCTGTTCCTTTTTCCATGCCATTTTCAGTTCGCCCCAGGGCAGTGACGGTTCGAAAATCTCGCCACCCCGTGGGCGACGACGAATCCGTTTCTGCACGCAGCCGTTCTTGTTAACGGAAGGAAAAATCTCGATTGAATGTCGCGACGAAAATCGTCAACCGTGTCGGGGAACAGCGCGACACTTCCGGCTGGATCGGAAGACTCCTCGTCTCCTCCCTCCCCCGCCACCCTCCTAGCGATTCAAATGCACGGGGGAATGGAAAATTCTCGATGAATTCTTTTTTACGTTCAACTGGGGAACAAAAGATGGAACACTGGGAATAATTAGTGGCGAGGTGAGTTGGGATTTTTGGGGATCACGCGGATTCTGGTTAGACGCACTTTTTCGGGCTGCTTGGACATTTTAATGTCACCGAAACGGTGAGGTGAATTCGTGGGGCGAATTATGAGGAGCGCATGGATTTGGAGAATTTTTTAAGAAGGAAAGATCGAAGGAATTAATCAGGTTTTTCATTGAAATGTTGAAAAATAATTTCGACGACATTGCTCTTTGCATCTCGTGATTTCCATGTTGACGCTACTTAATAGTTGGAGAGCCAGTGACAATTGTACTTAACAATACATTTTGAAATGAAAATAACCTTTTCTTTATGAAAGTGTAATAACTGACGATCACGAAAACAGTCGTTTGGCAGTCAACTCGTTAAAACAACTACTAGTAGGCGTATTTGTTATAAATTATCATTTTCAGTCAAACAATCAGCGCGATACCAGCGTTTTAGTAAGAAAGAACGTATCTTAGTGGATGTTTCACAAGTTTTGTATTTAAAAATATGTTAAATTAACAAAGTTACGGCGTTGTAGTTTCTCTACAAGTGTTTTTAGTAAGTTAAGAATTTCATATGTTTCTGAAAATTCTGATTATTTTCGCCCTTACTGGCCTTTTTATGACTGTTAGTTAGCCAGAATATCTTTTATACTTCCATCCACTGTTTGCTCTTTTAAATATATATATAATTATTCTCACTTTACACCGATACGTTATTTTTACCATAATTTTTTCAGCAACGCGAGTATTCCACGGTGATCACTCTATCTCGGAGTCACATTATTCAAAGTTCAAAGCACGAGCACTTTTTAATAATATATTAAATTATCTAATTGTAAGATAAAAGTGAATAAACCATCGTTTTATAGTAATCCATTCATCCCTCAAAAAATTATGAAAGAAGATACATAAAAACAATAAAATCATTAAATTATGAACCTTCTAATTCTAATATCCTCCCGAACGAAAATTCCAGTGCAATCCTCGTCTGCAAACGTTTCAGTCTATTGATTGCAATATTAACTCGTAAAACCTTCCCTTCCAGGGACTATAGGAGCAAGCGCAAAGATTCGTACTAATTGCATACCCTGAATCTTCAAAGCTTTTCAAACCATGAGGAGGAACATTTTATTTGGCCAAGTAGAAAAATTCGGGGCCCCATAAAGCGACCTTCTAGTTTAGTAATATATTAAATTATCTAAGATGGAAGTGAGTGAACCATCGTTTATAGTAATCCATCCATCCCTCAAAAAATTATGCAAGAAGATACACAAAAAAAAAATATATATATACATATGTCGAATTGAGTAACCTTCTTCTTTTCGAAGTCGGTTAAAAACAATAAAGTCATTAAATAAAGAACTTTTTAATTCTAATATCCTCCCGAACGAAAATTCCAGTGCAATCCTCGTCTGCAAACGTTTCAGTCTATTGATTGCAATATTAACTCGTAAAACCTTCCCTTCCAGGGACTATAGAAGCAAGCGCAAAGATTCGAATCAATTGCATACCCTGAATCTTCAAAGCTTTTCAAACCATGAGGAGGAACATTTTATTTGACCAAGTAGAAGAATTCGGGGCCCCGTAAATCGAGCTTTCCGGGTTGTTAAATGCTTTGCATCGACTCGATGAGGGCTCGTTAACCGTGAAACCCGTAATTTCGTCCACCTTTGGCCCCCGTAACGGGCCCGTTTACGACAGAAGCTCGAGACGAGAGTTCGCCGATGAAATAACGCCGGCGGACGCGTTGTTGCTCGAAAGTGAATTTAATGCGCAAAGTTAGCGTACGTTACTGGTTGTTACTGACCGAGGGAGCCAAACCAGCCACGATCTGGTTATTCTATTTAACGTCGCCGGAGCACGAAGCCACTTTCGCCTACGTCGTGAATACTCCTGTTTCTCTTCTTGCGTCTCCATCGTTATACTCGACCGGGCACGATGTTACAGCTGTCCCTGGATGTCTACTCCTGTACTCGAATTTTCGACCAGGGAAAGGAGCACGTAGATTTAAATTAGATGATTTAAAGTAGACGTAAACAATTTTAGTTTTAATTTTGATGGCTCGTGGCATAGTAGGAAAGTTGCAGTTGCTTGGGCTATTACGAAAGAAAAGAAAGCGAAATAATAATAATAACGAAGCGAGTGCGGAGACTTTATGAACACAGAACATGTCGTAACTGGACGTTTCGGTGTTAACATTCTAGAATCGACTGAGTTTGATTCATAGCCACCTGTTCGTAGTCAACAGTTTTGAATTACCGTATTTTATGGAATATAAGACGCATTTTTTTCTTCGAAAAATTACCTCCAAAATGTAGGTGCGTTTCATATTTGAAATTAATATAAAAATGCCCAATGTTTGATTTAATGATGAGAGAGGAATGAAACAAATGAACGGTGGATGTAATACGACATGAACTCGTGCCGAAGGAAGCTTTAAAACGACTTGAAATCAAACAAGTGTGCCAGTGGATAAAACAGTTGTAGTCTAGAGTAAGAGAAGACATTATTATTAAATCTTTCAAGAAGTGCGGCATAAGTAACGCTCTCTATGGCAGTGAAGACCATCCTATACACGAAGAGAACGACGAAGAGGCAATCTAATAATAAAAATGTTATTTTTCTTTTAAACTGCTTAAAAATTATGGCGCGTCTTATAGTCCGTAAAAAACGGTATTAATAAGAATAAATAAAATCAGTAATGGCTTATCTATCCGTTCAGATTAGGGAACGTAATTTTCGCGTTGAAAAAGCAATAAATCCAAATGAAAACGTTCCGAGTCCTCGAATCCTCAGATAATACTGCCTAATACATGGTATTACACCAGAATGCAGCATAATACTACACATCACAACACAGTCTAATATAGCATGATACTATACAGTATAATACAGAATATTCTAGCATGATACAGTACAATACAGAGCATTTTAGCATAATACGATATAACACAGTTAGATACATAGCGACAGGTTTGGACACGAAAACTGGTCCTCGATCCCCTCTACGACCTATTCTTATCACTAGACTGCGGATATTTAGGCAAAATAAAATCTTGGCAAACATACCTACAAAAATTGAACCTAAATAGGAATTTATTTTACTCTGCAAATATTATAATATGAGCTTTACTCTCAATATTTTTTATATTCTTGCATATTGTTTGCATTTTGTAGTTTCTTGCGCATTCAAATTCCCTATAAAGATCCGCAGTCTACTTATCACTAAACATTTTTAAGTTACTTTATTTGTTTCAATCGACCCCAGTCCTTCCTGCTATTGCACTCGATAAAAATAAACGAAATTGCAATAAAATCGTTGAAAAAGCCATATGCCCAAATAAAAACGTCCCGAATCCTCGAATCCTTAAATAATACTGTCTAATATATCGTGTTACAGCAGAATGCAGCACGACACATAATACTCCATATCATAACATAGTCGAATGTAGTATTATACAGTATAATACAGAATATTCTAGCACAATACAGTATAATACAGAATATTCTAGCATAATACAATACAATATAGTTAGATACATAGCGACAGGTTTGGACACGAAAACGTCCAAACGAGGTTTGGTCCTCGATCTCCTCTACGACCTATCCTTACCACTAACCATTTTTAAGTTACTTTACTTGTTTCAATCGACCCCAGTCCTTCCTGCTATTGCGCTCGATAAAAATAAACGAAATTGCAATGAAATCGTTGAAAAGTGGGGAAGCCGGGAAGAAACTTGGCTTCTCTGCAAAGGAACGCAGGAAAGGGAGAGAGGAAGATCGATTCGTGAGTCTGTTCCTCCGGCATTTCCTCGAGATATCTTCTTGTTACTCTCTGGGTAAGGCCATGCTTTTTGCACGGGGCACGATCTCTCTTCATGGACTGGTGTATCCAGACGAACACGTCGCACATGCGGGCATGTGCGTTGGACGTCGACAGAAATACGATTGCCGTCGGCGTTAGGGTCAACGTTACGCGGAACCAGCTTCCTCGAAATCGCCTCGTCACGACGGAATTACACGAGATTCAAGGTACGAGCAGGTGCCCCGTGGGTCGCGCGGCGAAACGGACCTAGCGGTATTATTTTTGTTTCGTTTCTTGCCGCGGCTTCGCGAAACTTGGAGCCTCCTTTTGAAGTCGGCCTCTTCGTCGAGCGATCTGATCGTCTTCGGATTGAGATTGGACCAGTTTTAGGGGAGTAGGTGGTCAAACTGCTCCGAAATGAAGTCTTTGAAAAGTGGTTGAGAAGACAGCGTGTGGTAAATCCAGATTTTTTTGTTCCAGATAATGATTTATTATTTGTTAGATGTGGAAATTAATCATGAGATTTTATACTCGATTATTTGTAACTCTTGTCCTTTAAACAGATGGTACTTACTCGTTCTTTTTATACATTAAAGTATCAACTATCTAAGTCCCCAACCTGATTTCTATTGCAATGCATCTACAGGTTGTTACAAGCTGTAACTTCGTTATTAGTAAATTCAGAGGGAAATGGCAAAGCGAAAAGATGGATAGTTTAAAGTGTACTGTATTTGTAGAATGATGTTTTTTATATATATATAAGTGGAATGGTGCATGTGCAATTAATGGTTACTTATAAAAATATTTCATTGCCACACATTTCCCTTTAAATTTAAATAATTTCAGAATTAATCAATTCCTTCAATTTCCAGAAAGAAGTATTAGGTTGTCCCAAAAGTTTCTTTCGCTTTATTAATATGTAATACATGCACAATATTTTACATTTTATGTTACATTACTAAATTGTGCACGATTCATTTTGCCCCATTACTGTTACAACATGAATATCTATGAAATTAGATTGTCTATTTATATAAATACGACCATAAAATAATATGAGTACAACTCGCGAAAGAAACTTTCGGGACAACCTGATATTTAATTTCCAGCATTTCTTTTAAAATTTAAATACAACACTCTACTTTAAATCCTCAATCCCCAGAAACATATTTAGTTTCCAACATTTCTCTTCAAATTGAAATACAGTATTAGACTTTAACTTTTCAATTCCCATAAAAAGTACAAAAACAACACAAATACTAATACAAGACAAAAAGATGTTATAAACGTCGGGTTTCTATCAAGTGCCCATAAAAGCCACCCTTGGCTTATAAAATATCCCGTCCACCATAAAAAGGTACATTCGCGAAGCTCGACGCTTTTTCCGAAGCGTCGTAGCTCTGGAATTGGGCTGGTCGTAGCTTTGAACGTTCGGTGAACGACGCGTATCAAAAGGTCCGCGTAGAAATAGAATCTACCGGGCCCTTTGGATGTTCGTTTTTTCGCGGTAGCATACCGTTGCACCCTCGGAACGATTTACGAGAAGCCGATCCTGCAGGATACCCTACATGGAGCTTCCCTTGTCTCGCTCACCGCGCAAAGACCACCGGTGTCCTTATATGTCTGTAAGTCCAGACAATATCCACTCTCCGACGCCACTTCTGCCTTGACTCCTCTTTCTTTCATTTCTCTTTCCCTCTCGTTTGCACGTCGTTCCGAAGTGAACGGTTCTCGGTCCTCGATTCGACCCTCGATATTCGCGTAAATATAGGTAATGTTAGGTCTCGCGCGCCTCGAGGTGTCATCATGGGGGACCTGGATGCATTTATTATGACTCTGGAAGCCAAATTAGGGGTGCAGGCAGTGATAGAGAAAACCTTAGGATTCGAATAAATCTGAAGTCTGCCGATATGTTTGTCTCTTTTCCTCTTTCGAACATTTCCCAGAGGAACAAACGAGATAAACACATCGGCAAACTTCAGATTTATTCGAAGCCTAGGGTTTTGCCCATCTCTGGGTACAGGGATGATTTTATTCCTGTCACTTAGTTATAGAACGATGATTGCTATTTAGGTGAATGTTATTGAGGTCTAGATGTATTTACTATAACTCTGGAAGGCAAATTAGGGGTACAGGGATGCTTTTCGTCCTGTATTCTGCTTGAAAACGAGGATTGTAATTTAGTAGAGCATCCTAGGATCCTAACTTTTACGTTTATTGTGACTTTGGAATTCAAATTAGAGGTGCAGCAATGATTTTATTTGTGTCACTCGCTCGAGAACGAGGATTCAGGTGGACATTATTGTGATTTAGATGTATTTACTATAACTTTGGAAGCCAAATCAGGGGTCCAGGGATACTTTTATTCCTGTCATTTGCTTGAGAACGATGATTTAGGTGGACATTATTGTGATTTAGATGTATTAGGTTGTCCTAAAAGTTTATTCCATTTCAGTAATAAGTAATACATACATAATATTTTATGTCTAATGTTATATTATTGAATTGCGCACGATTCATTTCGCTCCATTTCTGTTACAATATTAGCATCTAAGAAATTAGGTTGTCTATTTATATGAACAGTGCCACACGAAATAACTGAATGCAAATCACGGAAGAAACTTTTGGGACAACCTAATATTTATAACTCTAATTATAATATATATAACTCTGGAAGCCAAATCAGGAGTCCAGGGATGATTTTATTTCTGTCATTTGCTTGAAAACGAGGATTGTTATTTAGTAGAGTATCCTAGGATTCTAACTTATCTTTATTATGACTTTGGAATTGAAATTAGAGGTGTAGCAATGATTTTACTTGTGTCACTCGCTCGAGAACGATGATTGCTGTTTACGCAGACATGATGGCTATCCTATTCTATGAATCGACTACGTCACTAGATTTTAAATGAGATTTCTTGTCAATAAAGTAACTTCAGATCTTCTTTACTTCAAAACAGCATCCTTGGTCTCTACTTTAGCTCTATAATTTAAATTAGAGGTACACCGATGCTGTTATTCCTGTCACTTGCTCGAGAACGATGATTGCTATTTAAGGAGATATGATAGCTGTGGTTTAAACACGACTGTTCAGTTTTAGATGAGATACTTTTCTGAAATAACTACGAGGCTCGTCTCGAATTAACAGTTCCAAGAGTTAGTGTAGATATATTCCTGACGGGAATAGAGTCTCAAAAATTATCTCTTCTTCTCTCGACCTTTGATCTACAGCCAACCCTAATTTAATACAATTAATTTCTAAAAGTGAAGCGAATCGAATTCAAATAGAAATAGAGTTCAAAGCTGAGTTCAAAGGGTCCAACGAAATACCCTTGTATATCATACATGATTTCAGTTAGTGTAAATATGTTTCTGACGGGAATAGAGTCTCAAAAATTATCTCTTCTTCTCTCGACCTTTGATCCACAGCCAACCCTAATTTAATACAATTAATTTCTAAAAGTGAAGCGAATCGAATTCAAATAGAAAATGAATTCAAAGCTGAGTTCAAAGGGTCCAACGAAATTCCCTTGTATATCATTCATGATTTCAAAGCAATAGTGCAACCCACGGATAATCAATTTGCAAGTACTATTTCGTTGTCCTATTTCATATGCAATCGCGATTCTCCGAATGTGCTGATTTACCAGAAACCTCTCAGAAACGAGCCAGTCCAAAGGTTATCCGTTCGAAATTTGTACGTTCTCGGCATCGCCGCAGGCTCTTCCCGAGTCACACTTTTGATGTTGCGCCGCGATCGTGCGAAGAAACACCCGCACACGTTCCAGCGCGCGGGGAACACAAAGTGGGGTCCCCGGAGTCATCTCAATGGTATGTGGAGGGCGGTTTAACTCAAAGAAGGGCGGACGCGTTTCATCGCGTGTACGTATATCCAGGCTGCGACTCCATCTCGGACTTTCTCTCTTGTTTTCTATATCTATCTCTATTGACTTCCTTCCTTCCAAGAAACTCTTCGTGTCCCTCCTTTTATCACCGTCTGAAAATCACGCTGTCTCTTCCTACCAGGCTCTTTTTACGAGCATCTTCGCTTATTCTAGCCAACTTCTTTTTACTCGGTTTGTTTCTCTCGCTCTTTGGGTCTAAGTATCTTCAAACATCCTTCCCCTCATTTCTCTCGTTATTTTGTTTATCTGTTTCCTTGGAGGAACGTGTCATGGGAAATTAATTCCACTCCTCGAAAGAGGATTTCTGGGTACATTGTCAGACGTTTTGGGAATCTCTTTTAATTTAAAACTCTTTTCATTTAAAATGAAGTCTATTTCAGAATTGAATTTAAGGGAAGTGCATGTTAGAATCACCGCAACAGACTTTCAGCTACCATTTCTCGTTGGAGATTGATATTAATTGCAAAAATAAATAAATTTTTCAGGTGTGGTAAAAGAATTGTTTGTCCCCAAAGCAATATTGCTTAACAAGAACTATCTACGAATTCTCAAGATTTTTCATTTCAACGTTGATTCGTAGAGACTGTTGATATTTATGTAATTATAAGGGATGAGAATGCAGAAATTCAAAAATATATAAAATATCAACAATGATATACATTTTATAAAACATACTTTCATTTAAATCTCAATTATTTATATCAATCCATACAAATATAAATTTGCATAAATATCCGCAGTCTACCGATTAGTAACCACTATTGCATTCAATTTTCCACGGTTGCAAGAACCTATCAATGAAATATTTCCGATTTAATATTTCGGTTGAATGTTTTAGATTTAGTATAATTGTCAGCCTCGTACGTCCAAAACGTCCAAAAATGACACTCTCTCAAAATACAGTTATTAAGATGATCGTTGCATTCGATTTGCGATTTGTATACTTACATTTTAAAGCACTCGGTGATTTTGATTACTGACATTGCACGCTACTTTTGACATTCGCCGTGTAGCTATTTGTATAGCGATTTGAATAACAAATGCTTCCCCGTGAATACGTCTCCCTTTTGTTTCATTCTACTTTCCATCCTCTCTTCTCTTTACTCCGAAATGTACGCCGCATAAAAGAACACTGGGCTGAGTTATGGCTGTCGGACCAGTCGGATAGAGCCTTCGAGGATCCCAGTCAGACATTCAGCGGTTTGAAAAACGCAATGTAAATGCGAGGGAATGACGTAATCGAAAAATATTACTCGCTGGGTTAAATATCAGGTATGGAAATTAATTCTGGGCGTTTACAATCCAATCGTTAATAACCGTAGTTTTAGTAAAAACATTCAAGTACTTTATAATACAAGTTTAAAAAAAAAAAATAAATCTGTGGTTATACGGGGTTTCAAAATTGTAACACTTGGATTTAATAAATTTTTAAATAATATTTTAGAGATGTTTCGATTGATATAATTTAATTAACTTTTACAGGGTGCAAATAAGCTTTTATAAGAAATATTGAATGTTAATTTTTACGTGGGAGTATGATCCTGAGCTGGGCGAATTTTAGCTCTTGATGTATTGTGCCAGAATTTTTAACGAACGCGTGCTTGTTAATTTCTCGTTTTGAAGACATACTCTGTTTCATAATAATTGAATTAACAATTTAGCAATATCTTCCCAAGACTACATTCTGCCAATTTTATAAATACTATTAACAAAATATTATTAACCCAACGGGGACCTAAAATACATATCAAAACATTATAAAAACAAAACGTCTTGATCGTGTTTTTAATATTTCGATATATTGTTTACGACACGATATCCATGATAATAAAACCCGATCAATAATGTCTGCGACTTTTATCGATTTAAATTAAAGCTATTGTACGAGTATCATAATTAATAACCGTGAGAATATATATGTAACGGATTAAAGCGTAAAATTATCCACGCATAAATTCGCGAAACGTTGTTAATATGTAACGCAAGCACGACCAATGTAAATCGACATTCGGCGCCAGCGACCGTTTCGCGATCTTCATTATGAAATACGCAACAGATGTTGCACGACACGTAACGAAAATATGGAGCATTAATCATACGAGTTGTCGCATATTTAGCGCGGCGTATTTAACGTCCGTTTCGATCATTTCTGCTGAATTATGAATCGACGTTTCACGACGAAAACGTTGACGAAGTGTTTCGTGTAATACACGGAGGAATATTGTATATCAGTCGTAGACTTTCTCGACATTTTTTCTTATTTAACCATAGTAAGCTGTTTTGGGTTTGAACTTACCAAGCACGAGATGAATTATTTATCGGTACTACTATTTTTGGAAAAGAATTGGTAAAAAATAGAGATTGAGGTATTAGGACAAAAATCTGATGAGAATATTTAATATTTACTCAAGTTTTTCATTCGAATTCATTTTTTTTTACACTTAAATTTCATAATTAATTTGCATTGGTCTTCAATGAAAAGGATAGTGACCCATATATGGGCGATGTGGTGAAATGCATTGTAGGAGAAATGCAATATTTTCCTCTTTAATTTTGTTCAATATTCAGATGCAGTTACAAAAATAACGATTACGATTGCTTCCATTTTTCCATTAATTTTCGTCTTGTAAAATTAAGAAATTTTACAGGGAAGATTAAAATCGTTAAACATAAATCGCAGTCACTTTAGTATAGGTAAATCATTAATTTACACAAGGAATGGAGCGACAGCGACAGTATTATAAACTATCATCATTTTCTTATAAATTTCAAGTATATTAAAACATTTTTATTCTATATTTCATGGAACTCCTTCACTCGTAATGAGACGATATCGTGGTGTCGGTCTTAAAATAATATTTTCACCTTTACTTCTCATCTTCTCTAGTTTTACCAAACTCAATTTATTCGCAACGAGCTGTCCCTCCTTATATCATTAACCTTTTGGTTGTTGGCCTACAACCACGATCAGGACTCCTGGTAAGGAATTTGGCCCATAAACAATAAGCACGAGCCTGACTCGTGGTACTTTATCCGGGCTTCCTACCTTCCTGTTTATTATAGCTCGAGTAACCGGGAGATAGAACAAGGGTTTAATTAATACAATACATAATCTCACAGTTCCTCCCTTATTTTTGTAACCCCTTTCAAATTCACAAACACTATTTAAATTTATTTCCTCCGCCACCTCCAGAATCGATTCCTCCACTTCCTTTCTAAAAATCCCCATCACGCACGCATGATATCGACGCGTCGAGACTCGTACCAAAATATCTGTCCACGATATCCCCGAATGCTCACTTAAATACTCCATCGAACGATCTCGCCTCGAGTCGGTCTGTTATCGCGGTGTCAGCCACCATTGTCCCACGAGGACGTATTTTATCGGCTATGTACGGCAGCTGCCTTGGCGTATTAATTTATTTCGCGATCTGAAAAGACGTGGAAATTCACCAAGTCCACCCCTAACCTCTCCCCCTCCCCTGCACACCCTGGCCCATCGATCGACTTTATGCGCGAAACGCGGCACGGGCTCACAATGGCGTCGTCTGCGGCAGCGGTTCCATTGTGCTCCCCATAAACCCCCCGTTAACCAACGTTGAAACGGGATCTGTCAAAATCAGCTGACTACCAATTCGTTCGCCAGACTCCTCTTGGCCGCGCGTCTGCCATCGGCGTCGCTCAGCATCTGTCAGCAACGACAATATGTATAGTGAAACGACTACCGCGTGCCCGATCGATTGGTCTTGTCCAAACTGCGCTTCAATCGTAACTCGCTTGAATTAACCATCGGGCGCAGGTTCGATTAATCTCGGTACTTCGTTACTCTTTTTGTATCGGCGGTTGTTTAACCGTGGGATGACGGGAAGGTTTCCTACGGTGGGACGCGCGAGACGCAGCTGAATCATTCTTTAAATTCTTTGTGGGAAGTGGATTTCGATACTATCGAATGGTAGGTACGTGTTTAGATTAGGATCGTCTTCGAGGTATTGTGAAAGTGGAGGGTAGTGTAGGGGATGTTCGTGTGTTTGAATTCATACTGAAAGTGTGATACCGAGGTAATTAAGTTGAATCGTGTATTTCAAACTTTTTTTATGAAATCACTTGATTAGGGAACAGTGATTTTGAACTCTGATTACAAAGGTATAATTGACTACCGAGATAGTGAACATGATTCCATCCTTCGAACTTCTTTGAGACTTCGATTTTATTGGAACTTCTTGGGACAATTATTGTAACAGAGTTATTTTGAGTGCTTAATTAATTTGCATCTCCTGCCTCTAATTAGAAGGATATTGTTGATTACCGAGCTCGTAAATTTAATTCATGTACCTATTTCAAACTTCTTAAAGTCACTTGATTATTAACCATGATTTTGCCACAATTTTTAGGGACATTATAAGAAAAAATTATTTCAGTTGACTATCGAGTTTGCGTTTCCTTATTTCAATTACAAGGATATAGTTGATTATCAACCCGGTCAAGACCGATATACTTCAAACTTCTTTATAAAGTCACTCAGTTATTAATATACATCTCATAGTGTATCTTAAATAGTTCTTTTATTTTTTTTTTAATTTATAGCTTTTGCAAGAATAAATGGTAGCAATCGTAATCGTTACTTTTGTAACTGCTTCAGAATATTGAACAAAATGAAAGGAGAAAATGTTGCATTTCACCACATCACCCATATATGGGTTACTATCCTTTTCACCGAAGACCAATGCAAATTAATTATGAAATTTAAGTGTCAACAAAATGAATTCGAATGAAAAACTTGAGTTTCGATGAAGTTACCAAAATAAATATCACAATAAATGTTTACGTAGTTTCCGATAGTCTGTAAACAAAATTAAATCACAGTAGAAATTGTCTAGAGTATTAGTCTGGCTGTTACCTTCTTAATTGTCCAAACCATATCTTTATTCATTATCAGAAAAGAATAATTCAGAAAGGAATTAAACAATTTCATCAAAATTGAACTGGTAAAGAATTCTAGAGTTATCTAAAAGAAAGAAATTAAACAAATTTATCTTGTGTGGTATACTTCTGGCAAAATTTAAGGTTCTACAAAATAAGTTGGCAGAAGTACCACGTGTCATTGGCGAAAAAAATATTTGTAACGCTCGCAGAAAGTGGACGAAATACGTTTTCAGCGGAAACGTTCGGCGCCCCATGAATTTAATAATAGGATCGTTTCACAAATAACTCACCCTGTTCGGTTGAACGTGCCAGCTACGCCGTTTTCCATGCCTCTGTATACCGTCTTCAGAAATGGTTAGGTCAGCCCTGCTGCCAACCAAACAACCCCCCGTATCATATTGGCCAACCAGAAGTCTCAATCGATTTCCTGGACAGATGCCCTGAACAGAAGAAGAAATGTGAATAGTAATAGCCTAACAAGGAGAAATATAGCGCGTTAACCCTAGGACAACCTCTGTCATGTTCCCCTCGGTTCGTTTGAAATCTACTTAAATATAAAATCAATCAAAAATTAGGTCTGGGTTAAATCTGAGAAGCTTCTCATTTATTTTTATTTAACTACAGCATCATGATTACATTTCAAATTAACGACTCGGTATCTTCTTATTTTAATCATTTATTATTTAGTAATGCTATCGTCCAAAAAAAAATTATTATCAGAAAATGTAGTATAAGGCGGTGAAATAGAAATCCGATGAGAAACTTTATTTTTACAACAGTGACTAAAGAAAAATGTGTTAATAATTAACTGACTTTAGAAATGAGTAAGAGAAATAAGATAAAAATTTAGTTTAACATTTTCTCATTCACGGCTTCATTTTCGAGAACGTTAATTTCAAAGTTTGTTTCTCGTTAAGAGAATTCAAGCTAAATAACATTTATTAATAACAGTGAAAGTACACTTTCACTGGCGAATGTGAATCGAAACCATTACGCATTCATTAATCAGATTAGTAACGGTAAGCATTCATTAGTAAGTTATATTGTATATGGAGTGAAAGTGTGAACTTGGAGAATATGTACACTTCCCTCGAGATTCTAGTGACACCTAATCAGGAACTAATGTAACTACCAGTCTCACTTGAGAATGCATACGCCCACTTCACGCTTCGACTCAAACGCATACATTCACCGACCTTCCGCTTTTACGATAATATCGATCCTGACACTCTGCTCAAGATGTGAATCATGTAAGTTTCGAGTCAGCAGTTTACAGAATAAATGTGACTCACCGTGTACATTCGACTAATAAAGTGAATGATTAATTTCAAAATCGCGAAAAAGTCCTCCAGACATGTCGGTTCGCCGCTGTCAACCACGAAAAGTTTGAATTGTCACAAATTTCCAAACAACGAAGCCTTCACCGATTCCACGAGCATCGTAAACGTACACGTAGGCAGACATGTGCGCAAACAACGAACAAACGAGGGTTCATTTTCGAAACACCGAGCAGACGGCGTTCTGTGTACCCAGCTCTACAAAACTGTTCATTTGCCGGGGCATAAAGTCGTTCGAAAACGACAATGCGTCGGGACAAACCCCGGTTCCATTACGAATTCTATTGACTACCGTACGGAGAAAGGAGATCCCGTGTCTACGGTTCGATCGTTGTCCATTCGGACACCCGTTACGTGGCGTGGGCGCATCTGCCGTTAATTTTCGCGCGAGACAAATCGATTCGAAGTCGATGACGTGTCCCGCGAGTTAAGGCGATCGAAACGGGACGACTTTGAACGATCTTCGATTTATCGAGAGTAATGGGGACCGCGGACGATTTATTTTACGATGAGTACAGTTGTCCCACTCTCGTTCGATACAGTCGTATCGCGCGGACAGGTTGGGACGCTGTTACAACCCCCACGCGGTATTATCAACGTTCGTTGGGAGTTTCTGGTCGATTAGGTTCGAACTAATATGAAACGGAGTAGGGGGGATTTGACAGAATTAATGATTTGGAAAAAGGCACATTTTGCTATAGATTACAGAATATATATTCCGTGGATTATAGAGCCAACAGATTATTTATAGATTTTATTAATTATAGGTTCCATAGATTGTAGATTCTATAGATGGTAGACTATGGATTGTAGATTCTATGGATTGTAGATTCTATAGATGGTAGACTATGGATTGTAGATTC
>NW_026535289.1:5420463-5444962 GCF_026225885.1 Hylaeus anthracinus | reverse complement strand
CTATGGATTGTAGATTCTATAGATGGTAGACTATGGATTGTAGATTCTGTAGATGGTCGACTATGGATTGTAGATTCTATAGATGAAAGATTCAATAGATTATAGATTATATAGATTATAGATTTTATACATTACAGCTTCTACAGATTACAGATTCCATAGATTATAGATTTTATAGATCATACCTTCTATAGATTCCCTTTCTATAGATATATACATATATATATATTAATTCTATAGATTATAGATTCTATAGATTATAGCTTCTATAGATTCTCTAGATGATTGACTCTAGATTATAGATTCTACAGATTACAAAAAAGATTTGGTTTCTAGTTACCGCTGTGTCAGTGCACCAAATGATCCAGCCAATTTCCACAAACACATTCCGATGGACAAAGCATTTACGAGAACTGACCTCTCCTAACCAGGGTCTTCCGTCGAGAGCCTCGTCGTCTACAATGAAAGCTCCTCTCGCCGAGGATCCTCTGGGCAGAGAGAGGACAGCTCGTGAAAATCATAGATAAGCCCTGGTAACGAGGTTGCCCTAGGTCGCGGAGCCGCACAGAAATCTTTCCAACAGATGTCGAACGCGGAAACGATTCACGCTGGTCACACTTCCAACCTCGTCCCCGGAGGTTCCCCCTCGCGTATCGGAGGCTGCAGATGAAGATCTTAGATCGGGAGGCTGTAACGGTGCAGCCTCGTGTCCCATTTCCGCGATAATAATGCCGCGTCACGTCACGAGACCGAGAGAGAAACGGAGGACGAGAGCTGGAGTCGAGGAAAGTCTCTTTTCGTCGCGGATGAACCGACCTGCATAAGTGACGCAGAGTTTCCAAGTACCAGGTGATCATTGGCGCCAGTTGGACGCGACAAAGTTTTGTTGGAATTAATCATTTTTGTTGGGTGATTGCCAGGTTGATTATCCGAGTATTTGATTTTGTGGGACGATTATCATTTTATGAAAATATATGTTCTATGGTTTATAGAGCCAATAGATTATTTATTTGATGCATTTCAGCTGGATGGAAATCAAAAGTTTTAATTGTACCTAAAAATTGTACCTAATCTTTACCTAAAAACTATAATAGACTTCCTAGAGTCATCTTTGCATTTATTTTTATATTTATGTAGAAGCTTTTATACTGCAACAAAGCTTCTTTTAATTGTAGGGAGAATATAAACTTATTAGGTCTTTCCTTGTTGCTATGTCACGATCTACTATTGTTACCTAGATAATCGCATTGTATACGATCCGTGCCTACTCGGACCGCAATAAACGAATTAAATAAATCCACGGAACAACTACCTTAACCCTTTCGAATCTAGTGGGAGACATACAGTTAGTCCCATAAATATTCGTACCCTCTATGTCTATCGAAGAAATTTGTTTAAATTAAATGGTAGGTTCGATGTTTCCAACTGTAAGTTTCAATAAATATGTTGATGTATATATATGAATATATACATGTATAAGCTTATTCATATACATATTCATAATGAAAAATTAATTTGGTAAAATCGAAACTATTGGGTGGTCCGGAAAGTCCATGTCGATTTTTGGTAGGTGGTACAGGTCTGAATATATTGAAGTGGTTTGTAAACAAATAACATGCATACATCCCTTAAAAAGTGGAAAGGTTGTGGAACTAAATCGCACCTATGTAATTCAATAAATATATATTACAATTGAAACATGTTTTTGAAAGTTTCTTAGAAATTGGCACGAACTTTCTGGACAACCTAATATTATTTAATTTAGTCAAACTTATTTAATAGACATAGTGGGTACGAATATTCATGGGATCGACTGTATATGACAAGAACTTGTTAAAACATGTGCGACGCCGAAATGGATTTTTAATATCAAAGAGCAAATCTATTAATTGCCTTACTCTCTTAATATTTAGAGTTTAACATTGATGACTACCTATTAATTTCTTCCATGAAATCCTAAGGCTTAGGTGATACAAGACCGGATCTGTCTCCTTATTGCGCCACAAGAAAAAGGAATTTTTTAAATCAGCGATTATGTTCTAGCCTCGTCACTATACAAAAAAATGGAGCGCGTCTCTTCGTCGCAGCACAGCCCTCGATTCCAAAAAATCCGTAACCACCGAAACCTCGACTGGCGCCAGGGAATAAATTTATTTTTCTGTCCCCGCGATCAGCGTCGCCACGATTGCGTATGCAAGAGTACTGGCGCCAGCGGAGCGGCGTCAACGGTCTCTGCATGTGGAAAACCTGCATAATGCGCGGAACTTATACGTCAGCTCACGTGTTTCTCGTCCAAGCACGGTTGATAAACTCTGTCGTACGTTAATAGAGCCGACGGATTGCTACGAGGACGTCATGGCATATGGGGCCCTCGATGATCACGTTTTACGTAAGTGGTCGTTGGGATCATCGGAGTGCTGAAACCGGGGCAATCGTGAAAACTTTGAGGATAGAGAGTTTCGGACGAGGGGTGGTTTCTGTATCAAACAACGGTCGGGGCTTTGCGCGAGTACAGGGTGTTTCGGAAATGGCGACGAAACTTTTGGAGCGCAGGGTTTATCCGGAGTGGAAAGTGGCCGTGGAAACATGTACGAATTAGGGAAAGACGATTTCAGAGAAAGAGAGTGTTCGGATATAAAGCGCACGAAACAGAGTGGAAAAATAAGAATTATAACATTGGGAATTATATATTATTTTGAGAAATTTTAATGAAATTCATATGGAATAGAAATACACAATTCCAACAAAGCAAAGATCTCTCAGATGAAGCTGCTTCCTCTTCAGGCAAAGAGTCATAGTCTCCGCAGAAATTGTATAGGAAAGTTTTAGATAAAGGTGTTCCAGAAGATGTTATGCTTGGTTTAGTAGTATATCGAAAAGTAGATGGATAGGTATCTATAGATGCAGTGCGTAACGAAGTTCTGAAAAATCTACGATAAGAGAAGAAAGTATTTATGTTAGTGAGTTTATGTCGGTTATATGAAAATAGAATAAGCACAATGGAAATTAGATTGTGAGGATTATGAAAAGTGCAAAAGAAATCGGTGATTGGTAACGGGCAAGGCTGGACGATTTGAGAGGAAGAGAGCGTTCGGACATAAAGCGCACAAAAAAAAGAGTGGAAAAATCAGAATTATAATATTGGAAATTATATATTATTTTGACAAATGTTGATGAAACTCACATGGAATAGAAATATGTATATCGAGAAGTAGATAGATTCTATGTATATATGCAATACGTAACGAAGTTCTGAGAAATGTAGGATATGAGAAGAAACTATTTATGTTAGTGAGTTTATGTCGGTTATATGAAAATAGAATGACAATGGAAATTAGATTGTAAGGATTATAACAAGTGCGAAAGAAACCGGTGATTGGTAATAAGCAACAAGTATCGAAAGGTCTAATAATCAATATAGAATAGATTATGCACATTATATAATAAAGAACAAATAAAATAAATAAGCAGTTACCTGTCTGCCTCGCAGGGCGCACAGCCACCAACCCTCGAGACCAGATGTGTTTTGCTCGAGTACTGTCAGGACATCGCCTTTCCGAAAGGCCAACTCGTCAGAGGCCTCTGCAATGTTGTCGTAGAGGGCACGCGCTTTTACACATTTTTGCTATAACAAAAGAATGAGAAATGAATGCATTACTGTTCGTAAGAATGTGGAGGAATTTTCACGAGTCGACTATTCAGTGTTTGATATCAGTTTCAATAAAAGATCAGTCATTATTTTTTATAGTGAACAGTCACAGCGATTAGTCACAGTAAAGATTCATACTTGCATTCATAGGCAAGATTGTATATTAATTATTAAATGGTGATTTATTAATTTTGTCGTCACATACATATTAACAATTAAACATGATTTATTGGTCTTGCAAACTATAATTTTATATTAACATGAAACGTATCAATAAACATTCTTTCAGAATTATAATAATATTTGTGTACAAGCAGTATTAGGTTTCTTATTAAATTAAAAAAATAAAGAATGCACATATTATACATATAAAATTAAAAATTACGAATACCGACCAATTCTTTGTTACGTTAATTTAATAAAAGAAAAAAAAAAAGAAAATAGTCCAAACGTTCACAGAAAACGATTAAGATTCATACCGAACGAAGACTAATTTTCCTGTTATTGTATATTGCTTTCGTTATCTAAAACCTAAAACATATAATAAAGTTCCTAGAGTTATCTTCGTATTTATTTTTACATTTACGTAGAAGCTTTTATATCGCAACAAAGCTTCTAAAGTCCTGTAACTTGAACAAATGGCGTTCATAAATTCCTAGAGCTGCTATTTTCGGAAGCGAAACGTTCATACGAGATTGTAACGACCATTTAAGACGAAACGCAAGTCACAATGGCTTACGAGGAAACCGCGTTGTGTGTCAGCCGCTTTCAACTAAGTTCAATTGAAGTGCCTCGACGAGACGACAGCAGTTTCCTCGCCGTCCATTTTTCGTGGCAAACAATGATGTCATTTCACGTCTTTGACGAATCTGCGAGGAAAAGAGGCGCCATCGTGATCTTAGCCTAAATTGATGCACCCATTAACGGTAGAGTTGGCCAACACTTTAGTTGAATAATTTCAAGCCTGCTGCTACGTTTAAAAATAAAGAAAGAAATTGGAATTATTACAGTGTTTGTGTATGTCAACTAAGTTAATTATTAAATAAAAAAAATGTAGGTGTAAGAACAGCGAAGTTAGTATTTTATTTAAAAATAAGAGACATATACATATTTCACATCATTGTATTCCATTTATTCTATGGTATGTGTTGTTTACTTTTCAAGACCTTCAATCATTCATACATAATTTCAATTTATCATTAATAAAATATAGATAAAGAAAATATATATGATTGTATATTAACATTAAAAATGATATAAATATAGCAGCAGCAAACTTATTGTTAGTATTTTGTTTAAAAATGGAAGACATATTTAACTTCATTTATTCTATATAAATAATTATATTTATTACAGTATGTATTTCGAATACTATGAAAAAAAATAAAAAAATCGCAAATATATAAGTAAATCATTTGATACATTGTGTATTATTGTTGACGGTGAATCACATTAATGAAATGTAGGAATATAAAAAGAGACTAAGTTATCGCATCAGTTAGGAAGTTACCTAAGAAATTGTCGTTAAGTAGGCAAGAATAGATGAATGAAATTGAAAAACTTATCCTCGACGAAATCTCGAGACGAATTTGAGCAATACGGGAATAAATGAACAAACTTGAGAAACTTCTCCTCGACGAAATCTCAAGACGTATCTGAGAAGAATATGCACCGCGTAGAACAAAAGTGCCTCGTAACTCACCATATATATACCGCGGCGAACAAATAACTGGCGGTACAGTTTGTTTGGTCTAGTTTCAGCGGAGTTTCCGTTTCGTGTTTATTGTTCGTGATCCTCGTAAAGTCCCAGGATTTATTTTCCGCCGGGGACTAAAAAATCACGAAGTCGCGGTCGCGAAACTGACGAAACGCTCTCGTATAGCGGGTGGCGCTAAATCGTACTTTCTCCTTGGAAAAATTCTTGGGAGCGAATGGTATCGAGTAGTAAACATCACGCGACGGGAGAACGTCTTTGTAACACGGTAGACTATTATTGTAGCATCGTTGGCCTTCGATCGGTTTTATCGCCGTTGTACAAGCACCAGACTATAACACTATGAAGTATTAAACCGTAAGATGACTGAACCGGGGTGGTGTACAACAAGCTCGTAGAAGAGACGGCGATGATCTCGTGTCAAAATATTGCCTTAGGATCCACCCACGTATTAAGTGGGTGGTATACACAGGGTGGCTACGAATTAAAAGATCACGGTGAACTGTGTAGTATGATTCCAGTACGAAGAATTATTCTTCTACTTTTTAAAAATTGGGTTTTGATGGGAGAGAAAATTTTTGTATATGTTTTTGGTAGGGTTCCATAATTTACAACGAAAAAAACTTTCAATCCAAAACGTTTATTATTAACTACACACAGGGTAGCTCCGAGTTCAAAGATCAGAGTGAACTATGTAGTATGATTCCAGTACAAGAAATTATTCTTCTATTTTTAAAAAATTGGGTTTCGATGGCGGAGAAAAGTTTTATATTTTTTTTAACAAAACCAATTATTCAAATATAAACGTCAAAGATAAATGTTCCTTAGTATTTCGTGAGTATAAATTGCCATGCATGGTGATGACAATCATAGAAATTCGTTATGAAAAGTAATATATAGAGAACATGTACCTGGTTGATTTATATTCGCTTGTGTTTGGATTTTGTTAAATATTGTATTATTATTGCGTAATTTACGTATTTAGATTCAACTTCTTCATTATAATATTCTATGGTGCCCTTGAATCTAATATTGACATGTAAGTTAACTACCAGCATATCGACTACCTAGAATTTCGATACGTACCTTGAATTTCTCCTGCCACCTCCTCGCACATCATGTTCTCCTGATACCAAAATTTAAAATTTCCTTAGAATTTCGATGCGTACCTTGAATTTCTCGTGCCACCTCCTCGCATATCATGTTCTCCTGATACCAGGAGTAAAATTCGAAACGATTCTATTTCCTGGTATATTTCCCATTAAGTTCCCTTCATTTCCTTACATATTTCCCTTTAACTCCCCCCCATTTCCTGGTATATTTCCCTTTAGTTTCTCTCCATCTCCTGGTATATTTCTCTTTAATTTCCCTCCATTACCTTACACATTTTCCTTTAATATTCCTTCATTTCCTGGCATATTTCCTCTTACTTCCTGGTATATTTCCTTATAATTTCCCCTCATTCTGTTATATTTACCTATAATTTCCCCTCATTCTGTTATATTTGCCTATAATTTTGTCTTATATCTGTGATATTTTCCGGTTTAACAATGCTGCAACAGCTCAGCTCAAAACTTCAACAATGTTGCAAATGGCTCCGCTCAAAACATCAACAATGTTGCAAATGGCTCCGCTCAAAACATCAACAATGTTGCAAAGTCGAGTCAATTTTTCGGATTTTATCACATTTTTAGCATTTCTGAAATGCCACTTTGTTATACTTCTAAGCGTTGCAACTTTGTTGCAATATTGAGCGAGACGTTATCGCAATTTGCAACTTTGTTGCAAGTGTGAGCAGAGCGCGTCCGATATTTGCAACATTGTTGCAATTTTGAGAGGAGCGTTTTCGACATTTGCAACATTGTTGCAATTTTGAGCCGCTCAAAAATTCAACAAAGTTGTAACGCTCAAAAGTACAACAATGTGGCAACTCAGAAGTTCGGCAAAATGTGAGAAAATCTAAAAAATCGTCTTTTCTCCGAACATCTGAGTTGCCACTTTGTTGTACTTCTGAGCGTTGCAACTTTGTTGAATTTTTGAGTGGAACGTTATCGCAATTTGCAACTTTGTTGCAATTTTGAGCGGAGCGTGTCCGACATTTGCAACATTGTTGCAATTTTAAGCGGGGCGTTTTCGGCATTTGCAACATTGTTGCAATTTCGAACCGCTAAAAATTCAACAAAGTTGCAACGTTTAAAAGTACAACAAAGTTGCAACGTTTAAAAGTACAACAATGTGGCAACTCAGAAGTTCGGCAAAATGTGAGAAAATCTGAAAAATCGCCTTTTTCCCGAACATCTGATTTGCCACTTTGTTGTACTTCTGAGCGTTGCAACTTTATTGAGTTTTGAATAGCGTCAAGTTCAACAATATTGTAAATTTCTCCGCTCAAAATTGTGATGGGAAATGTCGGATTTTTAATCCTGGTAATGGGAGAGCATTATATGCGAAGAGTTTATAGTTCTCAATGAAACAATAAACAAAACAATTGTTAAAGAATATTCAACAATGATAGTAACTATCTATTAGATAGTAGAAATTCCGCCCTTCAATTTGAATTTTGTTAGAATCAAATCGGACGATTCTACACAGAGTTACGACACTCGAACGTGTCCCATTTAATAGGTAGTATAGATAAATTATGAATGAATGATTGGATGCCTAGTGACCTACCTAAATTCCTGGAAATGTGTACACGCCGTAGTAAAGTAGTAAAAATCGTAAACAAAGTGTCCAGCGTAGTATTTCTTGGAAGAAGACGACAACAATCACCCTTTAAATACTTGGTCTTGAATATTTAATGAGCTCCTTTTGAACGATTTTTACGAAACTTGGTATACATGGGTTTTTGGGGTCGCTGATTCCAAATCTGAACTCAAAATTTAGAAATTCAAAATGGCGGACTCAATACGACGGCATAAAATGTAAAAAGTGATTCGATTTGGATGAAATAAACGACAGACGAAATTTCGTCTTTAATCAGTGAAAACCTGGAACCCGAAGCTCGTTTAATTCTGAGACACCCGGTGTGCCCGCTGGTAACTATACCAGCCACCGAAACGCCTTTTTCTCGATACGTATCGCGGTTCTCGTATCCAGCTCGCATAAATATTTGTTTAGTTTGCGATTGGAATGTAGATCGATTCGAAAATATAGTCTCTTTCATCGGTAAGGAATTCCAGTGGGTGCTCTCCCGGCAGATATTAAATTCCACCGTTGCAGGGGAACGTTCCACGGCACCTCGGTCAGGTGTTTGGTGGATTACGTATCGCCCCGAGTTCACCGCGGTGCATTAAAGATAATGGTCATTATTTATCAGCGGCTGGTCGTCGCGTTTGTACCTGGGCGTATCGGTAACTCGCACTTGCAGGCGATATATTTCAACAGGGAATCCGACATGGCTTTCGTGTTTGTATAGCTAACATTCGCTAAAACGAAAAGTGCTTATCTCCTAAATACAGGGTGCTATGGGAAAAAAAAGTTAGTTATTCAGCTGGGTTGTCTCGAATGCCTCGTATATTATTTTCTACTTGATTTTCTACTTGATCCGATTGCTCTTCGTTAGATAAAGGTCTTCTCATATTGATTTCCATGAAGTGGAGTTTCTATAAAGTGGATTCAACTTGAGGAACAGGATCTGTTGGAACTAGAGGAACACGAGTATATTTACAGTAGATATTTCAAATGTTACGATATTGATCACATTGAACGTTCATTATTGAAGATATAGAATAAAAATATCGATTGATAGGTGGAAAAATTACTTGTAAAGGGTTTTCTAAAAAGATCTATAGTATTTAATTTTTAACAAAACACAAATGGTATGTAGCCCATTGCACTCTATTACTGTGTGGAAATCAATACACTCAAACAAACAGTTTAAAATTTACAATACGTACATCTCTATTCCTTATCCGCGCTATTATCAAAAATACAATGTTAACACACAGTGGTCAAAATTCTAATTCTTAAATGAAAATATTTATTAATATTTACATACTAAAACAAACAATTCTCGACAAAGTTAGGTTTCCGTGTTTATCTTCACTAATTGCACCATGTCCTACAAAATATGTTCCCGCATCTTACTTTCTTATACACATGCTCTTCGTCGTCCATATTTGTTATTATACATCTTAATACATGTATCGTATTTTTATTTGATTTTTCGTTGCAATCTTAGGTTTCCTTGTTTATCTTCACAAATTGGACCATGTCCTACAAAATATGTTCCCACATCTTACTTTCTTATACAAATCCTCTTCGTCGCTCATATTTCTTACATGTATACATCTTAATATATGTACTGTAGGAGTGTGATATATAATACGAGGATAAGTGTCTGAGTGTATTCGTGTATGCAATGGTTGCGTGAGAACGCAATGTGATTTGTTATTTATAATAATTCGGAGTTCGGTTCGGTCGAGACAGTTGTAAAAGACAGACAATAAATAATTCGTTGTCAAACTGTAATACGTTTTAAAGTCATTAGATTCCTACATACCATATTTTTATTTGATTTTTCGTGATATATGAATAGAAACCTTTAAGGAACCGCACACTTTTACAATATTTCCACTCCCATAAGTTTGTCCCGCGTAATCACCAATAAAGTTTTCCCGGACTTACGACGTTCCCTCGTAAGAGACGTTCGACTGCAAAGGGTTAATTTATATACTCCCAAACTCTGGCAGCCGAATTCTTTGAGCCACCCCGTCCCACCGTCGCGCTGACGACCGCAAAGAACGATTCCATTTCCCGTAACAGGATCGTATACGGGTTAAGCTATTTCCCCGGGCGCATGCCACCCGCGTGGAGGTAGGAAATAATTTCGTTCCCGACATCGGGATCGCCTCCGCGGCGCACAATGCTCGATGCCCAAAGGATCTCTAATGGGAATGTTAGAGAAGACGTGTCCCGTGTTTGGAATAACGCGGTGTGACGCGTCCCCGTCGTAGATAACACGGCGGCGATGTCGTTGCAGTCCTTCGCGTGCGCTTATGCATGCTGAAACACGCGAAGGGGGGCCGTCCCCCTTTCAACGTTGCCACGGACTCGCATCAAAATGTTTGTGCAGGTGCATCCGCGCCCGTACAGGTATGGCTCGACTCGACGCCCTGCGTACGAAGCGCAACAAAGGATGCATTATGAAGACACGGTGATGCTGCGTGGATATCCTGTTAAAGTCTTTCGTAGGGATGTCGAGTTTTAATGGAATTTCGGAGAGTGATGCTCGTCATGTTGCTCGAGGCTCCTGGATTTCTTTATTTATTAATTAATTTTATCTTGGAACTTGGAAGCATCTCGTGGTTAGTTTGTTGTTTTATACCTCGTCTTTTCCTATTGAATATTTACAATTTTCAAGATGTCCGTAGAAAATATCACACTCACCGTCTTTGCTGCTGCTTCTCTACTGAAGTATCATTGGATGGTACTTTTTCATATAACTCGATGCTATGAGCTACATTTTGGTTTGATTTTTCATTATCATTAATTACATTCGTTAAATTATTCATTATAAATAACACACAGATATAATATATAGTCGTTAATTATTAATTTGAAAATCATGTTGGTCATTAATTTGAAAATCATATAGTCGTTAACATTATATACTGAATATTTGCATTCTGATTATTATGTATTGATCAAATATATTGAACAAAAAAAATTACTTCTGTAACCATTCATTTTAATGTATGTACTTTAATGTATCTATGTTTATTTGCAAATGTACTACTACTTTGAGATAAAGTACGATTTAGAGCAGTCACTCAAATCGTACCTTCGGTATTATATTATGCAAAGATTTATTATTAATTAATTTATCAATTCAATCTGTACTTTGTTAAAAGAATATATTACTATCACTCAAATCGTACCTTCGGTATTATATTATGCAAAGATTTATTATTAATTAATTTATCAATTCAATCTGTACTTTGTTAAAAGAATATATTACTATGTTCTAATAGATCTCTTTAAGATCAAGCTACAATTTTCAATAACATGAACTCATATAAAAATTAGTATCGATGAAATATCTTCACTGGTACAATTTTGGTAACTCCCTCTACACCCAGAGATCGTTGACGCGTAATTCGTCGGAATTAGTTCACGGGGTTAATGTTCTGACATTGAAACCCGCGTTGTCAATGGAACTGGCTGGCTTTCAGCTGATACGCTGCGTATTTTTGGCGTCGATGGAATTCCGCAAATAAATCCAGCTGCCGAGTTAGTTTGTAACGATGAGATATGTCACGCTAATGGCTTCTGGCAGCGAACGTGAAGTGCCACAGTGTCAAGGTTAATCCAGTGGAATCGTAGTAACGAGGAACGTTATCAAAATAGTGCTATCTTTAGATTTGCCAGAATAAAATTGTTACAGGAGAAATTTAAATTGAATTTTAAATTGTTTTTATTATGGGTTAATATTGAGAAGGTTTAAAATTTGTTGGTAGTATCAAACATTTCCTGAATATTAATTAATATTATTAACTTTACATATTGAAATGTATTAACTGTATATAATAAACCATCCCATGCAACGTGTAACAAATATTAATATAACTAGGTTATCTGAAATTTTAAAAAATAAGCATTTTTGTACAACTTAAACATAACATATTCTGAATAAATTATCTAAGCGCAATCGAGAAGGTCTTTTGAAAAAATAATTTTGTGAAAAATGACAATACATTCGAGCATATTCCAGTTCTTGAAGAACATCCATATTGCACGTATAAAAAGAAACTAGGCTTTAAAAAGAAGAAACCTGTCGATAGAACTTAGATAACTTAATGTGTTATTAAAAAATGCTTGCATTTTGAATTTCGGATAACCCAGCTCTGAGACATAGTAGCCATCGCGGAAGTACTTATGTACAAAAAAATGACAACTCCTCAACATAGTTAATTTTAGATATTTTTAAAAACAAAAATTGCGACACATGCATTAAGAAACCTTCTTTCAAATACCCCGAAGCGTATTATCAGAACATTTTTCGTTGGTCTCCAAGAAATTCATTAACATTCCCCGTTAAGCCCGTTTATTTCACTATTTTACTGGATATAGTCATGCAGGAATAAATTGCGTTCGACGACGTTAAAAAAAGAAACGAAAGGCAAACAGAGTTAACTTAAGCTAATTCGGGATTAATTTCCAATCACGTTTGATCGCTGGCCAGACCGCAGTCACTCACGTAGAGCCCGCGCGCTAATTACTTCTTGATTAAAACCTCTTGCCACGCTTTCGACCGTCTTCGTGGCTCGCACCGATCTACGTGGCGGAAATGTCGTTAATTCGTGATTGATCAGAGTGACGAAACTGCGAGCCAATTATCGCAGCCGTTGCAAGGACACGACGCTGAACGGTAATTAAGAAAGGATAATCATCGACCGCGTTGGTTTCTTTCTTTGGTACGAGGGAATTTATTCTAATTGGTCTGAAACACCCAACGGTTTCTTATCTCTTAATTTCGATACTTAAGAGCAATCGGTGTATTTTATATTCTGCTTTAAATATTAGTATTATTATTAACTATCTTTCAAAATGGAAGTGTATTTCTGGAAGTGTATTTATAAAATAAATTTAGTGAAGAGAACGTTCTATTTATTCCATTGATGGTTTATTTGAAATTGTGCTTTAAATTCTACGAAGATATTTCAAATAGGTATACAGTTTAATAGTGAGTCTACTTATTATCATTGAAACTGAAAGTGCGTTTACGTATAAAATAAATTTCCTGAAAAGCATATTTTAAATACCAGAATACAGTTGGTATATTCAAGATTGTGTTTTAAATTCTATGAAGATATTGTGGGAAATAGTTTAGAAATTATTCTACTTACTATCTTTAACAATGAGACTGTATTTATTTTATGTATAAAATTGAAAAGCACATTCGCTTTATTATAACTACACATTTGTATGCATCCATAAATGCAATAATAATGTAATCATCAAGATCGTGTTTTAAATTCTATGAAGATACTGTGGGAAATAGTTTAGAAATTATTCTATTTACTATCTTTAACAATGAGACTGTATTTATTTTATGTATAAAATTGAAAAGCACATTCGCTTTATTATAACTACAAATTTTTATGCATCCATAAATACAATAATTTGTTAAAGAAGACGTTCTCCGTTTACTCCATTTCACTGATGTAAATATTTCTTATAGAATAAATACTCCTCATTTAAATGCCCTGTTTGTAAATATACGATAATAGAAAAAAAAAATAGCAAAATTGTGAAAATACACAAAAAGAAACATAAGAACACAATAATTCGTAGTAACACTGCTGAGGAAAATAGACAAAAAGTTAAGGTAACTTCTCTGTGTAAAATTGAATTCTTTCCGTTTCTCGATCCATACCTAACATTTCCAAAGATGGCATTTACCAAAAGGATGCCAACCAGTATGTAAACACTATCGAAAGGATCGATAACCTTTCCTTTTTAAATTCCTTCCAGGATCCATTCGTAAAATTTTCTCGAATATCCAGAGGTTTTCGAAAAAGATGCAAGCCACGATGTAAACAGAACTCGAACGATAACCCTTCCCTATTTAAATGCCCTGTTTGCGTATATACAGGATAATAGTTGGCCACGTGTACAGGGGAAATAGCGCCTATTACGTGGGGCGATGTAACGCGTGTTCGTCGACCTCGTACCCCATGGTCCAACTCCGAATGAGTTTCTCCGGTCGACATGCACGACGACACGGCATTGTGCATCGAGTGGCAGCCCCAAATCCGGCACGTGTGCCCTCTCGATCAAACGCGACGCTTCGAAAACTGACTCACGGTCTGCCTCGAACAGCGGGGAGCAGGATATGGGGGGCCAAGAAGCGTTTTGCATACGAAATAAAGCGGGAAGCACGAGCGAACGATAGGTAAGGGGTAAAATATTCGTCGCGTAATATCCAGCGTGTAATCCTCTTGCTTATCGCGCTGTTCTCGTGCCGCATCCGCTTTATCGCGGACGAACCGCGCCGACGATGCACTTTTCGGAGAATCGTTTAGGCGCGTGAGATAATTAACTTTTGGGAATTGCACAGAAGTGGGGCAGCAAGGTGGGAACGGAAGGGATGGATGCATGTTTTGGGCAGAATATTGGGGGAGGCGGAATATTGTGACTAGGCGAGGTTGGAAGTAAACAAATTCGATAGCCTGGGTTAGGTCTGTTGTTTCTTTCTGTTTTTTGTTGTTTTACTGGTACATTTTTCTACTGTGTCACGTTCTTTTCCCGGTATATAATTTCTCCATGTTTCTCTTCTTTTCCTGGTACATTTTCCTCCTGTTTCCCTTCTTTAACTGATATATTTTTTTGGGCCCTTTTTTTACTGACACATTTTCCTTCTGTTTCCCTTATTTTCCTGGTAAATTTTCCTCCTGTCTCCTTTCTTCTTCATATACAATTTCCCCATGTTTCTCTTCTTTTCCTGATTCATTTTCATCCTGTTTCCCTTCTTTAACTGATATATTTTTCTTGTTTACCCTGTTCTTTTACTGACACATTTTTCTTCTGTTTCCCTTATTTTCCTGGTAAATAATTTCCCCCATGTTTCCCTTTCTTTCCTGGCACATTTTCCTCCTGTCTCCTTTCTTTTCCTGATATATAATTTCGCCACGTTGCTCTTCTTTCCTTGGTATATTTACCCCCTGTTTCCCTTCTTTAACTGATATATTTTTCTTGTTTACCCCTTCTTTTACTAACACATTTTCCTCCAGTCTCCTTTCTTTACCAGATATAATCCCCCCCCCTTTTTTCTTTTACTAGTACATTTCCTTTCTTTTCATAGTACACTCCCCCATATTTCCTTCATTTCCTTTCTTTATCTGGTGAATTTTCCTTTCATTTCCCTTCTCTCCTAACGAATAAACATCCGTCCACATTTTTCTGCGTCAGAAATTTTCCTTTGCCCCTTTTCAATGTAAGACGCCACCCCTAAGGGGACCCTCCTTTGAAGAACACTACTGTACACGCTTCGTGAGCCCACGTGCGCCACTGTTCAAGGGTTGCGGACCTTCTCCAACCTCGAGGAGGAATAAATTCGCTCAACGTAAACATTGACGTCTGTTGCGGTGCAGAGAGTCGCGAACGAACCCTGAAGGATCCTTTCCTTTGTGTTAACTTCGAATGCCAGTCGGACGGTTAGGCAGGGCTCGATTTAGGTGTGCCCTGAACCTTTTATTATTACCCACAGTTATGAATCTAATTCAATGACGTTGGGAGTAATACTAATACTTCTCTATATGGGCGAATCATAAATGATAAATGATGTGGCTGAATCTAATTCTGATTCGCATCTACAGGGTGAATGGCATAATCCCTTCGATTCTATTTTTTGTACGTTAAGGGACTCATCAATGTTTTATTATTATTTGTAAAATGGTTCTGATGATTCTTCAAAGCTCTTCGTGATAGCATTATTTTTCATTAACATAGTCATGGCACAGCCATTATTTTTAATTCATGTACCTGTATATGTTTGGTGAATTATATAATTTTTCTATGTCTCTTACTTTTGGTACTAGTGGATTGACATACGTTTTATTAGTACAGGTTAAATGATATCTTAAAATTATGGTATTAGTTGATTTATGTTGATTAGTGAATAATTAGACATTGATCCATACCTAACATTTTTAAAGGTGGCGTTTGCCAAAAAGATGCAAACAACTATGTAAACACTATCGAAAGGGTCGATAACCGTTCCTTTTTAAATTCCTTCCACGATCCATTCGTAAAATTTTCTCAAATATGCAGAGGTTTTCGAAAAAGATGCAAGCCACGATGTAAACACAACTCGAACGATAACCCTTCTCTAGTTAAATGTCCTGTTTGCGTATATACAGGATAATACGTGGACTAGACACCATGGAGAGGTATCTCAAGCATCTTAATATCACAAAATTGATCGAATCTGGATGAACGTTGAATGATGCCTAATTATTTTCAATTTACCATTTCCGACATATAGTATTCTAATTGAAAAATTAGAATTCATAGGTGTAACCCTGATTTGATAATCAGATTGAATATTCGCACGAGCACGAGTAGAATTTATGTTAGAAAAAACATTTCGAACAAACGCTATAAGCACTGTTTACATATCCTTAAAAAATCACGTTTTACATACAATCACGTATAAAATTGATCCAGTATCATCCATCATGCGTTCAGTAAATTGGTATCGACAGACCAAAACGATTTACGTCTTTGATAAGTAAGTTCATCTTCTAGCCATTCACGAACCATTCGCAGCTAACAAACTCAATTACTTCAACTCGTGGTTCATTTAATAAATTACACTACATGGACGGGGGTATGAGTCAATGGACGAAATATCTTACGCGTTAATTACTATTGCATCATTCGGTCGGACGACCTGCGTCGCTGCTAATGCGGTGCAGTTTAGACATTGTAAGAGGAATTACTAAAGCGATGATTCCGACCACCTGTTGCGTTTTTGATTCAAGAAGATTTTTATAGTGAACCTTCTACTTCGCCAGAGAGCCAGAATTTTTCCTGAAAGGGTAAACGAAAATGGGAAACCACAAACCTCGGAAAGGCAAGGCAAATATGATCAAGGTATTATAATGGTAGTATACATAAATAATATGAAACGAGTTGAAATAATAAAATTGCGAAAATAGAGCAAAAAATAAAAGAATTGTCATGGGAGAACTATGCTATGTTAAAATTACAATATTAATATATTATTTTATATCGAATCTTTATAGTATATTAACATAAAATTATTTTATTTTTGCTCCATTTTCGTAATTTCATTATTTCACCTATTTCAATTGATATAAAATTAATATATTATATTATTCAATATTATTTTATGTTGAATCTTCATAATATATTAACATAAAATTATTTTATTTTTGCTCCATTTTCGTAATTTCATTATTTCACCTATATTTCAATTGATATAAAATTAATATATTATATTAGTTAATGTTACTTCATATTAAATCTTTAGAATATATTAATATAGAATTAATAAATTATAATGATCTAACAATCTATTCGAATCAAAATACCCAAATGTAGATGGCTACTCCTGATAAATTAAAAAACGATACCCTCTCGTAAGGAAGAGAAAAATACTGACTTGATCGATCGAAAAGATTTAATTACCTGACAAATGTAAATCTCGACGTTCGCTGTATTCCACCTTGCAGATTCCTTCAAAGATTTCCCCATTGATACGAAGAAGTGACCGAGTCCTGAATTTGTATCGCGATCAACCGATCTCCGAACGATTCTCCGTTCCATAGAAATCGTGGGAAAAGCGACGCCGCGCGTGGTTTCCATAGTACTCGAGCGCGAGAGCCCGTGCACGAAATTTTCGATTTTAATCTTCTTTCGGATCGAGACCCGTGAAAACGCTGAATGCCGAACAGAGAGGCACAAAAGCGTTTCGACGATGTCGTTCGACCACAAAACAGGCGCAGCCACCTCGATATAAGTAGCCTTATATCGATACACGGTCGACGAGGCGTGTTTAACCGCGAAGGGGTTAATAATCGCTTTGCAACACGTGCCCCTTTCAGCAGCGAAAGCGTCGCGAAGTACCCTTCATCTTCGTCTTCAGCGTCGTGCACTTTCGTTGTCAACGTGCTCCCGTCTCAACGATCGATCCTCTCCGTAATTAACGCTCCCAAACTCACCCCCTCCCGTGCCCATTAATTACACTCTTTGGCGACGAGGGCCTCGGATGGAAGTCTGATTAGAAATTGAAGTCTGGAGAGGTTAGCCTGTTGGGCACGTTCGAGCCACTCAGGGTGCTTTTTGGAGGGCACTTTCGAGCACTCGATCGCAGGGGGTATTTTTTGTAGCGTTTATCGATGATGAGCAATGGTGTGATGATGGTCGAGTGTATGATCATTGTTACTTGGCGTCTTGCCAAGTACTTTATGGATCTTGCCGAAATTGGGTTAATTAAGAGTGCTTCGCTATAAATTGATGAATTATAACATTTTTCTTGGGGTTGATGAAATGTTTCACAAGTAATTTAGGTTATTTGGGAGTTGGTAAATGTAAATGAAGTGGAGAATAAAAATATGAAGGCGAATTTTAATGAGTGCTTTCATTGCTGTGGATTAAGATCAAATATGTGTTACAGTTGAAGGAATATCTGCAGTGCAATATAAACAAAAATATTGCTAAGGAATGTATATCATGTTCTATGTATAAAGAAATACATGTTATGGTACAATTAAAAAACAATGTGTAGTATAATTAGAGAAATGTATGTAGTATAGATTAAATAAAACGTAGTACGATTGGAATATAGTACGTGTTACAATTAAAATAAAGTATTGTACTCAATACAATTAAAGAAACATCTGCAGTACAATTTATACAAAAATATTGCTAAGGGATGTATATCATGTTCTATGTATAAAGAAATACATGTGTGCAATTAAAAGACAATACGTACTATAATTAGAGAACCTGTATATAGTGCAGTTTAAATAAAATGTAGCACGATTATAGTACTAGAAATATAGTATGTAGTACAATTAAAATAAAGTATTGTACTAAATACAATTACAGGAATAACTGCAACGCAATATACACAACAAGTTTGGTGTAATTTATAAAAAAATATTACTGAAAAATGCATATACCACTATATAAAGAGATACATATGACACAATTAAGAAGCAACAAGCAGTATAATCAAGGAAAAATATCTGCTACGATTAAAAACAAGGTATTGAGATATAAAAATATGTCCTACATCTAAAATAAAATACCCCGTGCAATCGCAAAGTAAAATACGTAAAATTTAATCAATTCCGAAGTCTTAGCAAATCCAACAACATAAAACAAACGGAAAGTTAAGTTTCGTATTCGATGGAACGCAGAACGTCACATTGCAATCTCCGCGATCTCTCCTACCATAATTTCCATCAACTCGTCCCGTTCGCTTTAGTTATTTAGTTAACGCGATATCTAATATAGCTCCGTCACGATTATTTTGCATCCGTTATCAACAATCTGGCGTTAATTCCCTCGTCCAGTTTATAAATTTCCTGCCACGCATTCAAGCTCGTCTTTAGTCCCGTTACGACACGATAGCTTCGAGTTGGAAGTCTCCCGGTACGACTTACGCGAAAGTGTGCGCGCACACGAGCGTCAGTACATAAGTCGGTAATCCAATCACAAATAGGCTTATAAGCTACTCCGATAGTCGGTGCGCGGTGTAAGTGTGCACGAGAGTAATGTCGGGGTTAACGCATCGGCGTAGCCAGCCACAAATAATAGGATTCGACTAATCACTTGTAGTAAAGACTCGCGAAGAGGATTACAGCAATCGGGTGAATCCCCGTAGCTGTAAAATAAAAAACGATCCGACGTATCGCTGACGCAAAGCCGAACAATTGGAAGATTGATTGCGCTTGTGTTTACGTGTCGAGGTGGTGGTTCCGGGGAAATTTTTGAGTTTTATCGTACCGGTCGATTTTCGCATACTGGAAAATGATTCTTTATGTATTATGTTTGAGCTCATGGAAGATTTTGGGGAAAGTGGTATTTAATCTTGAATGTTTCTTGATGTTTGATAGGGAGGATTTAGGCGAGAGCTTTAGTTCGAGTTTTAAATTTATTGGTTTACAATTTTAGATACTAGCTTGATTTTTGTATGTGTTCTTCGTGTATTTGAGTTCGTGGTACAGTTTAGAGAAAGTTTTTAATTATGAATGTTTTTTGATCTTTGATAGAGAACCCTTACAATTAGATGAGGGCTTTAATTCAAGTTTAAAATTTATTGGCTTACGATTTTACATACTAGCTTGATTTTTGTATGTGTTCTTCGTGTGTTTGAGTTCGTGGTACAGTTTAGAGAAAGTTTTTAATTATGAATGTTTTTTTGATGTTTGATAGAGAACCCTTACAATTAGACGAGGGCTTTAATTCAAGTTTAAAATTGATTATTATATGATTTTAGATACTAGTTTGATTTTTGTATATACACTGCAGCGTTTGCCATGTCCTTTTTAAATATTTCTTACTGTATCTGAAAAAATTGTAATTTTGAGAACGCAGATCATTCTACGAAATGTCATAAAATTGTACCGTGGATTTTTGAATTTTGTTAATATTCTCAATTTTTACTCGTAAAAGATTCTTGGTGTACCAGCACAGGTTTGGAAAATGCACTTGATTCTTAATTATAAATGAAGTTCTTTGATGTTTAATAGGAAAGCCTTAAATAAACTATTTTATAATTTTATAAGATTCTTACTCTAGCTACTCACTTGATTTTTGTATATATATATTACAGAATCTTTTATTAAATACTAAATTTCTATTTCTTACTCCATTTCAGAAAACAAGAAGCAAATAGTAAAATAAACATCCCAGATATAAATGATTACTAAATAAAATAAATAAATTTCGAAGCCCTCAAAAGTAGTAGCAACGAAAATACGACATAATTTTCAGCTTAAACCAAGCGAACATTTCTACAAAATTTTCTTTCATTATTGTCAGTAATAGAAAAATCGAGAACACAATTGGACGAGTGTTTGGACCAATTGTGAATGCTAAAACGAACTCCGCTCGTCGAAATAACATTCACGCGGCGAGCTATATTTCACCTAACGACGCCTTCCTGACGGAATTAATTAGAGCGTTCCACGCTGCGTGGAAAAACGAAAAACAACAACAAACAAAAAAAAAAAAAACACCGGGGATAGACCAAAACGAAAGGAGGAAGAAACAATTGGAATTCCTGGCTGAAGCGGGACGTTAAAGCGTACGCAGGGGGGCTTTTTAGTCGCAGCACACGACGAGACAAAGCAGGAGCCATCGGGAGAGGACTGATTAATGAGAGACGTGCGTGCGGGGAACGTTGACAATTATGCGACTCGCGATACACACGCTGCCCACGCGTCGACTTCGTTCTCAATGGAGGCGCGTGTTATTTTCCTGGGAGAAAATAATCGTGAGATTCGCGTACTAGACGTCCTGTGATGGTCTTTCATTCATTCACAAATGCGCTGACCACGCCATTCTTACAGAAATGAATGATCTCGCAAGAAGCATGTGATTAGAAAACAGCCTATCTGATTCAAATTCTGAATAAAAAGAATCTTTCTGTGATTAGGTACATATGAAAAAATGAAAATTGTATTTGTATTCCTAATCAAGACAAGCATTTTTGTACATATTAGTGATTTCTTTTTATGATTATTATTATTGTTATTTTTTTGTTTATTTTTATGCGAATATGTAAGCACAAGATCCAAAATATATGATACTATTAGATACATATGTATATGCTCTACAGTTGACTTTTGTAGGAAGAGACGTTTAAATTCGTTATTTTATATGTATATCTCATTTCTTATAAATATTAAATGGATATACAGTTTGTTTAATATTTACCAGAATATCAAACTGTACAAAAGTCATTTATAATTATTTTTACGTTTAAGCACTAACAATTACAGGAAGTGTATATTCTTATTGCAGGATTTTTCATCATTCTTTTCCCTTCTTTTATTTTTCGTATCTCGAATTTTGAACTGAAAAATCAGAAAAAATTCTGAAACATGCGTCGAAATAACTGCAATGTCTCTGATTTTTCTCAAAATTTTTCATGGGATAGGACGAGAGAAATCGATTAATAAATAAAATCGATTGTTTAAGGACTCGAAACTTGGCGAAGAATAGTCTTTTTCGATAACCCATGGAATGCACCATCGCAAATTATCCTCACCTTCGGGAATTAACTCGAATCGCTGTCGAACGATGTCACAGTCACGTCGAATGTTTAATTCACATCAAACCACCATCAGTATTCAATCGTGTCCGAAGTTCATTTTCATAACGTTTGCCCGACGCAAACATCGAGCAAACATCCACTCGCAATCTATGAAACAGGATCAAGTCAGACTCGGGACAATATAGTCCTCGGAATGATGCCAGACAGGGAATAATTTAAATACACGAAGGGATGTTCGGTTAGGACTCGAAGCTGGTTGCACCTTCTGTTCGTGGAAGGAGGGATAGGGATGAGAATCCGAGATTATACGGAATAAAGGGGATGCTATCATCGAGAATTTCGGCCGTCGGAATGAACGGAGTTCACGAGAATTTACATAATTCAATTCTCATCCGACGGAAGCTCGAATTGACGATCTTATCGGGGCAGTTCCTCGGCTGAGGCTGTCGCCTTAAAGTGGCTAGCCAAGTATTATCTATTCGTCTCAGGCGCGACCGAGTCTCGTGAAAATCTTCCTGCTGAAGATTATGGTTTTCAATTAAACGAGAACCGATTACCACGAAATTCATAACTAATTTCGTTGGTACAGATATCGCCGTTATTATCTCCTCTTCGAGTTGTGAAAGTAGTACTTAATTTTATTTCAGCGAGTATTAGTTATTAATTAAGATATAGATAACTTGCCTGATTCATTTGCAGGTATCAGTGTTTTGGATTATCTCTGTTTCGTTTGAACTTTTTTTTTTTGCTTAACTTGGAGTGGTTAAAATGTTTTTATAAAAGTCATTTGGTATAAGCGAAGTAGCAAGGGAAAAACAAATTAATTTGTTAAAAGGGAGCCTTATATATTTTTATTCATAAAAATTCCATTATAATTGTACATTCTCAAACTCCAATTTAAGGCTTTATATTATAATAAATAATGATGTATTATAGGTCCATGAATTCGTCTAAACAAATGCTGTTATATTATCGATAAAAATATATAGTCCTGCTTGAAAAAATTAATTTGTTTCTCAAATCTACCTCACTACTTTCCTTACAACAAAATTATTTATTACTAGACTGCGGACCTTTATGCAAAATAAAATTTTCGTCAACGTGCCTGCAAAAATTGAACCCAAATAGGAATTTATTTTATTCTACAAATGTTATAACATGAACTTTACTTTCAATCACTTTTATATTCTTGTATATTGTTTGTATTTTGTAGGTTCTTGCACATTCAAATTTTCTATAAATGCATAAAGATCCCCAGTCTATTTATTACACACAATTTGCCCCTTTGTACGAAATAATTTTTATAAAAAAATTTGTTCGATAGGTTCATCCTGAATCATCATCTAAATATTATTCAACCATTTCGATTTAAACGAACCACCCTTTATTCCAGGCTTAAAATAAAAAAAAAGTGACCGAAACAACTCATCTTTTGAATAAATCGATTCCTTTATCTACCGTTTCGCAAATAAAAATTTTCATTATCTTTAAATCATTAACAAAAATCTTTCTCTTCTTTAACAAGTGAAACACTCAGGATGGAATAATTAACCGAAGACACAGCGCTCAGGTGCAACGGTAGACTATGCACAACGTTGTACCTCGCGATTTTGGTATCACGAACGTAGGATGGAAACATTACGGGCAAGGTGTTGTCAGGATATCGCGGGTAATATATCTCACGCAAGATAAAGTGCATACTTCCACGGGTATATCTACATCGCGATAGCGCCCGTACTCTAAACTTACATAGATTTTATCGCCGGGTAGGAATTAATCTAGAAACTCGCGAAAATAGTCGAATCCAATGAAAAATCGAACACTCGAAACACTCACAAATGGTATTACTTTTGCAAGATAATTTATATTTATAATTTGTAAATGACACAAACGTTTTCGACTTGTATAAACTACTGTTTATGTATATTTACCACGGACCAAACTGGGGTAGTATAAGAACGCCTAGTAAACAAAATGAAATATCTTAAAACCAAAGGATACTTCCCTGCTATCTAAATAAAATTGACCAATTAAAGTTTTAACAAAAATATTCATTACTACTTAATAATTACGTAGTAATACAATCGAATAATACTGCAATAATAATACTGCAATAAAAGTTTCAACCAAAATATTCAATACTATTCAATACTATTTAATAGTTTGTTAGTTAGTTATAGTTTATTCTCTTTGCGGAGTACAAGCGGACCTCCGCTCCGCTTACATTTCTTCCTCTTAACACTACCTATACAAGTAACCCTTAATTTCTACCTTACATCTAACTTTTCACTCCAATCACACCTGCGAGAGAGAGAGAGAGAGAGAGAGAGAGAGAGAGAGAGAGAGAGAGAGAGAGAGAGAGAGAGAGAGAGAGAGC
>NW_026535289.1:5386213-5415463 GCF_026225885.1 Hylaeus anthracinus | reverse complement strand
GGAGAGAGAGAGAGAGAGAGAGAGAGAGAGAGAGAGAGAGAGAGAGAGAGAGAGAGAGAGAGAGAGAGAGAGAGAGAGAGAGAGAGAGAGAGAGAGAGAGAGAGAGAGAGAGACCATTCATCCCTTCCCTCGTCACACACTCTCATACCTGGACCTCCGCTTCCGCCGCTCGTCCTTGCTCTCATCTTTTAATACTATTTAATATTTAGTCATAATTTAATCGAATAATATTGCAACATCCTTACTGCAAACATCCAACGAAACATCTTAATTTTTGGCCTTTTTTTTTAACGATTCTGGTACGAATAATAACGCAATTACGTAATATTTAAAGCGTCCAAGCGAGACTACCAGAATTCGCACCGACGAAATTTGCCCAGCAATTAAGCTTGATAACGCCTTAACGTACTCCAAGCGAAACTTCAATCTGTCCGCGCAACGCTACAAGCGCGCATTCTAATGCCCTCGACTTCCCTCCGAAATTAATTTCACCCGTGGCCCTCCCCTAATCTTATGCAAATCGCAATTAATCGAGGTCCTGACCGGCTGGAAATGAGAAAGGCGGCGTATGAGTCACCGTCGGACGTTAAGAATGCCATACGAGCGAAAGACGCGAAGGGAGACGCCAATGAAAAGCAAAAGGAGCCAGCGGAGATCACTTTAATTGACACTTCCGGCCCGTCGACTTCCGCGTAAGAAATTAGTCAGAAATTACCGGCGCCGACATCGACGTTGCTTTACGAGCGGACGTTAATTAGACTGATCGGACGTTAATTACCGACGATTGCTTTCTTCGCTTATTTTCTATTCCATACTTACTTTCTCTCGTGACAGACGCCGTGCGACGCGCTGACTTCACAAGTTTCACGGGGTGGACTCTCTCGAAACCGTCACGAAAGAATTCCACGCTTTGTCCCGCCAATTAGCTACGAAAGAGACCTTTTTTTACGCCTCCACGTTTGGGGCAAACAGCTGACAGGTATCTTTAGAATTTTTGGTAAATGATGGATGCCAAATAGCTTGGGAATGCGGATCGTATGGTGTAGATAGAGATGGATGAGAATTTATTTGGATGATAGATGGCGAGTAGAATGTGCGGAGGTTTATTTATTTATTCGTTCGTTGGGAAATATTTAATTATTGGGAGGTGGATTTGATTAAATCAGTGTAGTATGTTGACTGAGTCAGTGTTCCTTGGGATTTATTTAATACTACATAAGAATATATGTATAGTCATTTCGTTTTTTGGAATAGTAGTAAAGGAAAATTGGAATTGAAAAATACAATTTTTATTATCTTTCGTCACTTTAAACAGCAGTAGTATGAAGAGTATTGTTCACATTTATATTCGTAAAATGCTACGCATAAAATTGAGTTATTGATTCAATTATTAATTGAATGTTGAAATTCTTTGATATCTTTATTGCTGACGATAAAACGTCCTCGATAATGCAACGAAGAAATTTGCGTACATTTGTGACAAACGTAGCCCGTAATGCACGCTATAAATCAAGATAAAATTCTAATTTCACTCGAAATGCTAAAAAACGTTCCACGAGAATAATGAATCACGAAATGTATTGTATACGAGGGTTGCATGAAAAACAATGCCTCCACGTCCATAACTTTATTAGCCAGTCACTAATTCTATGTATATTTAAAAGGGAATATATTTTAATAAATTTAACATAAAAGGAGAACTTGAAACGTGTCTCGAAATTTTGCTGACGTAATTTCTTTGTTTTAGTATAGTTGAATAATTTGATATGCGATTACGAACTACACGAAAAATGCAGGTAGAAATAGTTTTAATGAATTGATTGGAAAAAAATATCATAGTAATAATTGGTTTGTTACTATTTTATTATTGCCAAATTTCATTATTTCCAAATGTAATTGTTTTCAAGTTTTAGTGAATTTTATATACACATTCTTCTATTTTATTACTCCCCACTTTGTATATGACTATTCCTACTCTGTTCTTTCCAAGGTATAGTCATTGCTGTACACACATACGTACAATTGAATTTATTTTAGATAATTTTAAGCGATTTAACCCCTTGCCGTACTTTGACGAGTCTGACTCGCAATGAAGATTTTCGCCGAAACATGAATATCACGAGCCAGGCTCGTAAACAAATAGTCAGGCTAAACATAAACATCAGTTTCCGGCCCGAATTTCGTCTAGCTAAATGGTACGGGAAGGGGTTAAACTGAATGAAAATGCTTACACGAATATATACATTATTTGAATTAATAATCTAAAGTAAAGTGAAAATTTCCCTTTGTCAAAGCCCATATCTAAATATTAAACTTCATGAAACAGGATTCGCAATATTTTCGTGCTACTCGCTGAAAGAAAAAAATACTCCAAAACGCCAAAACAATTGACCGCCTCCGATACTTTTCAATCAAAAATGTTATTTCGCCGGAGGGATTCGATTTTGCGTGAAATTTAAAAATGCATCGAGCCAATTTCAGGGAATAATGAAAGTCTGGCTCCATTATAGGCAACAACGAGAATTAATTAAAAGCTTCGCCAGTTCGTACGAACGATGGGTCGAAGCTCGAGTCAATACCGATATGGCCGACTACATCGCGCATAAATCGTCGCTTAATTTGAATTTATGACATGGCGAGGGTGAACGGGCGACCCTGTAATAATGCCTTCACGCCTTATGGTCATGGATGCATCAGCATCTTTCCCGTGCGAGTTGACTTTATTTTCTCGATTCAATCGCGGAGCAAGACGGCGCGCGTGATTTTTAAATTAACGCATTCAAACGTGCCCGCGACTTATTCAGGTTGCGATGAAAAGATCTGAGCGAGAATAAATGGTGAATGCTGATTAACGTTTACAGAAACGATGAAGACATTTGTGAGCGTACCGCGAAGAATGTATTCGTTACTATTTAATAGTATGTACAAGATTTTTATTTATTTATTTATTTCAATATATACGGGAACAGCACATTATGAAATTATTACAGTATAGCAAATATAAACAACGACAGTTGACAGATGTCAAGACAAACAAAAATTTACAAACAATCATAACAAAGTTATCGCCGGTGAATAGCAGAATTACCGATAAAAAGGTTATGTAACCTACGTTTAGTAGAGTCGATAGAGTCAATAAACATATCGGTGTCTGAACTGAAACAATTAACTGTAGCACAAGCACGGACAACAGTATCGAGGTGACAGTATCTAGACGAGGAAACATATTGATGAAATAAATATGAGGACCTAGTCCTGGGAGGAATGTGAAAGGGCACAAGTCCAAGAAGAGGTGCACAATCAATTATATTAGTAAGAAGCTTCTGAATAAAAACAATTTCATGTATTGTGCGTCTGTCCCTAAGTGATAGTACCCTGAAACTGTACATGATGGCACTGTAGTTATGATCAAGTCGATCCATAGGAGAGGAGGTTTTATACGAGAGAAAACGTAAGAATCTCCTTCTTTTGTTCTCTTCATTCGAAAAATCACTTAAATCTCAGGTGTTTTTGTAAAATAATATATTAATCCTCCTCCCACCACTCTAAAGAAAGGAAGAATGGAATCCGGAACGACGTAACTTCATAATTAGTTACCTATGCTTCACGCAAGAAAAAAAGAAAGAAAATTTCAAAAATCTGAATTTTAAAACGTTCTTTTTTAATTTCTCCAAAATTTGAAAAATGGAGCTGCCTCTTTATCGATGCACACCTCTCAATTATAGCTCACCATAGTCTTGCACACTCAATTCAAAAACTGCGCACAAGGAAAAATGTATTCCACCCCACGCGAATGCTTCAGCCAAGAGTATTCAACCCTCAAAGGGTTGATCGCGTCGAGGACACGACGAATCCTGATTGCCACACCCTTCGACAGCTTAGCTTCAGTCGAAATTTGAAACCAAGGTCCCCCAAAGAAGCAACGTACTCGTCTCCAGCAATTTCTGGTGACAAACTGATCGAGTCGGAGCCCAGGTGCTAAAAGCGGCCACGAGGAGTGGCGTAATCGAATATGCCGCGATTAAATCGAGGGCGTTACGTTTCTAAACACGGTTTACAGAGTTCAGGGGGCATCGATATTGAAATTACCGTCTCCGGTTACACGGTGCCCGACGATATCGCGACATCGAATTATTATCAGCGACAGCCTCGCTGCGGAGTTCACTCCGATGCGTGACTCCGCGGATTTGTCGAACATCGGTGCAATTATCGAGGTCATTTCCTCGATGATCTCATCCAACAATCGCGTAACGTCGAATTGAACTGACAGCGTAATCGATCTCCATCAGAGACAGAGAAATAGAGTATTTCGAATTTGAATTCGGAATGCGAAATTGAAGTAGCTTAATTCAATTTATATTAATGCGTTGCTGGAGGAGTCGGTTTGTCAATTTGTATGATTTTTTTTCGGATACTTTTTGTGCGTGAAAGGTACTTGTTTATTGATATTTGGGGATAACTTCGCTGGTTTTGGAATCGTAGTTGAATCGAACAGTTTTATATTCAGAATCTAAGTTTAATTTAAATGACTATGAATATTAAATATTGTAAGTTAATAATGTGTCTTGAGTAACTATGTTTACCTATGCTATAACTCAATTTCATAACGTATAAGCTTAGATCGTTGTGCTCAGCTTTGTTTTAAATAAAATACATTTAAATTAATCTTGTCTATCTTCATGATTGAAATGTATGTATTATATAAGGTGATTCTAAAAATTTATTTATTCTTTGTTACCTAGTATAAAGTTTCTACAGTTATTGTACAAAGTATTAAAGGCTCTAAAGAAAAAAGAATATACTTTTCTTTTAATTACCAAAACAACAACACTGCCTCCAACTAATATTTTAAAATTATATAACGAACAGTTACTCAATAACATGTGCCAGCAAAATGTAATATTAAGAATGATACAGGAATATTTTTCCTCGTTTAATAAAACAATACCACTATCATTTTAAACTTATATATTTTACAACACGTGTTATTGAAATATATCATTAACAGGAGAAAGCCCCCTGTGTGAAACGAACAACACAATTGTCAAATGTAGATTCTTCTTCATAAAAAAAAAAAAATATTCCAAGAAACCCCTAATACTAAATATATTATTAAAAGGAGAAAGCTCTCTGTATGAAATGAATAACAAAATTAGTAAATGTAGTTTCTTCTTTAAAAAAAAAAATATTCCAAGAAATCCCTAATACTAAATATATTATTAAGAGGAGAAAGCTTCCTGTATGAAATGAATAAGAAAATTAGTAAATGTCGATTCTTCTTTAAAAAAAAAATATTCCAAGAAATCCCTGATACTAAATATATTATTAAGAGGGGAAAGTTTCCTGTATGAAATGAATGGAAAGCATTGCCAAATGTATTATACATTCTTTTTTGTAAAAAAAAAATCCCAGGAAACCCTTGATAACTTGGACTCCTAATGTAATTTCCCCTCTTAAGAATAAACTGCTCCCTCGTCTGTGCCCCCAACAATTTGATCATCAACCGTAATTTGTCCAATGGCCGATATAAGTCGCCTAAGTGCACACAGGCGTGGCTCCTGGGCGCATTCCGCGAGGATGCAGAACAAAAGGGAGTTAATCAAACGACGGAATTGCAAATTCCCGAGGAACGAATAACGTCGAACCAACGATTTTTCCTGTACGATCGCGATCGAAACTCGTACCTCCACGAAAGAGTTTCTCCAAAACGAGTACGGCCGTCTAAACAGACCAATTTGTCGACGGTCTTTGATACGCGCGACCCAGTTTCGAATTGACACCGTAAAGTGGTTCAAACTTGACGTATTCTATTTTTACGTAGTCTCTTTTACGCGACCCGGGAGTCCCGGTTGGTAATGCACTATCATTAACCGCAATTATGGCATTCGCGCTATCTCGCCAGCGCGGTAGATGAGAATTTATACGGCAAGAACGAGGATAGGTGCTTTCAGGCTCTCTTATGCGCCGACAATGACGCTCCACTTTCGTTTCAAACGCGTCGGGGCTGCAAAGGTGAACAGAAACGCGTGAACTTATTAGGTTCGTTGCTCGAACGAATCGTAACGTCCAAGCTTTGTGGAGCACTAGGCCAACGAATCTCAGCTGACAATTAAAAGCTTCCTGTGACACGGAGGTTTCTTCAATGGGGTCATGAAGCTTTGAAGAAATATCCCATATATTATGAATTTTGAGGGAAAAATTGTGATAAGCGCGTGGTCGATAGTTTAGATAATATTAAATTCAACTGTTCTCAAATTTTTATATTGTGCGACAAATATCTCTTGAAAAATTCGAGAATTTATTTCTCTGTTCTCGATTTCATTTTTGTGAGTAAGAATAATTCATGCTTTTATTATCCAGCACCGTTCTCGATGTACTAACTTTAATCTAGGCCTAAGAATACTTTGAATGAAACGAGAGTGTGGCAGATTAATTGCATGATTTACTGTTCAATCATTTGATTTGAGTAGCCTCGATTTTTCTTTGAAGCTCACTTGAAGTTAATAATATTATATGTTCTAGACTAGTTATTGTGGCCCATTAAACAGAAAATGTAAAATTATATACTCTACAACATGTGTTATTAAAATATATCATTAAGAGGAGAAAGCTCCCTGTGGGAAATGAATTGAAAATATTACCAAATGTATATTCTTCTTTGTAAAAAAAATATCCCAAGAATGAAAATGTATCCATTTAGATAATTAACCTCGGATATTACACATTATTTTACCATCTACAAATGAATGTACAAAAGACATTTATACTATATGAACATTATATAAACAAATAAAATTGATAATGAAATTTATTATTTATTCTCATGTAATCACAGATGCAACGTAGAATTAGTATTCTAAAAATTTGGAGGGGTATGATTAATATAATTAATATTCATTGGCATTATGTACGAGCATTATATAAACAAATAAAATTGAGAATAAAATGAATTATTTTATTTTTATAACGTCAATGAATATTAATTATATTAACAATTCCTTTAAAATAAATTCTTAGAATATTAATTCTGCGTTACATCTAATGATCATTCAGGCCTAGAACATTTATACTATTTCCATAACGTTAATTGATACAAATTATTAATTTGCAAACTCTCATAAGACCATAAAGATCAAACACAAAAAATATGAATACTCTTCCTCTCCAATCCTATCATTAGAGCTACTATTTCTGATATGAGAAGTCATTGAAAATAAGAAATTCGATTATGGTATTGTTACGGGCACCATAACGGGCGATCAATTTCCACGGTTCTCCCCAAACTGGCCAATCGTATCCCCATAAAGACGCATCGAAGTGCAGCTCGCATGCGCATCTTGCAAGGACCCTCGTGAAACAGAAAGGGGTTGCCGAGAACGTGAAGGCTTTCAGGACGAATGGATAATCGGGAGTCCTTTCGCGTCCTAACCCCTACTGAGTAATAAAAGACCGGGCTCCTCCCGGTGGAGAGTACCTTTTCGTGCCCACTTTTTAAACGAGGGTGCACCGGAGCCAGAGAAAAGAAAAGAGAAATCGGTGATCTTCTGCTAAAGGTGCCCGATGAAATATTTAACAGGTTCGATGGATTACAAGTAACTACATTTTCGCGATTTCAGTGTTTACCTTCTGGATCCTATGGAAATGACCGACACAGACTTCACAGAAACGGATTTCGTCGACCAAAATTCATCGACACGAGTTGAGTGATAGTTGATAAATTTTTAAATTAAACGCTCCTCATAATTAAATGCAGAAAATCTATATTGAGGTCACTATTTTTGTTGTGTACTGTATTATCCATATCCAAGAGTTTATGTATATTCATAAATTCTTAGAGTCTAATTATAACGTATTCCTTTATATATATTTGTCTCTACTAGATCTCACGTACTAATATTCAAGATTTTATTTGATAATATTTGGAATCATTCCCCACAATTTTGATATCTACTTTCCGTTAGATACATTATCCATATCCAAGAGTTTATATATTTATAAATTCTTAGAGAGTCTAATTACAACGTATTCATTTACATCCTTATCTCTACCAGATCACACGCATTAATATCCAAGATTTTATTCGATAATATCCCCAATCGTTTCCCACAATTTTGGTACTCTTCGCTGCATTCTATATCATCCATACGCAAACGTTTGTCGACACTTCTTCTGTAATAATAATTGTGCATTACCGAGCAATGATGATTGTAGAATAAAACAGTGTTTGAAAAACACGTATGGATTTGATAAATAATAAATATTATACGTTTGGTATTAATGCGACAAGTCGAGCACGTCTTATCGATAAGGTTACCGTTACCAGGACATCCACTGCGTGCTAAAGAGAAGCTTCGCATGGAAGGACGAGCGAGTGAAAACATTTAATTACAGAAGAGTGTTTTAAACCATGCAAAAAAAAAACGGCGGTTCTTGTGCGCAGCCATTAAGACTTCTTGCTGAACTATCAATTAACGTCAACCGGAACGTTTTCGGTTTCCTCTCGTTTGATCAAACGGGGCATTAATCCCTGCTGTTAATTACGTCCGGCACATCATAATTACCATACAAATTTGAGGGACCGAAAGGGCCAGCAATTTGGCCTGAAAATTGCAGTTTCTTTATAGCTCGTTTTGCATGAGAAACAGATTACTGTTTCCAGTAATTAGTAGACATACAGTTATTCTAATGTAACGAGACTTTCTTCGTTTTTGGGTCGAATAATATTTCAGGTGACATTTTTATTTGTTGAAAGATTGCTAGGAGAAGAATCGATAGTATGTGTGTGTGTGTGTGATTTTACGAAAATTGTTCATGTGAAAATAGTTGAAGGAATTACTAATTTAGACTAATTGAGTCGTGTATTGTGTATCAGAAATTGTACATTTCAATCCTCTAAAATTAACGAAATATTGGAATATTTTATAGAAATATTCAGATTTGTTTAGAATCATTTTCCTTTCTTAAGATAGTTAAAAAAGGAGATCATCAAAATGTAAATCTGATAGTGGTTGATAACTTGTACGAAATTTGAGATGTTAATCTTTTAACAAATTGCAAGCGTGCTTGACAACTATTAGATGCAGAAATTAATTCTCTGCCTCCACATTTAATTATTTATAACTCTACTTCAAAAAGAAATATTTACTGGTCATTTAGTTACATCAGACTATCAACCTTCGTAATAATAAAACACACGAACTCTTCCCTTCTAAATAAATAATAAGTTTACCTCAAAAACGAACAGAGTTGATTCCTACCTTCAATATTTGATCAACACCTTAAAAATATTTGTAGTATCCCCCGAAGCATGCAAATTGTAAGCTAAAATCCTCAAACTATCCGTCGTGCCGTTCCCTTCGGAATAAATTCCATGAAAATGCATAACGAAAACGAAAAACAACCATCCCCTTAATTGTGATAAAAAAAAGAAAAATGTTCGGGTGTGTCTTGGGGGGTTTTAAGACGCCGAGACCAAGGGAAGAGACGAAACGCGTCGCATGAAACTTGCTCTCACGTAACACGTACTGAAATTGCCGATCATTAAGAGCATCCGGCCCCTGAAACGTCGGCTCGAGTTTACCAGACCAGTTTCTGCACCCGAATCAATTTGCAGAAGCTGCGCGTGTTGGTCCGTTTCTTCGCGTTACACCGTGACCGAGACGAGAAAGAGACAGTGGACCGTGCCGTCCGTGAGGATCGACCACAAGCACACGTAATGGCTGATAAATAGCAACAAATGACACTCCAGTGAAATTATTTCCATCCGCCACCTAGCCTTTCCGCTTCTACTTCGCGTCGACGCTCGACTCGTACCTTTAACAGACCAGTTGAATCCTCGTGTTACTTTTATAATCCTTTCGTTATTTCTACTTTGGGAGATGTTTCTCTTCGTTCGAGAGAAAGTGGGTGCAAGGAAAGTGTATTTTTCAACGGGAATTTTTTGTTTTGTTTGGAGGTGTTGATATTCTCCAGGTGAGTCGAGTTATTTGGGACTCGATAAATGTTTAATCCTCGTGTTTATTTTTATTATCATTTTTTCCCTTCTACTTTACATGACGTTTCACCTAATTCGAGGGAGAGTAGATGTGAACAATAAAAGTGTATTTTTGGACACGAATTTTTATTTTATTTGGATACTGAAATATCATTCAGGTGACTTCAGTTATTTGGGGTTCGATCAATTTTAATTCGTCGTATTTATTTTTTTTAATCATTTCCTTTCTCTACTTTCTTTAATTCTGCTTCTTTCTATCTTGCAACGAATTTTACGAAAAATGAGCACGTATAACAGAAGTGTATTTTTCAATTCGAGTTTGTCTTTTTTTGGATATATAGAAATATTGTTCACTTAACTCAAGTTATTTGGCACGTGACAAATGAAATCGAATTAGGAAAGTAAGTATATATATATATGTAAATTTGAATTGTTCTAATGATATTTACTGACTTATATCGTAATAATAATATTTATTGACTTATTTCCAGTAGAAAAGTTTATATCCCGAGGATTCAATATTTTTTTAGATATCACAAATCCCGTTGCTAGATTCTAGATCTGAAAATGGAAGAGTAAAATACACCCAAGTGAAAGTAATAATAAACTAAGTAACGGAGTATGCGATTTCTGTTCTCGCGGATATCGTTGTTAATTCGTAGTGTTTCTTTGCTAATGGTGCAACTGGAACGCGTTACGATCATTTATCTAAGTATTTTATTAACATATATATAGCTGATAATTTATATAACACATAGCGGTATAATTAAGTTATCGGATATTATCAGATTCAATTATTAATTTCACTTTATCTAGTAGTACTTTTTGTAATCTACATTTTTATTTTATTTCTCTCTTTGAATATGCAATTTACTTTGTCTCTTTCTTTTATTAAATATATATATTTTACTGGCACATTGTGCAACAAGGAGCTATAATGACAAAACTGTGGTTATTTATGCAAACTTACATTTTATTATATTACAGATACAGAATAGGAATGAAATTTAAATGAAAGTATGTTTTATCTTCAAAACAGGATAACATGTATTTAATTCTTGATATTTCATATATTTTAATTCACGCACATTTTCATTTGCCACAAATGCATAAACATCCACAGTCTAATAATAACTAACTAAATGAATCAAAGAAATTAATCGCATACCTATATACACATAATTCTATTTAATCTCACGACGTTTCCTATAACATATATATTTTCGTTTATCGTTAATATATAAATATGAATATAAAGTAAATATTGTCTGTACTTTACACTTTACCCTCAGTTAAGCTCTACCCGAACACCAAGTAAGAAATTCCATTCCACGTCTAGCAAAAATGATTTTTGAAACAAGTGTCGCGGAAAAATGGAAAAATTCAGTAAACGGTCAGGGTCCAGACGTCACCCCTCGTTTCTCCTCGCGCTTGCTTTTTACGGGGGTTGTTCTTTCAACGAGTTTTTTTCCCCCAAATTGATACCAGATGCGACCACCTCTAATTCCGTTGCAAGGGACCGGAAAGAGAAAATATAATGCGTCCCGCAAGGAAAATTCCGGAGGGGTTCGGGGCACGTGTTGGAACGAATTTCGAAGAGGTAGACGAAGGATAAATGGCGGAGAAAGCCGACCGTGGCGCATAATATACAACGTCGCGTGTATATGTATCCGTGGCCAACGTGAATGGACAAACTTCTCTTCAGGGTTTTTGCAACCGGTGCCACGTGCAGCCCAAATGTTGCTCTGCGTGAGCTATGTACCTTCCACGCCATTTTTGTTTCTGGGTTTGGGCCGATAATAGGGTCCTGGACACGAATTTATCGCTCTTTTGCTACACTGTTGGGCCAATGATTCTAAAACTTTATTGTAATTACATTTTTAATTTTTGGAAAACTACGTAGGGGTGTTCAACATTTTTGTTTAATTTAAGTGGATTCGTATTTTTTAATTGAGACGTCTAAGAAAAACTCTGGTCATTGAAACAACGCACAAAGGTAAGTATGTGGAACATTTTCGTAAAGTGATCCTGATTATTTGATTTGTTATAATGTTATGTATATGTTTATATTTATGTAGATGTATATTATTTGAATTTCATTTTTGTGAGCTCACACAGGCGTGCATAGAATTTATTTCATACTATCTAATAGTAATATTTTTTTTAATGGGCAGAATATAAATACCGATTACTTGATTCACTATAATTGTAAGTATGTATTTATATATAGTATCTGAATTTCATTTTTGTGAGCTCACACAGGTGTGCATAGAATTTATTTAATACTATCTTAAATTAATTTTGTTTTTGAATGAGCAGAATATAAATTCTGATTACTTGATTTATTATTATTTTAAGTATGTATATTTATACATATTATTTAAATCTGAATTGAGATAAAAATATCGAGTTTCATTGCATTTGTTATTATAATTCCTCTTTCCTATAGAGGAATTACAAAACAAAAAATATATATATACATGTCGAGTTGAGTAACCTCCTCCTTTTCGAAGTCGGTTAAAAAACACTCAAAAAGTGACGTTATATATTTCTACATAGCTATTATTGACACGTGTCTCAATTTAAGGAAAAACAGTTATTTCAAAACGTTATATTTAATTTATTTTCAGATAACCTAATTTTTCGAGTATCTATGATAAATACCTGTGATATGAAATATTCGTGGAAGTTACCTGTGGATTTCTCTACGTTAAGTTTCCGTGACTTACCTGAAACAAAAAGGAGAAATGTGGTTAGTGATAAAAAATTAGAAAATGAGCTTCATTTAAATATAGAATCCACAGCAGCCGCTAGCTCCATCAGCAGGTTTCATTAAACTACCAGAGAATGATGAACAGAAGCAAGCAACTGCACATTAATGTAAAGCAAGAATTCAATGAACGTAAAGAACAAACAAATGTGAGATCGATGCATTAAATGATATAATCAAATTACACGACTCTGCACCCTCGTAAACGAAACTCACTCGAATTATACGAACTACTACTACTACGCAGTTATTCAAACCTGGTTCAGATAAACGAGGTTCTACCGTATCCTTTCCCTAATCGTTCCATTTTAAAGTAAACACCGCCTAATCGCGACTTTCATCAGGAAGGGAACCCTTGACCAGAATTCAAGCGGTCGATCCCAAAGGACTCGAGGAGCTAGGACCTCTCCAGTGGGAAGCAATTTCCCAGATTGTACGCGATTCGTCGTTACCCCTCGAAGGTTTCCTATTTTAGTCTTTGAGGGACCGCGACGAGGACGTTCACGGGCCCCATGTCTGGGACCACCTACGCGCGTCTCGTGTTACGCGCATTGTTGGGCGCGACGACAACGACGAAGACGACGACGATTCTCTTCGGTGGCCCCGTCATCGTCGGGCTCGGACGCGCGTGAGAAGACGGTGACTCGGCGACAGGAAAGGAAAAAAGAACGCGGAGATGCAATATACCTGCGGGGACCAAGGACAATGGCTGCGAATTTTTCTAAGCCCTCGGGGTGGACTTAGTCACGCGATGAAACCGGAGAGTTTTGTCAACGTACGGAGTCACGCGCGTGATCGTTTAGGAGCGAATCCGTCATATTTCGCGAGACAGACAGCGGAACAGTCGGATGGGAGTAGTGTTGCGTGTTGCAGGCTTCATAGGTTGGTTTTTATTGGAGGAGCGAGGTGTGTTTTATGTGTTGCAGTTAAGATTTATGGTGGCATGGGTCAATTCTTCAATCAATTCAGGTTTGTTCGTGTTTGTTCAGTTTTCATCAGTTTCGTTCATTTTTCTTCAGTTGTGTTTAGTTGTCTTCGGTGTGTTTGATGTGTTGCAGTCACGATTTATGGGTGTTATGGGTCAATTCTGTTCAGGTTTGTTCGTGTTTGTTCAGTTTTCATCAGTTCCGTTCAATTTTCTTCCATTCTGTTCATTTTTCTTCAGTTGTGTTTAGTTGTCTTCGGTGTGTTTGGTGTATTGCAGTTACGATTTATCGTGTTATGGGTTAGTTCTGTTCAGGTTTGTTCATGTTTGTTCAGTTTTCATCAGTTCCGTTCAATTTTCTTCAATTCTGTTCATTTTTCTTCAGTTGTGTTTAGTCATCTTTGGTGTGTTTGGTGTATTGCAGTTACGATTTATGGTGTTATGGGTTAGTTCTGTTCTGGTTTGTTCGTGTTTGTTCAGCTTTCATCGAATTCTGTTCATTTTTCTTCAGTTATATTTAGTTTTTTTTTGTACATTTATATTTGTCATGAATGCATAAATATTCGTAGTCTATTTATAACAATAGTTGAAAGTTATATTAAACTATCAAGATTATGACTGGACTGGGAATGTTCATTTTATTTGTTATATTTTATATATTTATGCATCTGTTCACATGTTTATATATTTTTGTACATTTACATTTGTCATGAATGCATGAATATTGGCAACCTAGTTACAACTATATAGTCGAGCGATATAATGTGAGGCACAGAATTTCGTAGTCACCCTCATTTTTGGCCATAAGTTCTTCGTTTCGTAATGAAACCGTTTGCAATTTTTAGTGATATTATCTCTTGCTAACAAATTACTACCCTACCAAGTTTCAAATGAATCTTTTGAGATTTACATGCCCTATAAATATATCTTTCGTAAACTTGACATGAAACACAATTCTACAGTTAGTTCATAAAATATTCTTCAGGTAAAAACACATTTTTTTCTAAGAACACCTAAATATAACACAAAATATCAGTAACTTACCAACATCACAATTATTTATAAACACACTTTTCCATTCGCCGAATGAATAAACATCTTCAATATATTATCCTCGATACAATTTCACTTCAAATCCCACACGAACCAGTATATTTTTCCTAGCCATGGCTCCCAAAATAAATTTGCTCCGAAAGGGTTGAAGGAACCTCGCGAAAGTCGAGTGTATTCGCGGGAAGCATTAAGAGGTTCCACACTGACAGCATGCTTGATGCGCGTACCAGCGTATTACGTTACAAAGAGGAATGCACCCCGGAGGGAACAAGAGAAAAACATCGATGAAAGGAGAGAAGATGAGCGCGATGATAAAAAAAAAAAAGACAAAAAAAAAACGGAATCGATGGTAACGACTCGGAATCAATACTTCACGATGCGCCGTATAGCCGTACCGTGGTCACGAACAGTTGTGTCACGATCCTCGGTATCAATGCAATCGCTATGCTCCTTACGGTTTGACGGCTGACAGCCGGCATCTCGTATGCGCTTTCTGGTAGTCAGACAATTTTAATGGAACGCTTGTGCCCGCGCTCGTATTCGACCGTGCTCGAATCTACAGTTACACATCGGGTGGTTTCTTTGCTCGAACGAGTCGGAAACCAGGCATCTCTTTCGACGCGAAACTTTCGCACAACTGGGACTCTTCGGACAAGTTTGGTACGAAGGCTTTGACGTGCGTACGTAAGTGGTAACTCGAGACTTGTTTTATCCTCGACTGATGGGACGTGGATAGAAGAGCCATTGTCATTTTAACGCTAGGTTTAGGAAGGTTTCTTGTTAGATTTGTGTTGTCGAAGTATGTAACGCTTTAATAGGGAAAGTCGATTTAAATTGAGTAATAAAGGGGATTGGATGGAAACGAATCTCGATATGTCTCTTTTTATATGGATAACAGTCAGAATATTTAGTTTGTGAAAAATATAAACGATTTCTGTAAAACCTAGCGAAGATAGGTAAACATGACTGTACTCCTTAAATCTAATGTTAATACATTATTTTAGAAACAGTTAAAAACAGTTTACTATAGGATTGGTAAGAATTGATGGAAATTGAAGAAGAATGAGAAACGAAATTAAACAGAACTAAACAAAATCGAATAAGATTGAACAAAATCGAACAGGACTAAAGAGAATGAAACAGAACTGAACAAAAACATACGAAGAACAAAACGTAACGTAAGAGAAATGAATGAAACTGAACGAAATTGATCAAAACTATAGATATAAACTAGAACAGAACTAAACAGAATGAACAGAAATTGAACTAAATTAAACAGAACCAAATTGAACTAAATTAAACAGAGCCGAACAGAACAAACTTGAACAAATCTAAACAGAAATGAAGAAAATTGAACAGAACTGACTATAACGTGATTGCAGCACCTAAATCCTAACTCTAACACATCGAATACACAAAACACAACTAAAAAAAAAATATACATGTCGAATTGAGTAACCTCCTCCTTTTCGAAGTCGGTTAAAAAATATACAAACATGTGAACAAACGCATAACTATATAAAGTACACAAAATATGAAAAATACGTTACAACATTTAGAAGTCGAAACACCTTTTAATTAAAGTTTCTGCTCCTCATGTATGCATATACCGACACGAATTTGCATAAACATTCGCAATCTAATTGTAACTCACGGTACACATTAAATTTCTAATATTTCTATCAGCCTTACATGCCATACATGCCTCTGGTGCGCAAAACTTGACCATGGCTCGGACCCACAAATGATTAAATTACCTTTCTTGGAAACTTACTATTAAAATGTTCAAAACACAAACACCGACAAGCCAGCAATTCCGCAGAACCCCTAGTAAAACCTAATCGATAATATTTCCAGCTGAATAAAACAGTGAAGCTCATTCTCCGTTGCTGAAGGGGTTTGCAGCAAGAATGCGAGGCTAGTCACGCATAAACTCGAATTGACTGTTCTCTCCCCACTCGTCGCGCAACGAATGTTTCACCCTATCGCTCGAGGGTTAATAAAGATGATAGTGAATCGCAATTCTCCCTTCGAAGTAATTTTATTCGAAGCAGCACCAACTGTCAACACAGTCTTCAGCCCAGGGAGTTCTCCCGTAAAGCTTCGAGGTATTTATTTATATTATTCCCCGCGCAAACGTCCGCAATAAAAACGTAAGACCGTGTACTCAAAATGTCTAGAAAGAAGGACTCAGAAGAGTCACAAGTGGACCCTCGTAACTCTCCAAGTAGCACGCAGTTTTTCCTTGCGTGTCTCGCGGTTGCTTTACAAAATCCAAGCGGCAATCTCGTTTCCCTAGACGCTCGAAACGGAAAACAAACGAGCAGTTTGTTCGGATTTCTGTCGAGGACCTCTCTGGCCTTTCTCAGACACCGTAAAGTGGAGCACGGTTTTTGGGGGGTCGTTAAATCGAACTAACATGGCTCCTAAGACGAGACAACTCCGATTTCAAAGCTAAGGCACCGCGTTGGCTTCTTTCGTTTCAGTTTCTCTCCGATTTTCAAGGAGATCCATAATCGCGTGTAAACACGAGAGGCTGCCACCGGGCTTCGTTCGTGCACCCTTTGCCCACCCCTATTTTTTTTTTCACAGCTAAGTGGTCGTGGGAAATGACGCTGGGGGTTGCACCTTCCTTCTTCTTCTTTTTTTTTTTTACTTGAAAAGAGGGTTACGGGTAATTAAGCAGGAAAAATGAGACATTACGGGGTGTGTTTTGTGCGCAGGGGGTTGGTGTTGATTTAACGAATATTTATTGTTGCGTAAACGTCGGTCTTTATGGTTGCGCCTCGGGATTGTTTCTTAATCGCTTTTTAATGGGAATTGTGGAATTTATGGAATTTGTGTAATTTAATTGAAAAGAGACGTATTAAAAATAGGGATTTAATTCAAGGACAGGATCAAATTATTAACTAAAATAAATTATTTTTAAATTATTTCATATTTAATTTGATTATAATATGATGCTTCGAGAGACTATCACAGATTAGCAATTCGTTGTAAAACAATTAATTATAAAATCTATGTAAAGGAATTGCCAGTAGAAACACTATTTATTTTACTATTAAACTACTTGACTCTAAATCAACCTTTACGGCAGCTTCCACGAGATCACATATTTCTTATTTGAATTAAATAAATATTTAAATAAAGAATAGTAGAAAAATTGCATCATCGTTAGGAGACAAAATATGTAAAGTCGTCATAATAATGTTTCAAAGTGTAGGATAATACGAGAAGCTTTTTTTTTGTGGGAAAAGTTTCCTTCTTTTTCGACCACCATCGTGTGAAAATTAATATGATTCTTGCGAATATGATAGTAGACACGCATGGCAGAATTAGGCGAACCACAGGCATTTCTGGCAATGGAGAAATGGGTATCCATCGTCCGACGAACCGGATCTTCCTCGATAGGACTTCCGGTTAACCGAGCCCTCTTGCTTCCGGCGAGGAGACCGATGACTCGTGAAATCGAAGGGTACCAGCGGGTAATTCGATAGAACTCGCTTCCCCCGAAAGCGAGAATAATCGGGAGCTTGAATTCTTTCGCACGGACACGTTCACCCGTGCTTGCCAACGCTCCCTCGCGAATATTTTCACGTTGCTGTTGATCGGTCGCGAACTCGAAGAATGTGACGTGTGTCGAAATATACAAGGGTGAAGATGCATGTTGGGATGAGGATGTATGGAAATTCGTGAAGGTAGAGATTTAAGAATATTTGTGGGGGTGAAGGTGTCAGGAAATTTTCAAAGATTGGGATATCAGGAAGATTGTATGCATGAGGATATAAGAAAAATTGAAAGCCTGAAAATGTAAGGAAAATTGTACAAATGGTGATGTAGGAAAATACGCAAGGTTGAGGATGTATGGAAATTTGCAAGAATGAGGATGTAAGAAAATTGTAGCACTGAAAAAGTAAAGATATTTGCAAGGATGAGAATGTAAGAAAAATTGTAGGAATGAAGATATAGTAAAAATTGCAAGGATAAGGATGATTTTGTCAGAAGGAAAATTTTGTCAGATTGAGGATGTGGGGGAATTTGTAATAATAAGGATGTAAAGAAAATTGTAAAAATGAGGATGTACGAAAATTATAACATTGAAAATGTTATTATATTTATGTTATAATATTTGCAAGCGTTAGGATATAAGAGAATTTGCAAGGATGAGGATATAAGAAAATTTACAAGGATAAAGATGTAAGAAAAATTGTAAGGATAAGGATGTATGGAAACAATTGAAACAATGATGATGTAAGAAAATTTTGTCAGACTGAAGGATGTGGGGGAATTTGTAAGAATAAAGATGTGAGAAAAATTGTAACAATGAAAATGTAAGGGCAAAGATGAGAATGTAAGACAAATTATATCAATAAAGATGTAAGGGCAAGGATGAGGATGTGAGAAAAATGGTAACAATGAAGATGTAAGGGCAAAAATGAGGATGTAAGAAAAATTGTAACAATAAAAATGTAAGGAAATTTGCAAAGATGAGAATGTAAGACAAATTATAATGATAAAGATGTAAGGGCAAAGATGAGGATGTAAGAAAAATGGTAACAATGAAGATGTAAGGGCAAAAATGAGGATGTAAGAAAAATTGTAACAATGAAAATGTAAGGGCAAAGATGAGAATGTAAGACAAATTATATCAATAAAGATGTAAGGGCAAGGATGAGGATGTAAGAAAAATGGTAACAATGAAGATGTAAGGGCAAAAATGAGGATGTAAGAAAAATTGCAATAGTGAAGACGTAAGAAAATCTGCAAGAACGAAAATGCAAGGAAGTATGGCATCATATAATAAGGCCAGTAAACAAATAAAACTTGTTAAATAAAAAAAATGTGCACTCAGAGACTACTGACTATTAAATCCTAATCTTTCTTAATTTCGAGAAACTCAGATAGCGCGATAATTTATAGGAATTTCACCGTTCCCACAGATTTCGTCCGCGAGGCCATAAACCAGAGTATCCGCAAACGGCGCGAGCAAGATCGAGTCCGTCGGGGCTACACCTTGAAAAGTAGCGAGCGCATTGCTTATGCGCGAGGCAATAAATACTTTCGTGCTTCGGGGCAGGAGAGAAAGAGATTGCAGCTGGTACACGTCCAGCAGCCGAGAGGCGGCTCGTAAGTCGGTGAAAGACTTTTAAGATTTTACGACTTGTACCCGGCGAGCAACGCGAACTTTGGAGGCACCGTGTTTTGCCTGGCGATTACACAGTCAACCTCGTAATTTCTTGCGTACGTCGCGTCGACTCTTGTTCCGCGGTCGATTCGAAATTAGAATCGATACGGGAACACATGTAAGCCAGGGTGTTCGGTTTGCATCACTGAGAAAGGACTCGATCGAGCTTTGATCAACTTTAATCGAATTAATTAATTATTTTGGTTTTTAAAAACAAAATACGTTTGTCGGTGTTATCATGGTGGATGCTTAACCGACGTCATCATTCATGTTTAATTGCAACGTATACTGTCATTTAAAATAAATTTATTTTGTATTTTACTCAAAAATAAAATCTTAAAGTTTCCTTTTTTTTATTAAAGATTCGAACATTTTTATTTGACTAAAGGACTAACGAACAAAGTTTTAATGTAACATCACTTCAAGAGATCAGAATTTAATATAATCAAAATATTAGTCAAATATATACGATTTTATATTTCGTATAAAGTACTCGATTGTTAAATAATTTAAGTGTCTCCGCATAAAATATCGAACCATTAAAACCCTTTCAACCGAAAGAAGTACTCAAAAGAAGTTTCCTGAACCTTGTAATGGCTTTTAAAGAATCTACCATCTTTCCCATTAATTTAACTCCTAGGAACTTCTATTAAAGCTCGAATAAAGAATAATAAGGTTGGGAAAAGTTAATTGCAGCCTGGTAGATTTAATGAAATTTCACCTTGAGTGTTCACTGAAAGTGGCCTTATAGCTTTAGAAAATACTATGTCGCGTTAGCTAGCAAAAACAGGGTTAATGCATTGTCGTGCAGCTTTGTTTGACGTCATATTACATTAATTGCCACGATAACTCGGAGATTAAATGTTGGCGTGTGATATTTATGTTCAATTACTCCATGAATAATTCATAATAAAAAATAATCTTGAACTCCACCCATGTTGCATTTGAAGAGGTCGAAAGAAAAACAAGTTATCGAAAGAACAATAGATATTCAAGAAAGTAAGATATCAGGAAAACAATGGAAATTCAAGATAGCAAGTTATCAAAAAAATACAATGGAAATTCAAGAAAGCAATCTATCGCGCAATCTATTATACAGTCGCTTCTGATCAAATATTCAAGATTCAGATAATTCGATCAATCAGTTACAATCACGTTCAAGTTTCGCGAGGAGAAACTGATTTGAAATGATAAGCGCTTAAAGTGGCTCACGAAAGAGGTCAGGTCGCCTCCGAGAATTTTAATTCCCGAGCCTACTCGACCTTTCGAGTTACATGACTTCCTTATCGGGCGTAATCGCGAGTAAAAAACCGTGCATTCTATTCACGACGGGCCTCGCGGACGAATCAATTCCGAAAAAAAAAAAAAAAATTCAAGCCCGTCTAGACGACCTTCCTTTCCGCGATTTCATCAATATTCATATCACTCGAAAACGATATCGATCGAAAACCTTTTCCTTCGGCGACCCCCATCGAATATCAACGAGATCTGTATCGATAACCGGGAACGCACGACGGAGAAATCGACCACGTAATCTTCTTGCGGTATTATGCTGGAAACGCGATGTCGAGTCGCCTACTGTGCGATGCTGAAAGGATTGCGCGGAAGAAAGTAAAGTGAACGTTTTCTCGTCTACGCTTGTTGAAAATGCCCGACGTCGGTGTTACTATTACTGGTTAGAGAAGAAACGAGACGATAACGATGAAATTAGTTGTACCCTGCGCTCGATGTTTAGGAGGGTAATAAAGCGCTGTGAGGCAGGAATAAAAAGTAATGGGAACAGTGAGGTTTGAGTTGGATTAAAAATTTAGTTTAGGAACTTGAAGAACGATTATTGCTGGAAAAAGATTGTCGATTATAGGATGTGCAATTTAGAGAGTTATTTAAGATTCATTATCCAAGAGTATAGCTTTGAACGAATCAATTTACGAATATGAAGAACGATTATTGGCAAGAAGAAGATTGTTAACTGTGAGATGTGCAAAATTTAAAAAACTATTTATTACATACAAGATTTAAATACATATTTTAATCCAAAATAAAGCGTAAGTTTAGAGTATAAGTATTCAATTAAATATGTATATTCGACCAAGATACAGCGAATATCCAGGAACGATTTTTTGTGTTATTTTCTGTGCACACAATCATTCGTGATATTGTTTACGAATTCAATGTTTATGTCATTATTTCTGTGATAACCTCGTCCACTTTATCCTGAGCTCTATCGAGAGTAGCTTGTTTCTTTTCTGGGTGTACATTGCTGCTTTTCAATTTTGCTCTAGGAGGGAAAACTGAAGGAAAACATGTTCCAAGCTGGATTTTCTGTTATCGACTTTCACTAGATACGAGGATGCTAAAGGGTTTTGAAAAGGTGTTTTGGAATAGTTTGTTTAACAGCAAAGTACTCTTGTAGAGTAGCCGCAGTGGACACTTGAGCAACATTCTTCACGTTAAACTGTCTACAAATTTGTGTTGTTGGCGTTCAATTGTCTATAATTTTGTGTTGCTCACGTTGAACTTTCTAAAATTTTGTGCTGTTCGGATACAACTGTCTAAAAATTTGTATTGTTCACGTTGAACTGTCTAAAAATTTGCGTTGTTCGCATCGAACTATTTAAAAATTTGTGCTGTTGCCGTTGAACTCTTTATAACTTTATGTTGCTCGTGTTGAACTCTCCAAAACTTTGTGTTGTTCGGATAGAACTGTCTAAAAATTTGTATTGTTCGCGTTGAGCTGTCTAAAAATTTGTGCTGTTGGCGTTGAACTGTCAATAATTTTATGTTGCTCACGTTGAACTCTCTAAAACTCTGTGTTGCCTACGTTGAACTGTCTACAAATTGTCTAAAAAATACCATTTGTGTTGTTTCGAAAAATCTAAAGCCCCATTTAAAAAATTCTTTACTTAGAATAATCCAGTTCGCTTTCCCAAGATCTTCCACGTAGAAGTTTGTTTACAAGGAAGAATGGGTTCGCGACTTTACGCAAAACGTGAAATATTGTCCACCGAGAGGAGGCGTTTAAAAGTTTAAAAGTTTAAAACTCCGTTTTACCGTGGAGAGAAAGTCACGGTAATCTTCTTATCATCCGTACACGCGCGACTGTAACTTGGAAAATATAAAAGTTAAGTTATGCACGGACGGGCAAAGTTTAAGAGAACGTTGCGAGGAAACGAGTTAAGTGCATTTCCGGGTATTGGAGTTCCTCGCTGGAATTAAGTTTAACCATTGTGCGGGATTCACGCAAAACTTTGGAGCTGTAAGCTCGAATTCCTGAAAACTTGGGAAACGTTAACGTTCTCTCCCTCGACGCTGGATTGCTCAAACGGATCGAGGAAGCCTGGCTCTTTCTCTTTCTTTAATTAGAGGGTATTAATTAGTTCTCTTTATTAATTCGCGTCGACTGCCTCCGCGACTGGTAGACTTATTATCGAAGGGAATCTGTGGGTTAAAGTTTACGGTACTTTATGGTCTTTTTCATTAATTTTGTAAAAGATTGTTTGCATGAATAATTCGATCGTTTAATTAAATCCATTCGAATGATTCGAGTGAGAAAAATAGCTGAAGGTTCAACTCAAATTTTCTTGTATTTTCTCGTTTGAAATCCGAATATTCTGCAGTCGAATGGAAGCTGCTTCTTATTTAATTATTACGAAGATTGCACTGCGGTAATTCTGTTTTCTTCATTAGCCACTCGTGGGTTATCATCAAGTCCATGAGTTAGTACTCACGGCTGCCCTTTCATTCCCTTTGAAGATTGGTTGGACAGAAATCTCGTACTACTATATCACGAATTAACCCTGCCTCGCGTTCCATTCGACGCAAAGGGAAGTTTCTCAACGCCTCTGAAAACACGATTGAAGTCGTTCGTTTCCGATACTTTCTCTCACTCCTGTTCCTTAAACTTTCCTTTTCCCGCGGAAAATATCTTTCGCGACGGAAGTTTCACAGACTGTACTGGGTGCGCGCAAAAGTTTCACATTCGAGGAAACGAAAAAGTTTTGATAGACACGGGAGTGTACGAATCGATCGTTCTTCGATTATTAGATTTTTATTCGTTGAGGCTGGCGAAGTACTTTTAAAACTTTTCTGGGATTATTGTGTCTTATTATAGTTTCATCAAAGTACTAGTTCTAGTAGAAGTACATAATTGAAGTAAATAAGGCATTTATTTTCTTACTGGATTATTTTATGGATATATATTGATGCTCTATGAACCAATTTTATTGAATCATATTTTTCTACATTATTGTGTTATTGTCTGAAAATAAATGAGAACACATGAATGTAAATGTAAAAGTAACTGCTTACACAAATAGTCCTTCTATTTATATTTTATATCCCTAGGAACTTCTCAATTTATTAAAGATTTTAAAATTTTTGTTCTATACATATATCTGAATATGTTTCAATATACTTGAATAGTTATACATCTATTAACATAAGAAAAATTTCAACTGTTTTCAAAGGCACATGACTAGAAAAGCTCTTCAACGTTTAGTAGAGAGCAATGTAGTAAAAAATATATGCCTTTAAGCTATGATAAATGGAAAACCTCTCTCCATAAATATGCCCATGTAACCCATGAAAACACATTCAAAAAAATGGTGAAATTACACCATTAATATTTGTATATTGGTATATTTGATTTCGTTACATAAATTTCAAAATTCGTCACATTTTTAAAACATTCCTCTGCTTCTTCTAAAAATACTGCGGCACCCCTTCTACCACACCTCAAAGAATCCTCCTATAATTCGAATACAATCGATTTCGAAATTCCCAAATTCGTCTTTCCTCTTTTTCCAAGTGCTCCGTGCAGCCCTAAACTTGCCAAAAACATTTTTGCCCACCCGGTACGTGTAACGAGGGTTCGGTGCAGCAAATCGATTAGTTTGTTCCTAACAACGGTGTTTCAAAGTGGCCTGCGCTTCGTCCCCTTGTTCCCCCGTCCGCTTCATCATCTTCTTCGCGGTAATCTCTGCTCCTTCCGCGGGTTCTCGTTGGCTCTTTAGCCGCAGTCACAATAGAACAAGCTAACGACACGGGCACGAAAAAAATAGGGTGGAGGAAAGAAAGTGGAGGAACTAATCTGTCGGTTGTAAAATCGATATCAGTTCTGTCAGGGGCCTAGCCCGAGTCAATAGAAACGAACGGGCGTCAATGTACGCGGGCGTACACGGCCGGGGGTGAGGTGGGGGGGAGGTGGGTGGTTAAATCCACCCCTTCGATGCTCGTTTCTCTTCTATTTCTCGCATTCGCCGCATACTTTTACCTTTTCGTTCGTTCGATCTATTTATTATCTTTAAACTTCGGCTTTTCAATCTGTCGAGCCCTATCAACCCCTTTTTAACTGCGTTTAGGCTCGGCGATTGGAAAAATCTGGGAATGTTTAAGCCCTTTCGTGGATTTCTGTGAAGTTTGTTGTATAAATGCATTTTGGGACACCAAGGAATCGAATGAAATAAAGATAGGTATGTATGTATTTATTTAGGTATGTTTTGTTTTCTTTTGCTATGTTTCATTATGTTAGCGTTTTTGGTGTATTTATAGATGAAATTTATTTCGACGTTTTGACTTTACTGTTTGAGTTATGCAGTCTGTATTGGATTGACATTTTGCTATATTGCAATAGGAAGACATATTTTTAAATAACATAGACTTATATGCACACAATTGAAAGATTATTCTTATATGGATTTTGATTAATTTTCGAAAAAAGAATGCAATCACTTGGTGTTTTGTTAAGTAGTGAAAAAGAACTATTTATAATTCGTACTATTAATGAAATTGCTACTTTCTCTTTCGATTAATTGAACGCTATGTTTCCAACCGTGCGTAAAATAAGAATAAAATATTTTTAAACGAGTCTTTATATTACGGTATAATAAAATGTTGGGGTGCATAGGTGCATACCCTCAGGCAACATCCTGATGAGGATCTAAAACTGATGTCAAAACATCAAAAAAGTGAAATAAATTTCATTCACAAAGGTTCTGAAACTCTCACAATATATGTGGTCTAATTTAGCCTGTTCAAACGTACAGTTGTAAATATTCATTAATTCCCTTGTTGGACTTTTTATTTGGTTTGGGATGAAAAATGATTTTCTTTTATACCACAAATCACGGAACAACTTATCTGCACAAGTTGATATAATATTGTTGTTGGACAATATTATCAAAGAACAACTGAACTAAACAAAAACGCGCGGACCAGAAGCCCGCCATTCGAACATACACACTCTGACGCGCCAATTACCCGCGAAATTCAACAACCTTTTATGCAATATTTTCCTTAAACTTAACTAACAGATTACTTTTCTTTTAAGAAGAATTTCCTTGCAATTTGTTCCAATCACCTCCATCTTGCGCAATATTTTCCTTAAACTTAACTAACAGATTACTTTTCTTTTAAGAAGAATTTCCTTGCAATTTGTTCCAATCACCTCCATCTTGTGCAATATTTTCCTTAACTCTAACCATTAAATTACTTTCCTTTTAAGAAGAATTTCCTTGCAATTTGTTCCAATCACTTCCATCTTATGCAATATTTTCCTTAACCCTAACCAACAAATTACTTTTCTTTTAAGAAGAATTTCCTTGCAATTTGTTCCAATCACTTCCATCTTATGCAATATTTTCTTTAATCTTAACTAAAAACTAATAACTTTTCTTTACTCCATACATATCATCATTAAAATGATTATGTAATTGCGTAAGAGTCTCTTCTACATCTCTTCTATATATGTCCTCCTCTCTATGTTTTGTCAAATACTAAAAACGTGTGTAAGGAAACGTTTACGATTGTGTAATGGTACATAATCTGCATTCGTCGCGAAATCGAGGCTAATTATACGCTTCCGTGGCAATCTCTATAGCCCATGGCCATCATTTGTAGAATTGACTCGCAACCTTCGTTGAAGATGCAGGAAACCATATAAAGGTCGCGATTTCAATTATTCCAGAGCCACGAGCTGTGTGGTTCGAAGCGAGGTGCCAAATCATCGCGTTTAAACTCTAATTGTTGTTCCGAGTGAATTCTCAGGGGGCATCTATTGAGCACATCGACTGCTATCGCATCTTCGTAATTGGATTTAATTGCTTCCTCCACTTCTGGGTCCAGGAATATAAAATTATGCTTGACAAGAGTTTAAATAGATTCAGCTCTGGCAGAGATGTGCATTTATCTTTTTATTGCGTTCTTTCAAGCTAAATTTATTTTATTCAGTTGAATGTATTTACGTCAATCTATTGTTTGTAAATTGTACAAGGTAACTTCAAATCATTTCGAAGTAACTTCATTTCAGATATTTACGAATAAACAAATTCGTTGGTCGAATTAGGTTCCAATCGGTTTATTTACAAATTTTGGCAGGTATGAAATATCAGCGTTTCTTTTATTATTGATATCACTTCAACTATAGCGAACAACAATTGCAGCTCTACTCGAAAATATTTTAAATACAAATATCTATTCGTTTGTAATCAAATTTCAATTACACTGTACATTCAGTATATCTCTATCTATAAATATATTTATTCGTTTAAATATAAGAAATTTTTATTATAAATGGAATTTTAATTATACCGAATAATAATCACATCTCTACTTGTAATTAATTTAAATACACGTATCTATTAAAAATTCATTCGTTGAATACTTCAACAGCAATTTGTCAAAAAAGTTTTCAGTCATCTCATAGTTTTCTTCAAGTGGACAATAATTCCAATAATTAATTTTTTAATATGAATAATAATAGTAATAATATAAAAAAATACCATTTGTACAATTTGATACAATATCGTACCATTTATTTTTTCCTTGTGTCGTGATTAGAAACTTTATTATGTTACCTGCCAACCTAGTAAACAAATAAACCAGCTCCAAGAATTATTTCTAGAATTCCTAAATTTCCACACTCCCAAATTATGATTAATTCGCACGTTTACCTCTTCCTCGCGTATCTAGTGAACAGAAAAAAAACTCCAGCCTCTTCTAAAGAAGACACCAGGTCTCACGAGCGAAACAATGGTATTCTCGAGCTAATTTCGCGACGCTCGTTACAACAGAATATATAAGTGGATAATGATTCAATCGCTACAGGAGGAAACCTTACGACGAACGCCGTATAGCGTACAGCGCCACGAACGATAAAACCCATATTTTCGTTGCGCGCTGTTTGCATGCTTAAATCGTACATTTAATTGAACGTCGTTCGGCCCTCGATACGGGGAATTATTTGTCGGTATCCTGCAGCAATTCCCAAGGGAATACCGTTCCGTAATTTATTCTCCTTCCTGTCGGGAGCTTAATTGGACGAGCAACAGCGGGCGTCCAGCGAAATCAGAGGTCGGGGGGCTGCCTATCGACCTAATGACGAACGGTAAGTATGCGCTTGCTTCTCATCCCAAATTGAATCGCGTAGCTGACAGGAGTGCCATCGAATTGTGCGGCTTTTCTCTTCGAGTACTCGTAAACTTTGCCAATAACTCGGTTCTGGGCGCGCTAAGAACAGTCTTCGATTATAATAAACTAATTCGAACGGAGCTCCATGGATGTCAATGTTTCTATGGTTCACCAAATGCCTTTGAAGGATGTTCATTGTACGGAGCAACTCGGAGTTTATTCACTTTGCAAGCTTGATCTATTCAATGCTAAGGAAACTGCATTTGTGGGGTCCATTGATTATGCTTCTATTCATAAGCGATTTAAATAGAGATAATTACTCATTGGTAATCAAATATTATTGTATCATTATAATGTATACTTCTATTTATACTACCATGTATACTTCTATTTATAATTTATTTAGGTGTAAGTATTTCTTTACTATTAATGCTGTTTCTATTATGTTGAGCAATAATTACACCTCTATTTGTGATTAATTTAAATTATGGTTTCAAATAAGCAAATTGCTGTTTATAATTCATTTGAATACGAGGCTCTTTTTATTGGTAATACAATTTTAAGTATGCTGTGGATTAATTAAATCTCCCTTTGTAATTAATTTGAATATAAATATCTATTCAATACTAATCAAATTTGAATTTTTTGTATAATCAATTTGCCATTTTGTAAATGATTTCATGCATAGAATCATTCAATTAGCTCTAATAAATTAAATCCATTCGAATGATTCGAGTTAGAAAAATATCGGGAACTGAACAACATCAAAAATAGTAATTCAAACAAACGTATAATACCCAAATAAATAATAATATTCAAATTTCGAAACAGTCTCCCTCTGTACTATTCGAAATCCCAAAGAATCTACAGTTTAATCAGGTCTAATAAATTAAATCCAATCAAATGATACGAGTTAG
>NW_026535289.1:5356616-5386203 GCF_026225885.1 Hylaeus anthracinus | reverse complement strand
AAATAGCGTATCCCTCTACTGCTCAAAGCCCCAAAGAATCTACATTTCTACACTCGTCTCTTTCATCGTCTATCTTAAGGAAAAGTACCATTCAGATCCATCAAAGATTTCAATCATCAAGTCCGTCATCCTCAACGAACGGCCACGGGACATACTATCTCCGGACGTTAATGAATGAAACTTCTAAATGATTCATCGTCCCACGACCGCGATAGTAATAGGTCGCGGTGCCGAAATGCTCCTTGGGAAATGTGGGTGCGACGACTCCGACCTTCATCAGCCATCAGGAAAGATCAATGCAACGTTAACCCGTGACGGTAGTACGAGATCCCCATGAAAAATCCTATGAAACTCGTGCTTTCGTCCAATGGGTCGTTCGCCCCGGCTGTTACGTAATTACATTATCACATCGAGTTGCCCATTCCATAGCCTAACCTCTTTATGGGACTTTACTTCTTCTTGGCTGCTTTCTTGGACTCGAGCATTTTATCGTACACACGAAATACTTTCGACTTTGAGATTCGAAGCTTCGAGGTACGAATTATATGTTTTCTTAACAGTGTCATGTTTTAAAAGGATGGTACAATTTGAATGACTGTGACTTCGGTGTGTATTCACATATAATTAACATTTAAATTGCAAAAGGAAGAAAGAATCGTAGGTATACATTTCTTGGGGACGACCTGTATTATTATTCTTCTGCAATTCAAATTAATGTATGAAACATACCTTTAACAAAATGCAATCATTATTAATTAAATAAAACACGATCTGTGGTATTGGAAAATTTTAGATTCGACAAGATTTCCAATAAGTCTTATCCCATCCATTTTTCAACAAATCCAAACAAAAAAATGTACAAATTAAACTCAAACACGTCTACTATAAAATTACCCTCTGTTCTGAATTAAAATATGCACCTAAAACTTGAACAAAAAATTCCTAAATTTTGTTCATGATAACCTCATGCACTCTCTAATGGACGGCGTCACTACAAAAACTAGCTACCAGTAGATATCGAGAAAACAATTTTGAAGCTTTGTACTTTCATGTAGTTTTGAACGCTGAATTCAATGGTATAAACAGCAAAAATGTTTAAATACTTTTTATGCATTTTTCGATCCGACTCTCTTCTCAGGTAACTTTTTTTTTTAAATCTTACAAATTGATATTCTTCGAAGCGCTTCGCGTTTCGTACATCCCTAGCATGTTTTTTCTTTCGGAGGTGAACGCATAGTAATCCGCTCGATGGAGACTAAACGACGACATCGCGGTGGATGTCTGCGCGAGATTACAGAGCAAGGGGAAATGATATTTCCTGGTGGAGTCGAAGGGGATTGGAAGGAAAGAAGGCAATATTTTCTTCTTCGTATGCCGGCAGAAAGGGCCAGCATGGAATCCATCAGCGATCCGTACGAGTCCTCGGGTGTCTCACCCTCGAGGGCGCACCTAATCTTTCGCAGACGAGGGACAGTCACGCCAAGGGGCGGTATATGGTCGCCAACCCCATGTGTAGACTTTTAAATTTCGAGAAAGGGAAAGCGGAAGAAGCTCGCGAGTAAACTGTTCGTTTATTTGGTTACTGCTCTTATCGAATCTCGATGGGGGTTGCTACGACTCGATGAATCTCGAAACCGTGAAACGACCAGCGCGTAAGGGATGTTTCTGGGTACTAAAGATGGGCGAAATTTATTTATTATATTACAAATATAAATTTACTATATTCATATAAATGCATATCAAAGACGAATAAATTTGTATCATATTTGATAAAGGATGAACGAATGTTGGTTATATAAAAATTGGAACTTAAATTGTGGGAGTATTTATCAATTATTTCTAATAGATAGGGGCGAATGAAGAGCAGAAAATTTATGTGTAGATAGTTTAAATCGTATATTTCAATAAAATATTGAAATGAAATGTTAAAATTGTAGATGTATTTATCAGTTGTATCTAATAGATATGATGAGTGAAGGACAAAAAAAATCTTTATAGATAGTTTAAATCGAAGAATATAATATTAATAGTAAGCACAACGAGGAAAAATTATTTGTAATAATTCAAGTTGTGGAATAAAATATTTCAATAGACATTCCCTTGTAGTATTTACAAGCCCTTACTTTATTGATATTTCAACTCTTTAGAGCGAGTCGATTTTAAAGCCTGTGAATCATGAAAAATTTACTTTAAAAAACCTAGAAAAGTAAATTTATATCAGTAACAAGTTTATATCATATTTCAACCATAATATGTATAAACTCCTTGCTTCGAATTTAATGTAACTTCTTCATTACTCACAAACTCTGGAAATAATTTCAAAACATTGTAAAAATTTAATCCAAGCATTTAAAACGTCAATAAAGTAAGATCTGCCCACAAAGACTGCAAGTGTATATAATTCAATCCACAGCAGGTTTCCCTCATCGATCATTATTTAACAATTCCTTGGTATAAACGTCACAAATAAATTGCTACCCAATGGTTTCCCTCGTTATCTATTATTCGAGCTCACCTCTGGTCTGCACGAGATGAGCGTAAATTTGTCAGGATTACTCGTGAAATCTCCATTATGATGCGACCGAACCGCGTAGTAGATTAAGTTTTCATTTCCCGTTTCGTGAAGAATTAACGAGACGTGGATAACCACGAAGCTTGGTGGAAATCCCTTTCGATTGCCTAAAGACACGGCATAATTCAAGATAAATAAAAGCATCGGTTCAGGCTTTAACGCCCAGTCTTTCCTCGAGATTCTCACATCGAGAAAATACGAATTTCAAATTCGGTTCAGCTTATTCCCGCACACGTCGCGACGTCCCGTGTTTACTGTACGCCCCGAACGTAAATACGCGCAAAGTATTATTCAGAAATCCCGTCGGAACCTTGTAAAAGCGAAATTGCATTTGAATGCTCAAGTATACACCGATCGGAGCGAAATTTATCTCAACGTGTACTGCGAGAGGAGACTTCTGGCTCCTTCCGTATCAGATTATGGTAAAATTTTGGAAAACTTCGCGACAGTTAAACTTTATCCATTTCTCTTTCGATGTCACGTTGAGTCTTGCGCTGGGGGTTGGAATTGTTTCACTGAGCAGATGAATATTTCATAGATTAGACGATACTGTCGGGATTCTCGAATAAACAATTATGTATTGAACATTTTTAATGTTTTATGAATACTCGAATGCTTGAGCTTGAAATTTAAATATCTAGATCTTGAAATTTTCTAATATTTAAGTAGGTATTGTATTCATAGTTCGTAGATAGTCTGATATAAAAAGTATTTGAGCATTTCATAAATGCAGATGGAATATTTTACAAATTATTTGATACTATTGGGATTCTCAAATATTCAATTATACATTGTAAATGTTGATTGTTTCATGAATACTTGAATATCTAGATCTTGAAAATTTCGAATATTTAAGTATTAAATTCATAGTTCGTAAGTACTCTGATATAAAATTACTCGAACGTTTTATAAAGGCAGTAATCCCTTGGGTCTGCTGGTGTTGTTATGTCGAGGGAGAGTAGGTATTTCATTTCAGACTGAGAGACAGGATCTATCATTCACTAATGAAAATTATTTATAATTTACAATTAATAAATGCAGTAGCACCTCTACATAACGACATCAGTCGAGTCTGTTAGTGTTATTATACCGAGGGTGGGTACCTTCCATATATATATATACAACAATGGGAGTATTTATAATTTACAATTTATAAATACAGCAGTACCTCTATATAACGATATTAATTGAGTCTGCTAGTGTTGTTATATCGAGGGAACGTCATCTCTTAATGGACACCATCTCCCAATGAAAATTACCTTTAATACAAACTTTACTTTAACAACAACACGAAATACTTAACACATCAAGCTAAATTCCTATCACAATTGCAAAAAAAAATCTCAAATGAAACAAATACACTGATCTCTTCATGAATTATTTTCTAAAGTTCATTTCAAAATTCCCTCTTTCACATTCAGTCATCACCATAAAACGAGTGTATGTTGCTGGTCACAATAAATTAACCCAGCCGCCATATACGTGTTTTAAAGCTACTTCAGCTACTTGATCTAAACAAAATCCCATACTATACTTTTCTCTACCGGTACCGAGCGCTAAACTAAATCAACAAATGCAAATTAGGCAAAGTAACGCGGCAAGCATTCCCGATCTCATTCGTCTCAACGACGAAAGGTTAATCTCGTCTCTCCTTAGGGGCATGGTCTGCGTCGGGTTAATTCCAAAAAACGAGGGCACTAGGAACGTTTTCAAGCATGCCACTTGCTGCTCCGCGGCTCGCCTTGCGCGAAGGTGGTCCAAGTGTTCCAACGATCCGGCAAGTCCATCGAGGCTAACTGCACTTCGCGACGAGGACTTGGAGTGACGTGTTTCGAGAGCCGGAGTGTTTGCGGCAGCCTCGTTCATTCTCTTCCGTTCTGCGATCTTTCTCGTGCCTTGACCGTTTTTCTTCTACGTACCAACCCTTGCTATCCTTCCGAGTCGGAGGAGTTTATTACAGTGACGAATGGTCAGTCACAGGCACTCGCAGTGATCAATTTTAACAAATTGGGAGATATTAATAAAATAAGAATCCTTGTAACCCTATGTAACTCCTTGCAGTGGAGATAGTTATAGACAGTGACAAAGCTTGGTGTTGTATTAGGTTGGCCCAAAAGTTTCTTTCGTTCTATTAGTACAGAGATAGGCAAAACCCTAGGCTTCGAATAAATTTGAAGTTTACCGATGTGTTTGTCTCATTTCCTTCTTTGGAAAATGTTCAAAAGAGGAAACGAGACAAACATATCGACAAACTTCAGATTTATTCGAAGCCTAGGGTTTTGCCCATCTCTGTATTAGTAAGTAGTGGATAGACAATATTTTATAACATTACTGAGTTGTACATGATCCATTTCTTTATTACTTTTCTCCATTTCTTTGGAAACAGAATGATACCATTTTTCCAAAAGTTGATAATTTAGTTAGTGGGTAGGGTTGGTACAGTATAATCTCCTAGATCATCTTATAGAAATTCTACAGTACAGTATACATTGCAATAGAGAATTCTATAGTATAGTCAAGGAGATTATACACTGTTACCATAGACATATGAAAATATAGACCGAGCCTTTTTACGAGGGCTTTTTTATCTGACTTCGACTATTTTCGTAATCGCTCGGGTGTGTTCGTCTTTTCGTATTTACATATTACAATCAGTGATTTTCAATCTGTTTTTTTTTTTTCTAAAAATTAAAACTAATATTAACCATTCTGTAACACTACTTTAGTTATTTAATATATTCTTGTATGTGCACACTAATAAAAATACTATAGTCGTTTCTATTATTTTTTAAGACCAAATATATTAGATTTTACATTGGAAGGAAATTTAGAAGTATCCAAACAATCTTGCATTCCAAATATTAAATTTGGGAAAGATTAGTAGTAGTTTATACTCGGTCTACATCTTCATACGTCTATGTCTGTTACCAATCATAACCACTAGCCAACTTCACATCTTTGCACACTATGTGGTGCCATCGTTTATTCGTAGAACCAGAAGTAATGTCGTTTCTTTTAAATTAAATTCAAACAAGTAAATGTATAATATGTTTTTATTTTTAATCGACTATGTAATCGTCTTCGTTGTCAACAGGCTGACTGTAATAGAAAATAAATAGTTTCAAGGTAGAATTGGTGTAGTAGAATTGGTGTAGTAGAATTGGTGTAGTAGAATTGGTGTAGTGTAAAATGATGCCCTTGAACGTTCTCCCAATTTAATACCCATGGATTTTTATTTATAGGGAAAGCTAAAACAGCAAGTAGTTCAATACTCCTTTTTCTATCGCTAAGAGTAAGCCAATTATTCAGATAGCTCGTTTTAAATACACAGCCCTGTATATGTTATTAGAGATCATATCAATTTTTTGAACAAATTAAATAAATTCAAACCCAGAATACTCTCACTTTCCCCTTCTCCTTTCTCCTCTGTTCCGTTTCCTAACACACTTCTCCTCGCAAGTTTCAACAACTGAGAAAAAAGAAAGAAGTGAAAAACGTTCCAATCTGACGCCAGTGAAGTTCCGCTACATACCGTGCCAGCTTCTTCACCCCCGCTGCACCCTCTGCGCTTCGGAACCGAGCGTAGGATCGTCGAGGAAGCCAGTTTATTACACGGTCGTGCGCAGAGTCGCAAAGCTTCGGCGACAGTGTATCATACGTATTTTTCCCCCGTTTTTTTTCCTTTTCGCGACCCAGCTTTTCCACGCGCGGATAACTTTTGCGGATAGCCGGCATTATCGTCCCCCCACGCGCCATCCCTTCGTCTGTTTTACGGTGAAACGTTGCGCGAGCGCCAAAAAGGGAGTCTGGGATGCTCGGTACGAGACGAGTCCGCTGAAGGACATCAAACAAAACGCGGTGGACGGGAGAATCGTGACGCGAGGGTGTTGAAAATAGGGAGGAAACACCGGGTTAAATGCGAAGCATCGCGGGGGTTAATAGTTCCAGAGCTTGGTACTGATACTGCGAGCTCTCCTCGTCTACTCTTTTTCCCTCCGTCGCTATCCGCCCGCTGTGACGCGTTTGTCGCGCTCGAGGACAAACTCCGGTTAATCTGCAAAACGAGGAGCCGAACTATCGGATGAAAAAGTGGAACGAATTTAGCCTCCTTTCCCTCGTTTTCTCGTCGACGACGGATCCCCGCCGGATATTTGAAATCGGGGAAATGCTTGTTCCAATTGACAAGTGGAGAACTGGCAATCTGGGTAATCGCGACGGGATCGGCATCGTTTTCGTATTTGTTGCATGCTGCGAGTGGGGGGAATTAAATTCGTGTACTAGATAAGATGAATGTAAAAGGGTTCTGTAGTATTATGTAATTAAAATATATAAGATGAACGGGTAAATAAATACCTGTCTGAATATTGAGATATATAATGTTGGAATATTTACTGAAATTCAATATTTTATTTTATATATATATATATATATATATATATATATATATATACATTGTACATATATTCTCGGTACATTTATTTTCATAATAAAATAAAATATTGAATTTCAGTAAATATTATATATATATATATATCTGTTATTGCAGAATAACTAAAGAGAAAGTTTAGGATGTGGTCTCAAGTGCCTGAGAGGACTCTTCCTATAATTTACTAGTGACTAAACCGATGTGTGAAAATTGCAGTGTATTGTAAAATTTGCAGTGTATAAATTGCAGTACTGCTAGAAATTCTGTCTAGCTTTTTCTTATAAAAATTGTCAGTTAGTCTTGAGCAGCTTCTCGTAGAGAAAAGATCTCAGCTTATTTGTGACATTTTAGTAATAATAAAATCAAAACATTTAATTAATAAATTTAATATTTTATTATTTCGTTATACCCCACTTCCAATATATGATACTTTTATTGTATGTACATTCACGTATTATTTCATGTATTTGTTGTATTGTGTGATAATAAATTTATAAACATTTATACGTACATATATGTATATTAATTGTATTATGTACCTTCATTGTTCAGATAGGTATTTATTTAATTTTTTATCTTCAAAGATGTTAACCTTTCAGCTATCTTACTTCTGCCATTTCTGTTTTTTGAAAGACTGAACAACAGTCTACAACCACACACTACGCTTTGAAATCGATATTATCTATCCTTCTTTTTATTCGCTATTATACATTGTCTTTCTCAAAAAACCTTAAGACCACCATTAATTTTGCAAAGTATGCAACGGTTTATAATTACACAGTATGCTTAAAAATTGATATTTTCAAAGTGGCTTTTAAAGTTGACATACATTTTATATTCTTTCTTTTTTGAAAATTTAAAACAAACAATAATATTGTAATAAGACAGTGTACATTAGTTTATAATTATACACTATTTCGAAGATTTCCATTTTACCAGGGTACTCAATCTGATTTTATATAAATTATTGCACCATCAGGAAACAACTGTACTACAATTTTGTTGCTATTTTCAAATTACATACAATAACCTTTAACTCTGTCCATATCATCATCAATTCCGTCATATTTAACCGCGAACAGGTAGATATCGAACACTCGAGATCACTGTTCATATACTGAAAATATTTTAAATACAACTATCTATTTTTTTGTAATCAAATTTCAATTACACTGTAAATTCAGTATATCTCTATCTATAAATACATTTATTCATTTAAATATAAGTAATTCTTTATTATAAATGCAATCTTAATTATACTGAACAATAATCACATCTCTACTTGTAATTAATTTAAATACACACATCTATTAAAAATTGATTCGTTGACTACTTCAACAGCAATTTGTCAAAAAAGTTTTCAACCATCTCATAGTCTTCTTCAAGTGGACAATAATTCCAATAATTAATTTTTTAACATCAATAATAATTTTAATAATTAATACACGATATACAATATCGTACCATTTATTTTTTCCTTGTGTCGTGATTAGAAACTTTATTATATTACCTTCCAGCCTAGTAAACGAAAAAACTAGCCCGAAGAATTATTTCTAGAATTCCTAAATTTCCACATTCCCAAATTATGATCAATTCACACGTTTACCTCTTCCTCATATACCTAGTGAACAAATTACATACAATAACTTCTATGTCCATGTCATCATCAATTCCGTCATATTTAACCGCGAACGGGTAGATATCGAACACTCGAGATCGCTGTTCGTATCGAGCTTATAAACTTTTTCCTGCTATCAATTCGAGGTTGAATAAACGTTTCTTCACAGATTATCTAATCTTATCACCGATGCGCGTATCCCGTAAAACGCCGAACGGCCGTTTTAATAATCTTTTATCCGACGCTACTTCGTCGCGTACATATTTCCGACATGAAATATTCTCACCGCTTGGGATCGATGTTTTTCATTAACGCTGTTGCGACGATTTAGGTCGGTGCACGACGATGTTGCACAGCTTGGAATTTTTTAATTGTAAGAGACCATTAACACACACTGCGATAACCTATCAGCTGGTGCACGGTTACGTAAAAACGTCAAATTGTGATCGAATAAAAATGTAACGGAGTTATTCTGTATTCTAATTTATTTGGCGACGGGTCATTTTGTCAGAATTCGTGTTTCCTTTCTGTATGTTGCGCTAAAAAATATTTGATTAAATGGGCGAAAAATAGTTTAGAGAGGAAATTTTATTGTTATTTTATTTTCTAACTTGTTAAGTAACGAATTACTTGATCGAAACTGGTGTTCAATTTCTATATGTTGTATTCAAAGATATTTTATTAAAGAAGGAAAATAATATTTGCACGAAAGAAAATTTTGATATATTAGTTCAAGCTGAAACAGTACCGTATAAAATGTCAGTCACAAGTAATCCAATTAACTAGATAACAATCACTGCTGGATGTATTCTTTTCTTAATAGTATTTCGCATAAAATTTCACTCAAAAGATACTTAAATAAATGTTAATACCAGTAGATAAATAAACCATCGTGTATCTGTTATTAAAAATACAAGTGGTACTAAAATTATTGATATTAGGTTGTTCCAAAAGTTTCTTTTGTGAGTTGCATTCCATTATTTTTTGTGCCAGCATTTATATAAATAGACGATCTATTTTCTTAGACATTGATGCTGTAACAGTGATAGCGCGAAGTGAATTGTACACAATTTTGTAATGTAACATAGAACATAAAATATTGTGTATGAATTAATTATTAATAAAACGAAAGAAACTTTTGGGACAACCTAATACTTTTTTCTGGAAATTGAAGGAATTGATTAATTCTGAAATTATTTAAATTTAAAGGGAAATGTGTGGCAATGAAATATTTTTATAAGTATCATAACTGGACATATGCATATCTGTTTAAAAAAATAATGCAACCCTTAATTGCACATGCACCATTCCTCTTATATACACATATATAAAAAAAAAAAAACATTATTCTACAAATACAGTACACTTTAAACTAACCCAGACCTAATATTTTACTCGTCACGAAAATACCGAAACGTCATTTGAAATCGGTTACTCCTTTTATTCCGAACAAAATTTACCTAGATACCTGTCAATTAATTCGGATAACCGAGGCTACCGAATGCATCTGTGGCAGCGTTCTATCGTCGATATATCGAACAGGTCTCTCCGTTCAGGTATCGAAACGTTCGGCTAATTGAACTCGAGGGAAGCGCATACCTCGACAAGCGCTTTCAATAACATCGCGTTTCCCGATGGTAAGATAAATTGCCAAGTTCCACGGGACGTTCCCTCGTAGCTTTCCAAAGGCTCCGAATGACACTCGCGACCCTGATCTCTCGAAACGAGTTTAAACCAGTTTATCGACCGGGAGGATGAAAACGATCAAAAAGCTCGAGTCGTTGAAAAGAAGAGAAATAAGAGAAACAAGAAAAATAATTCACGGAAAAACGCACACGAGCCGACGGGTAGGCGTTAATGGGAGCATATCCCTCCCCGTCCTTTTTGTTGCAAGAACCACGAGGAGCCGGGAATCTCCTCGTCTTTTTCTTGTTGCGAACGGTTGGCTGGTCTCGCGTTGTACCCCTATCTCGGAGACATTTCAATTTCTCATCCTTTTATGCTCCTCACCGCCATTCGATGTGCCGTCCAAGCAGGTCAGGCAACCAGCCAGGATATCTTCCTTTGCCTCCTTTATTTTTCTGTTTTATTTTTCCGTTTTTCTTTTGGACCAGCTTTGCGAGAGCATTAGGCCGAAAATGTGACGTGGAAATTCGTCTGGGCCGTTTATAAATTTCTCCTGTGCACGGTACGCGTGTATTTTTAGCGTCCTTTCGAGCCCGGAGCCGGGACTCCGTTGGCTGGAATTCAATTATTGCGAGTACCGAACGTGAATTTGTATTACGTTTGTAATTCATGCTTCGCGTGCTCTGCGAATTTCTGGAGATGCGCGAAATTTTTGTCTAGACGGTGACACTAATGATTAGTGAAAGTTTGCATTCGTTGTCTCTCGAAATCAAATTATTAATGGATTGCGAAATTATTTATGGAACTGCTTTGTATTTTTAACCGACTTCGAAAAGGAGGAGGTTACTCAATTCGACATGTATATATATATATATATATTACATTATTCTACAAATACAGTACACTTTATATACTATTATATATTATGATATATTATATATATATATTTATTATATTTATTATATATATATATTATATAAAAAATATATATATAATAAAATATATATATATATATATTTTATTATATATATATTTTTTTAATCAATGAAAAAGAAGTGATAGTTCGTAACAGTTTTTAACTGTTTATAAAGAGTACATCTTCCAACAATGATCAATCATTGTAATATTTGTGATTTAATTTCAATTAAACTTGCTTGGAATAATTATATAATATATGGATACATAATTCAAATACAAAATTGATTTAATTATTTCAAATAGTAGGCACGTAATAGTAATCAATATTCAAATAACATGTATGTATTTGTTTCGGATAATGTTTGAAATAACAAATGTTATTACTCACATATCAATTACATATTTATTCGCCTATCAAAAAGTTTGTTCGTCGCTTGAAAACAGTTTTCATTTTATTTTGATGCGTGCTTATTAAATTCCATATATTCTTGTTATTTACATAAATCCAGATTGGCCACGTTGGCATATTGTGTTTCAAATGTTTTAAATTAAAAACCTATACTTTAACTGTTCCAATTAATTTGTTTGTAACTTATTTCTTCTAGACCCTATTGTTTCAAAATTTAAGTAATGCAAAGAAGTTTACAATGTCATTTATTGAAAGACGTGGTAGGTCATTGATTTCCAGGTCACGTCGGTTAGTTTTCGAGAGTATTTCGTTATTCCCGAAGAAAAATTGGATCAGTTTTTCAAAGCTGAGATCGTCGACCTAGAAACAACGGAAAGGACTTCCCGTGGCTAAGGCAGAGATATGAGTTACGAGTCCGGACCGTCCATAATTTATTTCTTCCTACCGTTCTACAAGAAGGATGTTCTTGTTAGGATCCGTTTTGTGGGAGCCACGCTATTGGTGGTCCAGGATCGTGAATAAATTCGGATTCGGTACAGTTTCATCTCGAAAGCGACTAAATCTACCAAGAAGATCCGAGGTCGAAGGTATTCGAAATTGGAAGGCCCTTTTCCTTGCAAGAACCTCTATTCTTCCAACAACAATTCGACGCTTGTTATAGGAGGGATAGTAAAGGGTAGTTTCACGCCTTTAATTGGAAAATAATGAAGTGAAAGTCTAGAGCCTGGTAGCAAAACAAAATTAAATCTCTATATAATATAGCTTCCAAGTTTAAAATTCTCAAAAGTTGTTTTAGAAATGCCCTAACTCTCCTCCCGTAAGGTCTGCTTTGAGGGGGAGGGAAGGGTAGTTTCAGGCCTTCAATTAGAAAATTAACCGAAAGTCTAGAGCCTGACAGCAAATCAAAGTTAAATCTCTATATAATATAGCTTTCAAGTTTAAAATTCTCAAAAATTGTTTTATAAATACATTCCCTTCCCTTCCTCCCTTAGAACCTGTTAAAAAGACAGTCATGGTGGTTCCAAGACCTTACATTGAAAGAAAAACAAATGAGATTCTAGAGGCTGGTAGCAAATAAAGATTCAATCTCTGTACCACATAATTTGTATGCTAAAAATCTCCAAAAATTATTTTTATAAATATCACGAACCTTCATACCTCTCTCTCAGAACCTGCTAGAAAGAAGACCATCAGAGTCCAAGTCAAAAATTAGAAAATAAACATAAATTTTAGAACCTGTTACCAAATAAAGCTTCTATATCGCATAGTAATCATATTAAAAATTCCTAAAAAAATTGTTTCATGGTCCTCCTCCCTAAGGACTTATTGGGGTGAGGCTTCACGCCTTGAATTAGAAAACAACCAGAATTATAGATACGTGGCGGATAAAGAAGGGGTGGTTGTCCCGAGGCGAAACTCGTATCATAATTGCGAGAGTTCACGACGTCGCGTGTAAATGTTCTATTTATATGCACCGTTAATTCGAATGGAACGCTGGCGAAGAGAGGAGCCAGGGAGAAGGAGCAGAAAACATGAGAAAAGAAGATGATACGATGATGGTAGGCCGCGGAGGTAGCAAAGTGAAGAAGAATGAAAAAGTAGGACCGCCTACGGCAGGTAAGCGTGCACCTGCTCTATATACGCAGGGTGCGTCAGCCTCCAAACCAAACCTGTGGTTTTCGTGCTGACCTTGAAGACCCGATTACATCTTCACGATCACGCGAAACATCTTGGAATAAGAATGAATTCATTTTATGAAAGCAAGGAATGATTCACTCTCGTTACTTTTCTGGTGCAACTTTGATTATTATTCATTCTAGTTATTCATTCATTGGATTTTGAGAATAAATTCATAGATTTTTTTTATAAATATCTCAGGAGGCGTTAAGAAAAGAGAGATGAGGTATTTCTAAAACAACTATTGAGAATTATAAACTTGAAAGCTACGTTATATAGAGATTTAATTTTTATTTGCTATCAGGCTCTAGACTTTCGGTTAATTTACTAATTGAAGGCCTGAAAAATATATATTTAGAAATAAGACGCAGTCAGGAGGTGACTAATAAAAATAATGGAATTTTTAGGTGGAATATTACAAAATTAGTAGATAGAAGGAGAATTTATCGGTTTTGTATAATGATAAATAAAGAAATATTCGTGACTAGCTTAATTATGAAGTTTGAAACAAATTTTAGAAGAATGTTATTGAACAGAAATTTAAGATATCAATTTTTATTATCAATTATTATAATCACAAATAAAAAAAAATATTGTTTGAATAAAGAGTATACAGAATACAAATGTATAAATAAATATTAGAATATAAGAGTATAAATGTAATTGAGAATAAAGAGAAATGAAAAAGCTAATAATTCTCAAGTTTCCAATAAACCAAACAATGACTAATTTTGGAAATTCCCGCAATTGTATAAAACTGTATTCATTAAAATGTTGATATAAAATACAACAACTCATAATTAATTGAGATCCCCAGTCTATATTCGGAGACTGAAAATGCTGTTCAAGCTGAACAGTGGCTCCTAACAATACCGTTGGGTGGGCGTATTATAACAAGCATGATAAAATCGCGGAATAATTCAGGAACGAAAATTCTGAACACGTCTTTCGACTCTGATATCGCGCAGCTTCCACGCGCCACATCCCCGAGAGGATTTTTAACTTGATATCTAATTGGACGCGCGGGTATTCCCCGTAAAATGTCTTTCTCGCGGTGCGTCGACGTTACCGGTGGTAAAATAATCCTATTGTGTGCAAGTTGCGCCGACAGCTGTCCGTTTTTTTTTATCACGGCGATGTTTGGCTTGTCGAATACTTTATCGTAATTTAAATTCACCGCGAGCCGCCATACGTGAAATTGTCTGGGATGAAATTTCTGCTTTCCAGAAATGATACAGATATAATTCTAACTGACAGGTACGAAATAAATGTTGATAAATGAGAAATAGAATACATTCTGTATAAAAAAGGCGCTAGGAAAAAAATAAGACAAGGACGAAAAAAGGGTGATGAAAGAGAAAAGAGTTGAACTCTGAAGAAGCGAAGAATTATTTACTAGGAAAGTATCGGAGGAGCAAATTTTTGTGAGAAAAAAGGTAAGCGTAAATAAATAAGAAATAAAGTAGTACGCTCTATTAAAATGATAGAATACAAGGAAGAAAATCGAGACGTGGAAGAAAAAGGAGTGAAGGATTAAATGGAAATATCTATTTTATCATTAATCAAGAATTTGTCAAGGGAAGCAAGTTTTTATAAGGAATACGGTAAATGTGAATAAAAAAGAAATAGAAAGAGTAGATTTTATAAAAAGGTGTGCAATGAGAAAAAAATCAAGACATGCAAGAAAAGAAAGTGAAGATAAAGAAATCCTCATTTATCAAGAAATTATATTAACATGGTAGCCAAGCTCGTTAAAAAAAATTTAACATTGCTTGTAGGAAACTATTTACTTGAATTGTGTAGTGATGATATACGAAATTATTAATATACGAAAATATTTCAGTACAGAAAATTAGATATTTTATAAAGAAAAATCAAACGAAAATATGTTATTAGGCTTCAAGTTAATATACAGCCATTTATATCAGAAAATAAATAGTGCACCGGGTGTTTTCCACCCGAACGACGTCGATGGATCATGATTCGATCGGAACCGTGATCCATCGAGGTATCGATCTTAAAAGGGATCGCTGACGCACCCTGTATCCTCTGACAGGTACCGAACACCTTGAAATCGTAGCGTGCCAGACAGAGGTACACAGAAATGCTCGCGTGTGCGAAGAATCTCGAAAACCGTGGGAACTCCGTCGTGGATTATGTCGTGCTTCGTGCCCTAAATCCCCCAGTATATACGAAATTACGGTGCACCCTGTCCCTTCGTACCCCGTAACTCGCGAAAACGCGTCCAAATTGAGTCACACCTGCATTTTCATCTTCCTTACTATGTACAAGTGGTTTGGGAGTAAACTGCACTGTATACTTTCGAATCAACCACGTTTTCTATTCGTTACAGTGATGAAAATTTCTTAACGAAAAGGTTTGAAGTAACCCTTCGCAAAATATTGTTCTTTGAGTTACTTTGAACAGGTAGCATTTGTGATTCACTATTCTAAATAGTGAAACTCATTCGTAAGTTTGGCATGTAACTTTTAATAAACCCTGTGCAACATCTTCATGAGTGTATACTTGTTTTCTAGTAAATTGTAGATAAAAATACAATGCGATTTAATTTTAATTCTGATTTTTAAAACTCATTTGTAAGTTTGGCATGTAACTTTTAATAAACCCTGTGCAACATCTTCATGAGTGTATACTTTTTTCTAGTAAATTGTAGATAAAAATACAATGCGATATAATTTTAATTTTGATTTTAATGTAATCGATTTTAAATGCTTTAAATCCATTCCTAAAGTAGAATATATCTACAGAAAAATTTATTACGAACCCCCTAAGAATCATCTTCAATTTGATGAAGTCTCGAATACTACTGGTTTCCTCGAATAAAAAATGAACGAAAATTACCAGTTGCCCCAAACTGGAAAAACACTGCCTATTGCCAAGTTTGCATCATTTCTAAATGCTAAATCACACTCCTGCACCAAGATGTTTAACGATCCTCCTCTAAAAATATTCTTTAATGTAACAGCTAGAAATGCTAAATCACGCTCCTGCACCAAAACGTCCTACGAGTCCCCTTCAAAAATATTCTTCAACCTTTAACCTCTAGAGGTCCGAACAAAAGCTTTCCTCGGTTAAAAACTAAACCAGAACAATCACCAATTGGCCCAACTTCGACAAACCCAGCCAATAAACGAACCATTCCCTTTTCGCGAGCGTCGAACTATCGCAAACGGATACTATCGGCCCCCTCGTAAATTCTATCGACCGAAAGCAATCTCCGGCGCATCAGTATGCCCGTTGAAAACCCGACGATTATTGGAAAATCTTCGCAGCGAAAATTCACGTGCACGTGTCTCTGGTACTGCCGTGCCGCTGCTATTCATCCGTACGTAGGGTTACGAGAGTATTCGTGATCGAAACTCGAACTACGGAATCGAGAGCTTGTTCCAGCAACGACGGGACGAGCATTCGAAACGAGACAAACTTTTCCTCGAAGGTAGCATCGAAAAGAAGATACAAGACAAGCTGAGAGGGGGGTAGGCGGGGTCGAAGGGGTCGTGGGTGGAAGTATTACAAGAAATCGAGATCGAAACGGAGGAAGAGACGCCAGAGGATAGACCTGGCACCGGCGTGTCCCATTCCCGGAAGTTCTGTCCAAATATTTTATGTGGGGGTGCCAAGGGTAGCACAATGGACGGGTCAGTGGCCTCGTTTTCTAAAGAGATTCTGTCGCAGGATCTCTCCTACAATGGCAGCCTTTTCTTTTGTCAACCGTGAACGATAGAGATTCACGGTCTAACTTTCTTTACCGAATCGCGCCCGTTTCTCCTTTGTCGCCGCACGCAACGACGCTGGCGAACCGAGGCGTGTAAATTTCGCTAGATGCTGGACACGTCTGACCTTTAAACCAAGATTCGAGGTCTTAATGCGAGCTTAATTCGAGCCTTGTGGGCCGATGGTCCAAGGGGTTCTATTGTGTTGAACAAAAATTGGAAAAGGAGTGCTTGGGTATGCGAAAGTGGGGTTTATGGATGTTTGAGGAAGTTTGGAGGTGTTGGTGGGGATCTCATTGGTTACCAGAGGGGAATGAAGTATAATATTAAGCGTGGAAATTAAGTTTGGTCCTTTATAGTAAATCATTTATAAGTCTAGTTTAAGTAAAAATATTTCTACGTCTTCGATCTAATTCCCATGAATTCGCCTCTATAATCAATCCACATATAAATATACATATGTATATAGGTAGATAAGTCTCAACCTGATGGCTATTAGAATGTATCTACAGTCAGTCAGTTACCCATGAGTATTCTTAAATTAAATGACTGGTGTGATGTTTTCAAACAGATTTTTCATTATAAATATGTACATGAATAAACTTTACGCACGTATATATTTATAATGAAATATTTATTTGAAAACATCAAATTTAGTGTACCAATACTTATAGGATTGACTGTATCGTATATACGAAGTTCATAATAATTGTAAGAGCATAATAATAAGCGAAATATCATGGCTACTAAGTTCGTATATTCTAATGAGCATCAGGTTAAGACTTAGATTATCTACCTTTACAGATTCATCATAGAAATCGATTCATAGAAATTGCATTGAGGACGTAGAAGGTTGGTACATTATAACAATATACCAAAATGACGAGTAAGTACCATCTGTTTGAACTAGAGTTATAAATAATTGATTATAGATTAGGCGTAGAAATTAATTCCGTGCCTTTATATTTAACTATCTATAATTAGACTGCGGATATTTATGAAAATTGATATTGTCACACAAATGAAAAAAGAATTGTAACTTCGATATCTTGTATGAAAGTCTACTACTACTGTTGATGTTTGACGTATCTTTGTATTTGTACACATACTCATAGATTGATTGTATACTGTATTCGAAGACATAGAGAAACGTGTAGATAATGTCTTAGACGATGTCAAAGGTCCTTTCGAAGTTATCAAGGTTTCCCCCTAACATGCCTCATAACACGGCTTTAATTGAATAAGAAAACTTTCCCGATAGAAAGCCTACTTATCATCTAGGGTAGTTACTATCACTCGACTGATATTCAAGCTCCATTTGAGACATTTCATAACACGTACAAAAAGCGTATAAAGGAATCGAAATCTCCGTTTTAGTTACATTGAAATTACTTACTCGTAAATCAATCATTGAATATAAGAGCCTTACCTGAAACAGACATAAATTAGTATTAGTATATGGTAACACAAACAGCGTGAAAATTAAAACAAGAAACAATACTTAATTGCATACGTGTAATTTTGAGTAATTAATACTTATTTATTTACTATTAATATAATCGTAGTCCTTTGGTAAAAGGTCTTTTAGTAAAAGGTGAAGTAGAATAAAAAGGAATGAGAAAAAAAAAGAATTGCTTACTCTTAGCAATGTAAAAATACAACCATTTACTCTTCAAACAAATCCATAATTTATTTAAAAAATATAATCTCTCTCCTTAAAATCATCATATATGATTTGATAAGAAATTTTATCGAACCTGCTATTAAACAAATTTTATCCTTTAAGCAATGGGAGCAAATTCAATCTACCAAGCATGTCAACAAACTTCTTCCCGAGTACAAAATTCCTTATCCAATTTACGTTATCCAATCAGAAGTACTAGATTCAGGAATCTCAACGAATAAGTCTTTTCGCTCGATAAACCTTACATTAGTAAAGAAATAAATTCCTCGCAGCATCCAATTCACTTCTATCCCTAAAAAGGTAAAACTTCTTATCAAATTTAAACCCATCCGTATTCCTAATGTGACTCAAAGCCAAGACTGAAGACGAAGCAGCCAGCAGTGCTTTCAAGTCTGGCAAATATTGGTTCCCAATTATTTCTCAGAACATCCAGCCCAGTAATACACGCTTCGGAAGCCTAAAGTGTAACTTGTTTCACCTCCGATGGTGCAAGGTGCTCGTTACCATCGAGGACGATGTCACGGTTCCACTGAAACTTTACGATATTTATCGAAGCGATAAATTCATAAAGTACAAACAAAAAACAGGAATACAAATTTGGTAGAGAAGGTTGAGCTCGCCGGTCGCCAAATATGTACACCACGGACAGTGTATCTCTCGACGATGACGGATACAATATATCTTTCAATGGCAGTAATCGTTCGTTTCACGCGTTCCACGTGACATTGCTTAAAGTGTCCACCAAGCACAAGTGAACACGGGCTTTCTTATCGATAATGGCGCAATAAAATTGACGGACGCCCGTGTACACCGACCCTCCTCTCTCTGTTCTACATCTTTTATACCTTGCTCCGTAATCCTCCTCGGACCTAAGGAATAACATCTCACGCGCCTGTGTGTGTGTGTGTTCCCGTTTCAATGATCGAGATCGAGCAACACGTACACCCGTAACTCTTCCGCGCGTCTCATAGTTCTGAATATTTTATATAAAGCTATCGCAAGTGCCACTGCATTTGGTCTTTCTAGCGAGGGGAGATCACTCTGAATCTTTAAGGTTCTATAGATATGGTCTACGTTGGACATGGACAACATTCTTATATGGTCAATGTACACGAAAATAACGAGTGAATGGAGATAAACAATCTGGAAAAACAGATTTCTATCACTAGACTGTGGATTTTTATGCAAAATCAAATGTCGAAAGGCGTCGAAACAGAGGGAGTTGCATTCGCGAATTTCTTACGACAACTCTACGCATCTGATCGAAATGAGTTTTGTTGCTATTAATAAAGTGGACGATGAACTTTCGTGAAATATTTTTTGTATTTAGGTTAGACTAGAGAAAACGAAATGGCTCTACTTTCAGTTGCAATGTGTACTGTAGGTAAACCGAGGATCTATTAGAGATAGAAAGGGTACATTCGTGAATTTTTTGCGACAATGCTATAGATCTAATCGAAATGAATATTGTTTCTATTAATAAAGTGGACGATGAACTTTCGTGAAATATTTTTTGTATTTAGGTTAGACTCCAGAAAACAAAATGGTGGTGTCTTTAGATGCAATGTGCACGATAGGTTGGTGCCTTGTGTTGATGGTCCATCCGTGTTTGAAAATCAAAAGTTAGGCAAGACTGTCGATTTTTATGCAAAATAAAATCTCTACAAACGTAACTACAAAAATTCAGTTTAAATAGGAATTTAATTTACTGTGGAAATATCAAAATATGAATGTCACCTTCAATATATGAAATGTATTATTACATACTGTGTGAATTTTATAGGTTTGTGCACATTCGAATTTTCTATAAATGCATAAAAATCATTAGTTCATTTACGTTGTTTCGACATTTAAATATTGCAAGAAATTTCATTTTTTAAGCAGATGAGTTAGATACTGTGTACAATTACAAATTAGTCTCTCGAGGAAAGAATTATGTAATCGGAAAATTTAATTGTGAATATTTGTTCTCAAGAACATTGAAGCTAAACATATCTGCCAGTATCAGCTGCAGTTTCACTTTTGGAAATTAAAATTTTGTTAAATGAAACAACTAACGATATTAATTTGTGATTTGGCGAAATACAAAGAGAGAATACAAAATTAATTTTCTGTAATTTTCTGTAATTGTGAATATTTGTTCTCAAGAACTCTGAAGCTAAACATATGTGCCAGTATCAGCTGCAGTTTCACTTTTGGAAATTAAAATTTTGTTAAATGAAACTACTAACGATATTAATTTGTGATTTGGCGAAATACAAAGAGAGAATACAAAATTAATATTCTGTACTGTTTTTTTTACATATTTTTCTGTTTTAAATTTCGTTATATATTAGTATCCTTAAATAATTTTAAATGCCTAGAGAAAATCATCGATAGATCAAAGCCTTAATTAGCAGTAGCTTTATTCCATATTGCAAAAGTGTAATTCTTCTTTCAAGTATTCCACGTAATACTATCACGCATTTTTAATACGAAGCAAGATACTCTTCCTATCTTCGAAATACTTACACGTGCAACTGCCATAAGCTCGTTTGACGAGTTTAGAAAAACAGGAAAACACGATACAACTTTTACGCGCGTTATCTCACTATTTCCTGAGGGTATCTCAACTATTGTCTCTCGCCACGACTCGCGGAGGCCACGTCGCGTAATTTTTCAAGGAATCTCGCCTGTCGTTACTCATACGCGGTCGTGAACAAATGTTTCTTTGCGCGCCGAGGCAGGTGTTGATTACGTCAAGATTACGAACAAACGTTACACAGTAATCTCCGAGAACCCACGAGCGGGTTGCTCGATGCTATCGGTCGATGCGTTTCCTTTTGTCATTCATCGGCCATAATTTCACTCCCGACGGGGGAAGTGCGGGTGAACAAATGAATGATGCATGAACGAGCACAGCCGCGGGCACAAAAGAAACGGCGAAAAGCGAACGGAGCAACGCCGCGGAATTTAACGTACAATTATTATTATGAATGAGAGCCGAATGCAGTCACGCACGCTCCACGATTCCGATAATACTACTCGTTTCCTGTTGTCACAGGTGTAATATTCCGAGCACGACCGTACGTTTACGTACACCGTACAACCGTTTCTTCGCTGCGCCAGAAACGAAAAATATTTCTAATTCGCGGCACGCGCCAATCGATTCGCGGTAATGTCCAATCGGTAATGTTCTCCAATCTGGGCTCGTTACGACACGTGTCTTCATTTAATCGCGACGTTCGAGCCTTAATCCTTTATAGGGAGGTGCTTTAAACGAGATTTGTTGCGAAGGATGCAGAAAAGGCTTTCTTTCGGTTACTAATTTCTAACAAAGAAGCCAAACCAACTTACCAACGGTCCATATTGGATAAATTGTAAAATTTTGTGGAGGTAATTAAAAAAAGAAATTCTAGTCACGATCGACTGATCATTTTTAATGAAATATTAATTTAACCCTTTGCGCTCGAGTGGCGCCTCTAGGGCGACATATGTAATTTATAAGTGATTTTTGAACGTACAATTTCAATTTTACTTATATCAAAATACAGCTAATTGTTAATTGAAATAATATACATCGAGTCGTGAATGTTTTTAGATGTTTCTTTTCGAAGCGGAGTTTTTGATTTTACAGAAATTTATTATAAAATTGGACTCGATTTGATTCTATAGAAAAATGCCTCGAACGCAAAGGGTTGATGTAATATTTTAGAAACTTAATATTTATTGAAACTATTCCATTTGTATTTGAACGAATCAACCTTGAAAATGAAATAATTTCTACTGTTTATTAGGTCATTTCATAAGTGTAAATATTTCAATGAATTTAACATAATTCTATCATTTCAAACCATAAGACACCGTTCATACACATTCAAACTGCTGTTATATATTCTTATGGGATGATGTAATATCGTTAAAAGGCGTAAAAAGATATTCGAGGCAGAAACTGAACTGGAAGTTACATAAACATGTGCAGATATGATGATAAACGATGTTACGTAAGAGATAATAATTTAGTTAATATTATGTAAGGTTTGAGCTATGCTTACGCCCTTTTCTAAAATATATTGACTCCCCTTTCTCGACAAACTAAAACACATGGTAATTCCCAAATGTATTCTTCCAATAAAGAAAATATTAAAGGCACATTTTTTCTTAAATTTACAATCTACTCAATTACATTTATTCTAATAATTGTCTTGAATGTGATGGATGCTTTTTGAAATGGATGTTCCGACTTGTTTACATCAATTTTTCCAATTCTGTTTCAACATCCTCGATATCGATGAAGTCGTACAATACCACGGTTACGTCACATGGCACACTTGTATGCACACGAGCGTCCCGATGCTGGACTACGCACTCTATGAAATTTCATTCCGCGAATGACTGTTGCTTTCACAACAGACTACATCCAACGTAGACGCGAGCATGGTAACGTTACTGGGCGTCAAATTTGTTACATTCCTGGCATGTTACTGAATGCAACAGAGGCGGAACATTGCAATTCCTCCACACTTGATCCCTTGCTTTTTCCTATTTTTTTATGTTTTATGTTGTACGTATAATATATTTTACTTTACTTACATTTTAATGAAATTGAATGTAAATTCTATTTATACTGGAACACTTTCAGAGATAAAATGACCAATATTATTTGTTTTCTTTTCTATTGTTTCTCTGATATTTTGGAAGGAAGGGAAATATTTCTTTTATTATAAGAGCAAGAAGGTAAGACATTTTTTGTTATCGTGTATATGTTTGAGCAATTGCTACGATCTTCAGAATGTAAGTTTGTTAAGTACATAACATAATGTGTATTAATGAAGTTTATATAAAATAAACATTGACTCGCGGTAAATTGTTTTATGTGATTATTACAACTATGAAATTCATTAAATGTGTAAAATATGTCATCAATCTATGAAGAAATTTATGTGTATTTATGTGTATGTGTTTGATCGTAGCAATTGCTACGATCTTCAGAATACAATAAGTTTGTTAAATATATAACATAATGTGTATTAATGAAGTTTATATAAAATAAACATTGACTCGAGGTACATTCTTTTATGTAATTATTAGAACTATAAAATTCATTAAATGTGTAAAATATGTCATCAATATTTGAAGAAATTTGGTACGATGACCTTTAGCTATGAGACACTTATGCTCTAAAATTTTAGAAAATATTCATAAATATACATGTATGTATCTATCTCGACCTCTATACTACTATACATCTTAGGATTAATTTATTCAAACATCGTCAAAACTAGTATAGTGAATTCCACGTACATCTGTTACATGCCATTCAATTCTTAACAAAATTAAACGATTCTTAACAAAAATGTTTAAAATTTCGTTACCTCATTTCTAAAATCAAAATTAATATAAACAGAGAAACTAAACTTTGAACTAGAGGAGTACCTTCATGGGCATTTCCACTTTAAAACCAAAAATTAAAATCATACTCTCCCATTCCCCTGCAATCATAGAATTTCCTAGTTCGAACTTTCAACTTTTGACTATTAAAAATTCCTGAACAGCGCGATACTGGCAAACTTCTGCAGCGTCGTTGCCAGTTTTTTTTCCACGATACAATTCAGCTGACTTTACAAACCCAGTAACGGGCTCGATTGGGAAATTAATGGACGAATTCTGCAGAGTAGAGCACTGCTTCGCGAACCTTTACGACTGCTCTACGCCAATGGCGCGCGTTGCACTCGCGAGCGTTGCGACTGTATAGGTACAGATCGTAACGCTGAAAGCACGCAGGAAATTGTCGCACGGGTTAAGTGTCAATAAATAAAGCGGTCCGTCACGAGCCAATCAGGCTAAACTTTACGTTCTATTCCGCTTGATAGCGCGTTTGTCTTTCTAGATGCCGAAATCAATTGAAGCGATACGTTCAAACTTGAAATAACCAACTTCTCGCTGAGATCCCATTCGCACGATACTGGGGATAAAATCCTGAGACATTCCCCGTTAATCTCTGCGCGGTAGAAGCCTTAATCATTTCGTTAGGATAATATAACTGTCGTAAAAGTAATTGTTTTATTAAGGAGGTCATGCCACCTTGGAGCCGTCGAAACAGAAGGAGTTGCATTCGCGAATTTCTTACGACAATTCTATGTATCTGATCGGAATAAATGTTGTTTCTATTAATAAAGTGGATGATGTGCTTTAGTGAAATATTTTTTGTATTTAGGTTAGACTCGAGAAAACGAAATGGCGCTACTTTTAGTTGCAATGTGTACTGTAGGTAGAAGATCTATTAGAGATGGAAAGGGTACATTCATGAATTTTTTGCGACAATGCTATAGATCTAATCGAAATGAAGTTTGTTTCTATTAATAAAGTGGACGATGAACTTTCGTGAAATATTTTTTGTATTTAGGTTAGACTCCAGAAAACAAAATGGTGGTGTCTTTAGATGCAATGTGCACGATAGGTTGGTGCCTTGTGCTGATGGTTTATCCGTGTTTGAAAATCAAAAGTTGGGTAACATCGTTATTCCGTAAACTATTCCCTAGTGTATTGGAAATTTCGAAATGATAAGAATTCTCGAAATTACGTCACTTAAAAGAAAGAAAATTATTTTGAACTGTTATGACTAGACAAATACCCTCGCGTGTACACAAATTTGAAAAGCTTTGTTATATTTCAGAGTCTAAAGAAATATTAGGCAAGAAATTGTATTAGACAGTGTCATCGCGAATATTAGTGTAAAATTTCAACAAATTGAATTAGTCGTCTATATTGAAGTTATCTAAAATGACATAATTTCAAGAAAAACAAATTTCAAGTCTATCGACGAATCAACTATAACTATCAGTTTCACATTCTCGTAATTAATGCATTTCTTTTAATGGAACCTTTTCTATATTATTCGTAAGAGCTCGAATCATTGACAAACATTTTACTTAATTTTTTCCATATAAGTAGAATGTCTTGAATAAAATACTAGAGATCATTTGAGATGATGTAATAGGGCAGTATTGAACCGAGTCTTAATGCAGCGTAGAAAATTGCATTGCAAAATGAAAAATAAATTATTCAGTAAGAAGGTTTTACACGCTAGCGAAAGGAAATTGAATTTTTCTTGAATACGAGCAACCATCTATCGTGATTTCTTTTACGAGCAGAAGCATTTAAACGATCTTGTTACTCAAGATCGATCAATTACGATTAAGCTTTCAAGAGACAGGATCATACGATCTGTTCGAGCACGGCGTTACTACCCGGCGAAGTATAAGGTTACCTGATCGATCAATCGTCCCTAAGAGTATCGTTACACGTATTACGTTTCGTAGTGTTCAAAATTGTGCTCGACCGTGAGATTTCGAGCAATTTAAGTTACCCCTTGCAGATAAAGTTACAATTTATATAATAAAGTTACTAACAAAAATTTCAATTGCAGTATTGCTTAACAAAAATAAACAAAAGTAGGAATTTAATAAGAAATTTGTAAAAATGGATTTGATATGGCTCTACTGGATCATTAAGTTCATTTCTATGTATACTTTAGAAAATACGTTTACGTTTCTATAGATATGAGTAAAATTAATCAAGCTTTAATGGTTTATTTCAAGTTTCATACGAAGAGAGATTTATAATAATAATGAATATAGAAATTTGTTGTTGATCTATGTCTATAATTTATGAGATCGTTCTGCAAATTATTTCTATATAATGTGAATTTTGAATATATAAGAACGCAATTAGCTAATGTTTACATATGCAATCGTCAAAGCAAGCTCGTGAAAGATTTCAAACCACGTGCCATTTTTATGTCGAATTCAAGTGGGCGCCCGCAGAATCTCAATTTTCCCGCCTACCCCTATAAACCAGCTCCAGATTAACGAGCAATTAATTTCCAGGCTGTGTGTATTGACGGATCAATAAAGATCACTCGTACGTCAAACGAACCTTCATAACCCTCTCTTCCGTGATAAACCCCTACCAGCAAGGCCACTTTATTTTTAATTAAAAAAAACAAACAATCGTCAACCAGTCAAGCGATTATTTAAGAATGAGAGGTTACTTATTCAACAAATTCATGTAACGTATAATTTCTATTATTCAATATTTCTATTATTTAATAATTCTATTCTCATAAAAAAATTCATTTTTATCAATCCCTACCAACAAAGCCACTTTATTTTAAATTGAAAAAAAAAAAAAACAAACGATTGTCAACCAGTCAAGCGATTATTTAAGAATGAGAAGTTACTTATTCAACAAATTCATGTGACGTATAATTTCTATTATTTAATATTTTTATTATTTAATCATTTTTTCTATTCTCATAAAAAAAATCATTTTACGTTATGCAAAACCACAGAAGTCGATCTTCCAAAGTAAATGCCTTTATCGAACTCTCTGTCATGAGAAAGAAAAAAATGTTTTCATGGAGAACTAAGCTCAGTAAGCCTTGGCACAGTTGCGTATTGAGAAGAGAAATACGTTAAACGTTCACCTTTTGTATTACACACGAAACAAAGTCCTACATTTATTCTATTTTCATGTAGGGGAGGCACAATGCTATCCATTTCTCTGTCGCGAGTAATAACAACCTAATCAGCTGCGAAGTAGGTATAACATCTCTAGATATAAGAAGAAATGTTATATTAGTAGATTATAAGAGAGATTATAAGAAAAAGAAATTGTGCGTAAGTCTCGCGAGAGCAACGTACGTAAATTTTCCACACTTTACGAGAAATACAACCCTGACCAGTGCATCGATCTCTTTTTCTCGAAACGCTCGAATCTTCGAGGCTTTCCTTTTCTTCCACGATTCTTCCATAACTCTCTCGGACGCCACCATTTTCTGGCAACTTTGTAGAAAAACGAACGCGTTCGCGTGGAAATCTCACGTTCGCCAATGTCGCGGACCACGGGACCCGGGGTAAAACTTTTAATAGAATTCTTTCTCGCGAATCTTTCTTTCGTCTCCCCCACCACACCTGCCCCTGGAAGTTTGTTCGGTTTGGAGGCATTCGGAGGAACCCTGTTCGTTTGAACTTCGCTGTCGAACTGCGAAGTTTCATTCGCATCCTTCGCGTTGGTTTGATATCGAGGCGTCCCAAACACGGGAGTTTCGTCACGTTCCCAGGGATTGTGGGCCCGCAACTTGTGGGTAATCCAAGGAGATTCCTACATAATTTCTTTTAACAAAATTTACATTCGTTGTGGAACTAAAGAAATTAATTCTGAAAGCGAAGTGTTACGAAAAATAAATTTATTTTTATCTTATTAATGGACTGCGGATTTTAGACATTTGTGATATGAATTGATATAACGAATACGTGCTAAACGTAATTTAAAAGTATGTGCGCTTATGGAAAATAAAATAATAGTGTTGTTATAGTAATTGTAGAATATGTTCAACATATATTATGTACATTTTATGTGTGTTGAAGATATTGTTGTATGTCGTAAATGCATAAAATCTCCTCAGTCTAGTTATTAATACTCCAAGGTGTACCATTGCACAGTTCTCACAAAATATTATTAAAAATCTTAGAAACCCAATTGAGACTACTTCTACGCTTTCAAAATTTTATAAAATCTGCTATAAAGAAAGATCGTCGCCTCCCTGACCTCTGGAGAAGTCAGAAACATAATCACTGCCAAATTTTAAATAATCTTACTAATATTCCAAGCTGCGCCATTCTACAATTGCCCCAAAAAATTCCCAAAAATCTTGGAAACCCAATTGAGACTACCTCAACGCTTCCGTGATCCAACAAAATCTACTATAAACAATTATCGTCGCCTCCCTGGCCTCTGGAGAAGCCAGAAACATAATCACTGCCAAATTTTAAATAATCTTACTAATATTCTTTCACAACCTTTTACAACTTTTACTAATATTCCAAGCTATTCTTTCACAACCTTTTACAACTTTTACTAATATTCCAAGCTATTCTTTCACAACCTTTTACAACTTTTCGTTCACAAACTGCGCCATTGTACACTTGCCCGAAAAAATTCCCAAAAATCTTAGAAACCCAATTGAGACTACTTAACCGCTTCCAAGATCCACCAAAATCTACAATAAACAAAGATCGTCGCCACCCAGTCGCCTGTCGAGTGCAAGTGGTTAATAAAACGCGATAAACTCCACGATCCTCCCCTCCTCCCCTAAAAGTTCTCAGGGTGGAATCAAGAGTTATGAAAGATCCGTTGCGGGAGTGGAAGCATCCCCGGTTGGGAAGAACCCTGGAGATTCGACTGTTTCGAGAAAAAGAGATTGATTTCGTGCCCGCTCACTTTCGCGAGCGTTTCTATTGTCGTGTACGGCTACGTGCAACCGCGACGGTGCGGGGCTCGCAGTCTAACTACTTGTTGCTAACTAAACGCAGAACGTTTCGCGGAGAGAACGAGAACAATCGCCGCGCTATAAAGATTTCTCGCGAGCAATGGCGCAACAAGCTTCTCCGAGGCGGTGCACGTCGCGATAGTAACGTTTACCTTTGCTCTCTTATCGCCTCGCGACACGGTAATGCGTGCTGACGATAAATACAAAGGGCTCTCGCCCCCGTATCTCCGATTCCCTCGATTTTAATTGCAGCCGAAAGCTTTCGGTGCCCCTCGGTTGGCAATTAATTACGCCGGGGGGATTCTCAACACTTTACCGAACAGGGAGTACACTCGTGTTGGCGTAGACTAATGGTGGTCGTTGGTCACGAGCTAACTCGTGTTTGGATAGGTCAGACTTAATCCTCTGTGGGCCGAAATATTTTTTTTTTTTGCAGGCAACTTGTGGTATGTTTACTTTGACATTTCAGGTTGATGTGATTTCTAAGCGTTGTTAATATTGTTATTAGTAGACTGCGGATCTTTATACATTTATAGGAAATTTGAATGTGCAAGAAACTACATGATGCAAACAATATGCAAGAATATAAAAAAGATTGAAAGTAAAGTTCA
>NW_026535289.1:5323530-5351616 GCF_026225885.1 Hylaeus anthracinus | reverse complement strand
TCTGAGGTTTAGCGCCGATAGTATCAATTTCCACGATAAAGTGCACCGCGCAATCTTGGCTGGGAGCATGCTAGTAACACGACAGCATCCGACTTGCGATTGCGTTAATCGTGTATTTTCATATTTCGCTTTTCTTTGTTCGAATGCTTGACGAATGATGCCGATATACAGGGTGTCTCAAAAGTCGGGGAGGAGCCGGAAATGGAGGGTAGCTGAGACGATTCTGAACAACAATTTCCTTTGCAAAAATGTCGGATGGGGCTTCGTTAAGGAGATATTAAGAGAAAATCCCGACCAATCAGAGCGCGCGTAGACCGTTAGAGCAGTCGCGGTAGCGAAGGGTATGCGCTAGGTGGCAGCGCTTGTACGCGAACAAGTGACTCGACGTGCATCGAAGGACATTGACGCTGCCGCCTAGCGCGTAGCCTTCGCTACCGCGGCCGCTCGAACGGTCTACGCGCGCTCTGATTGGTCGGGGTTTTCGCTTAATATCTCCTTAACGAAGCCCCATCCGACATTTTTGCAAAGGAAATTGTTGTTCAGAATCGTCTCAGCTACCCCCCGTTTCCGGCTCCTCCCCGACTTTTGGGACACCCTGTATATCATATCTAATGTATAAATTTTATTTATACATATCTAATATATTATACATAATTAGGATAAATTTTGTATTACTCCGTTTCAGTAAACATATACTTTCATATTTCATTTTTCGAAAACCTCTATTATTTACTCAAATAGATTTTGATTTATGGATCACCCTGTGCTTACTTCACTGACAGTTTTACGCTGTTATAATATATAAAAAAAAACTATTATCGAGACATATTGTAGGCTATTTCTTCGAAATAAAAGATATCGAGTTGGATAATCTTATTGAATAGATATACGTATAGGTGTACAATATTTCTATTCAACAAATGCAATATACCTGTTCAATACAATTGTACCTCTGTGAGAAACCTTATCCAGTTGTATTGACATTAATACCGTTCTGTAAACGAATGACTTTCACTTCTTTGAGAAACTTCACAAACAATGATTATGAAAAATTCACAGCGATATAATATCTAAATCCAAATACATTTACAATTTTTCTATCAAAACATACTTATCTTACGCCCAGATAATAATCTTTCTAACTCGTTTATTTATATATTAAACAGGTAGCCACTATAAGAAATACTATGATCCATACGAATGATGTCAATATTTTAAAAAAATGAAAGAAATCAAACAGAAGAAATTTAATTATCACATGAATTTTATATCCACGGGTAACCTAATTAATATATAATATTTACTAAATACTCTGCAATATCAATAACCACGCAGTCCATAAAAATGATATAAATATGTAAAATAAAGTTAGTGGAAAGAAACAAAAGGAATTTAATTGTCACTTAAATTTAATATCCAAGACTAGCTCAGTCCATATATTATCGGTACTCGTTATACTTAAATACTGAACAAAACTCGCTAATTTGAAAGATCAAAGGATGCTCCAATTTTTTCAGCGGCAACGTACGTGCGATGAAACACTTTTACTCCAATTAATCGCTAGATTCGATACGCACGATACCAAACGAATATCGATTTTTCCCGACCCACTTTCGAAACGCATTAATATTTCATTCGTTTCGTTTCGTTTTAACGATTTCGCAAAGTGCGTAAATCGTTGAGCATTTTCACGACGTGATCCAAAAAAATTGGGAATCCTCACGCGCCAGCGGTTCTTTAAATATATATATATATATACATATATATATTTTTTTTTTTTATACGGTTTACCGTGGGAAGAAACTACAAACGACGACGTTGCGATGAAAATATGAGAAGCAAAGCCACGGAATTCGATGATGCTCACGTTTCGGCCTATCGGAGTTACGGTGGGGAATTATTCGTCGACGATAGCGGGATTATGTCAGTAATATTAATCGAAAGGGAGCTTGTATTCTAGGAGGATGTCGGCGTGTGTGATCGATTGCATCTACAGGGTGAACGCAACGGATTTGAGGGATTCGAGGAACGCTCATTGGCGCGGACGAAGAATTATTTTAATTCATATTAAGAAATGTGGAGGTATTTTTGGATTTGAGGATAATTAAGTGCAGGAATTGTAAATAAGTCTCTATAAGGGAAACTAAATGGTTGCTAGCAATCACACATTTATTCCATGTACATACATTATAATATATTATTGTGCATATATTAATTATAATAGTAGAAGGTATGTATACTTGGTGTACAAATTAATTCTGTGCCTCTACATTCAATTATTCGTACCTCTAGTTCGAATAAGAATATTTCCTAGTCATTTTATTACGTTGAAATACCATCTTCATTTTCTTTATAAATAAATAGTAAGTTTACCTTGGAAAGGAACAGAATTAATTTCTACCCCTCATACCAATTTTTTTTTAAATTTTTACTACAAGACAAATATAAAGTAACACATGTATGAATATCAAATTAAAACATGTAAAAGCTTTGACGTGTAAAATATTCTTTACTACCCTTCAACGCAACTGACTACTGACTTTCGACTTGCACAAACATCTATTTCCTCCTATTTAACTTTTGCCATTAGCTCACAACATTACCACTTGACTGATAAACTTCTATACATGAACGTTGAAGCTAAGATGAGGCAGTTTTTAATCCATCAAAACCCAAGGAGGGAACAAATAAGAATTAAAGAAAGGAGAGGTTCGATTCGTTCTGGATACGGCACGTTAATCTCGTTACAAATTCTTCGGGTCCCGTTCGTCGAGGTATCGATTTCGTCGTAACCCTTTTTATTCAGCGATCTGGTCACGCGCGCTTCCTGTTACTGGAAGCTCCTACGAATTCCGCGCGACGAGCGCGTTTTGCATGAGCCAAGAATTTGCATGAAACACGCATGATGGAACTGTACAATGACGGGAATGCCGGCAGCGAAACCGCGATTCGACAGAGTACACCGGGTACAGTGTTATGTGATACGATCCACGGCGTTTATGCAAACGTAACTACTAACTAATCGATACGTAAATATACAGGGTGGATGGTAACACGTGGAAGCCATTTGAGCGATCAATTAAGGGAGAACTCTCGTTCGCGACACGAAGAGATAAGTGTTGTTTCGTGATTTCTTTTTTTGCGAGAAAACTGCGAGAGCGAGAAATTTGAAATTCTTACGTGAGATTGTGGAGTATATTCTTTATACTTTGGCATTTATTTAATGTCCGCGGTGTGAGTGTAGAACGATTGAAAAATTCGAGGGAATATTGGAAAGCGGAAGAATGATTTCTGTCGTGCTCTCATGTATTCATACGACGATGACTAGAATATTAATAAGTAGATGAGTATAAATAAAAAAAAACCTATTTAAAAAAAGAGTAAAAGATATAGATCAGTAAGTTCTGTATCTTCTCAGACTATAATATATGGAAAATTCATACCCAGAATAAGAAGAGTGTAAATAAAAGGGAAACTATTACATTTATAAGTAAAAGACACTGTACCCCATAAATAATAATAATAATAATAATAATAATTGAATAATACTATACAATATATATATATATCATTATATACACATTGTACATATTATTATTCAATAAATAAACATATAATATATATATTAATATATATGAATAATAATGTATACGAATCTATGAATAGACTCCATAAAATTTCTATTTCATTATTTAATACATCGTTCTTCCTAAAGTCATAAACATGATGACGATGCTCCCCTCTAAAAACTGAATATTCTTCGTGGGAAGTTTATCTCAGCTTCCATCAATGTTTAAAGAAACTCGCGTCGGTTGCTGTATAAGAAAGGCTACGTATGTTTACGTTAGAATTAAGAAATTAAGAAATCTCGCAAGAACCATATCCATGCATTTGTTTTGCCGCGAGATATTGAGCAACTTGCTCCGCGTTACCGTAAATGGAAGAGAATGTGTACCGATGTACATACATGTATGTATGTATATCTTTCTTGCGCATACTCGCGCTAGTATCGCGAACAGCAATTAATATCCGGGCTAAAAATGGAACAGCGGCGAATAATTGACAATTAAGAGGCAAATTTAAATAGTTTGCATGCTAACGATGCAATTCCGTTACTAATGAAAGACACAATTCTAACGATACTGGGTGGTCCATTAGGAATGTAGCAAAGAATTTTATTCGACGATACGAATAAATCAATTTATGATTCTGCAATATTTAACATGTTTCTTTATGTTTTTAGTGTTTGTTTTAGAGTTATCTTCAGAGTCCACAAATTATGAATTAAATACATACGCGGAGAATTTGTAATCATTTGAAGATAATAATTGAAAAATATGGGGCCAAAACGTTTATGAATTTCAAAAAAAATGAAACGAACAATTTTTTACAGAACACATAAAAAAAGCATTTTCAAATGTAATTATAGGAACAAATGAAAGGAACAAATGTTGTATCCAAGAAATGAAATGTATCAATTAAAAGTGAATATAGTCTAAGAAAAATTCTAATCAATAACTAATTTTGAATTATACAAAAAAAAACTGTTTTCTCGCTTCGCTCTGAATATTCCAAATAATTCTCCCTTGGCTACAATTCCTCAGAACACCCAAAATCATTAAAATTGCGATTATCTCACGAACATTTCGAATGTCCAACGAAGTATAACGTTCGAAAAAATGAGCAAGACTAGAATTTCAATCGTGCGCTTAAGTGGCACAGCTATGCAAGATAAGATCGCGGCGACGCGAGGCATCTTTCGCATTCGGAGCGTTGCACCATCTTCATCTCTCGAATCGTACTGAGCGCACGCGATTAATTTATTTTGTAAATAAATTCTCTTTACGGTCATGCGGCGAGCGTCCACCTTTGACGTCGGTATTCGAGCCAATCGATAAGACCCGCCTTAAGAATTCTCCGATGGTGTACGTCACGCACCTTCTACGAACTGTATCCTGGAGCATCGAGAGAAACTGGCAAACGAGTAGCGTCGACGGTGGCTGTCCCTCGAGTCATCGAAAATACCCCGAAAATTTAGTGAAAGTGAGAAACTATCGCACAGTCACTTGGACCTTGACGATTCGAACGTTGGACGCATGGGGAAGTACGCGAACGATGAAGAAAGGTGGTATTTTCGCATATTTCGATGATGCATCCTCTTTGATCATTACACGTTCTCAAATACGGTGTTTATTGACTATTTAAAATGTTTAAATTGTTGTCTTTTTTAATCGGTATATTGTTAACAAGTTTTGTCCTTAATCTTGCTTGGCACATTACACTTTTATTCAGGCAAGTGTCTTTCTGTATAATATTTAAAGTAAAAAGTTGTTTATTTTTTAATACACAATATTAACGACATGTTTCAGCATTTATCTTCCTTGAGATACTGCACTTGTACTTTACTTTACTTTACTAATCCCAAACGGTATGTTTTCTATCTAAGTAGAATTAAAAAATCGTTACATTTGACCGACAATATTAATAAAACGTTTCCCTCTTTACCTACCACTAATATTTAGATAAGTCTTCCCCGTACAATTTTACCAAAATTATTCAAAGTGTGAACTACACAGCTGATTAAAGCTCGAGGTGTTTTTAATTCGCGTATCGAGTGCAATGACTGCGTTGTGCACGCACTAAGCGTTTAGGCTGACTATAACCACAGCCATCTACTTTTTCATACCCACAGAGGACTACTATCTCACAGCCTGGTACGCAACCACATCTGTCAGGACTCCACAATCAAATCCATTGTCCTGTCGAGGGGAGTCTGGTTCGACGAAATTTTTCCTAGGTTCATCTTTATCAAGAACGCGATCTCGTTACATTTCTCGTGAACTTGGAAGTGATGCTATTAATTGCATACCCAAATACGATTCCAATGATAACAGTTTTTAAAATCAATCTAATTTTATCGAGATAACGAGAGACGCGAGTATATAGAAGTTACAGGGAGATACACCCTCGTTCATAAATACGTGGTCATTTACTACCTTCAACGAATGATTAATATACGCCCGTGAATTATTACTATACAACTTTTGTTGCTGAAATCTATAGTATATTGGATAAGTATTTAACAATATTCGATGATATTATATGTTTTGAGTGCCATATTCAATTTTATAGTGGAACTTTGGGATCGTTTAAGTAGAAAAGTTCAATATATCAAAAGCATTTATGGCATAAATATTACAAAATGAATGAGATAATATTATTTCGGATACAATGAAGGAATTAATAATATGCAAGTTTGGTAAAAGAAATTTTAACATTATCTAGTTGTCTGTATAGTTTTTATTATTAGTAATGTGATATTAGAAGAAACATAAATGATGTAATTGATATTAATAGATTCGCAACTTTCATTAGATATCTATTTCTAGTAAAGAAGTGTCCACATATTTCTGAGCGGGTGTGTATCTAATTATAAGAGAAATATCTAATCCAGAAGAATAATTTAAAAAGGACACGCATACATCTAATCTCTAGTTTTGAGGAGATTCTGAATTCTAGTTGGATGTTTTGTTTGCCTTGAAAAAAGAAAACAAAAAAAATACATGTCGAATCGAGTAACCTCCTCCTTTTCGAAGTCGGTTAAATAAAACTAGAGATAGTTACTGCAACTAGGAGATAGTACCAATAATGATTAATAGTGCATATACTGCCTATCATTATTAGGCGTGGTCTTATCGTTCTCAGGCTTTCCGACATTCGATCGGTATATTCCCATTCATAAATTAGGTTCCGCATATTTCACAAGTAGGTGAATCTGTTTTCTCCGTGAAATGATTATTAATTAATCTTGTGTGACCTATTCAGAGCCCCATTAAATGTTATTTACTCTTTTCTGCTGAGATCAGTTCGTCTCTGTTTTAGAAATTTACTTTTTAATCCATGACGTCAACCATGACGTCACTGGAAGCTTCAAATACCGCCCAACGATGACTTTCGCGACATTAAACGAGTTGATGATCGTTGCCTGAAAGTGGCTGTTAGGGCGAATTCAGCGATATACGGCACCGTCATGGTCAAGGTCACACACGAAAGACAATAAAGGGGACCTGGTACACACCGAAAGCAGACTTCCAACTACTGCACGACCTTAGTCGTCGCTCAAACCTTCTTTCACATGTTCATGGTCCTCGTTACGTGGTCCGTTTTTTTAACCTTGTGCGACGTATTAAGACGCAAAAGTATTAAGTTTCGATTAGTTTTATTTAGATACAAAATTGTACACTATTTTCTAAGTAAAAATTTGGTTCATTATTTATTATTACAGAACCGTTGAAGTTTATACGTTTATACGTAGACTGGAAAGTAATGTCGTTTCTTTTACATTAAATCCAAACAAATTTTTAATAAATTTCTATTTTTAATTAATTATGTAATCGCCCTCGTTATCAACAGCCTCTTGCCATCTAGCGTGCAAATTTTCAATGCCAGATCGATAAAAATCAATGACTTGATGAGTGCTAGACAAGTATTTAAAATTACAAAAACGACATTACTCTCCAGTCCACCTAATATATGTATGTATAAATATATGTTAAACGTGCGATTGTTTAGGTCAAAATTGTCAATGTTATTGCACAAAATTTTAGAGCAATTGGTGCGTATTTAAATAGCCTTTACAAGAATTATTTATTATTAGATTATAAGTGTTTCCAAGCATCAATTTTTTTTATATAGTTAACAAAAAGAATATTTCAATCTAAAATATGAGAAATATAAATTGTAATTATTCAAGAAATTTAATATAACATTTTATTTTTTCAGAATATAGGTTTCAAATAGTAATGTAAAACTGCGTTCGAGAGACAAAAAAATTTATGTAACGACGTTCAATATTGAAATAGATGAAAGAACGACTGTGTCCACAATTCTATTGGAATACGTAATAATTGTGGACACAATGGTTCTTGTATCTACATACATCAACGTTTGACGTCGTCTACTTGTGAAGGCTTTTCGTCTCGTGTAATCGTTTCTACATTATTCCATTTCTTCGCGAGTATTTTTGAAATTATTCTAATCGAAGTTTCTATACAAATACAATATTCCACATTTTAGGTTGAAATACTGTTTTTATAAACTACTATATTCAAGAAGAATCACAATATATGGTTAAAATATTTACAATAACAAACTATGCTTGTGAAAGCCATGAATAAAAACATAAGCCCTTAAATAATTAACCCTAAGTTTCAAATTTGATACCGGACTTTGTTTTTAATATTTGACTGTATGTATGTTACCATTACGTAATGTTCTTTTGAACAAAAGTTAAAAAAGTAAACGTCAGCTGTCAAATTTTTTTAAATAAATACATTGATATTTTTTAAAAATTTAATTTGAAAAATCAGGCTTCTAAGGGTTAAGAGCATTAGAACCGAGTGAAAAGAAGAGAAAAGAAAATTCATGTATATGTATACATAACTGTATTCTATAACTAACCAACCTGTATTAATTTTCTCTTAATAATAACTAAACTACAAATTTTAAGCATTTATGGTGCAAGAAAATATAACAATTATATTTTACGAATAAAATAGATAATATAGTACATTATATATCATAGATCACTCAAAGATTAATCAAATATATTTTACATAATAATTTACATATATTTTTGTACATTTTCCAAATTACTGTACGTCATAAATGCATAAAATTCACAGTTTAACAAAACCGAACAAAAACGAAACTAAAATAGAATTCCGTGTCACTGCCATTTATCCCTACAACGCTGAAACAATGCTCCACGGATCATTATAATTCTCAAACGTCGTTCTATTTAACCTTAACCCGAATCGTGACTAAGACGCGGAATTCGAGGTATTCTTTATCACGGAATACGATCCTTAAGGAAATTCGAATCCCGTACCATCCGAACGAGACACGGGATCGCGGTATTCGAATCGATCCAATGGAATTCGATTAATCGACACGCGTGACGTTATCGACGAAACTACCTGTCGTCCGACTCCGATGGTTTAAAGCGGTTGGAGCTACGCACACGAGTGTATAATATTGACACAACGTGACGCGGACACGGGAAACTTTCTGTTCCCAGAAGACGATCTTCTCGAAACCGGCAACTAAGAATCGCAAATATTTGTCTTTTCCACGCCATCTTGACAGGAGTGGCGCGCTATCCGACACCTTGAGAGTACGGTACTGTTATGACCACGCCGGTAATTGTCCGTGGCTATCGACAGTTTCGGTTTTCGCGTCAGCAAATTCTCTGTAGATATCGATCACGGAAATTTCTTTTTCTCCTTTATAAATACACTCGTTTCTCTGTGCTATACTCTATTATGCGTTATTTGCCTTCACCTACTTATATTTTCTCCTACTTAACATCATTTCGTAACTTGAAAAAGTTGGGCACTTGGAGCACTGCCCGCGTGCTTCCACGTTACATGCTCCAACTGATTCAGACGCGACAAGTTAGATTCAATTTTTAACATTTATATATTTAATTAAATTGTGACGTATTGCTCTCATCGAAGAGATCCGTTTAAAGTCATCAAACAACTCGAAACACAAAGCTCACTCCAAGCTAAAGGCTCGTCGATCGGTTCAAAATTTCGCGGTTACCGCTCCGAACTTGTCACGTTAACGAATCAATAAAATCGAACGTACGCTTTCGCGGCATTAACGCGCGCCTAACATCAAGTTTTGAACGAAAATGTACGAGTCGCTACTTCGGGGTATTCCACGGATTTCTCTTCATCGAGGAATCAAGTTCAAGTTGAAGCAGAGAAAAGAAAAACATTCGAATTTAACCGTGGAATACGGGTTCGTGAGAAATTCGTGGAAGACATAAACAGTGCCGTGGCGCGTGTGACGAAAACGGAGCGACCGCTTTTTTGCTGTCACACGCGAGCAAAACGCGGTTGGTATCGAAAGAAGCACACTTTCAGGTTGAAGGTCACGAGAGAAGCGAAATAACGTCGCGGTATATACGGTGGAGTTGTTGCATACCTGATTCAGTGTCGTCGGAATGATGTCAGGAGTTTGCGGTAACATTTTACTGGAGATGGTCGACTGCCCCTCGAGTCAAAACGATCGTGGTGAACACGCGATACGTAGCATAATATCCTTGCGAGAAAACGATAGAAAACACCTTGACAGGACACACACAAGGATCGATCACGAACGACCCAGGCACCAACTGTTTCGTCACTTATGCTATCGTCCCGGACCACTGATTACTCGTAGATCGACTGTTACACTCGTAAACGGTATAAAACGATCTCTGTATCCGGCATTTAAAAAAATACGATTGATTTTTTCCGCGTCGAAGGGACGAGGCGAGAGAATACGTCCTTCCTCGACGAAGGCATGCGCAAGACTGACGGGTCCGGGCGGTGTAGCTGAACCCGAGCGCGAACGAGCGGCGACGGAAACGGCCGAACACCTAACATCCCCCGAATACGCGCACGCTATGGCATTTCGGAAATTTAAACGGTATCGACTACTGTCGAAGCAACTATCACGTGGAGATTATCGTCCCGATTCGGACCGATTGCTGATCTTAACGAACCTTTTTTCATGCCACAAAGTCGATGGAAACAAAGATCAAGGTGGATGTACAATAATAACAGACAACCAAGAACTGACCTACAAAATTCCCAAAGGAATTTCAATTTTCACATGTGAAGCGTACGCAATCGTACAAGCCTTACGATACATAAAATCCTCAGAACACAATCATTCTGTTATATTTACCGACTCCAAATCAATTCTACTTGCTATGGAAGATCTTAGAAGTACAACAAAAATAATTCAAGATATCCACGCCGAATTAACAGAACTTCAAATAGAAGAAAATGTTCAACCCGAATTCGTTTGGAATCCATCACACCATGGAATCGTGGGCAACGAAAGAGCAGATGAAGCTGCAAAAAAAGCCATCACGTTGGAAGAACCATATATCCAAATGCTACTCACATTAAATGAAACCAATAATTTAATAACAAAAAAAAAAAACAGCAAAAGAAATCTGGAACCAGGAATGGACCGACATGCCACCAACGAATCTACACCAAATCCGAAAATCAACTAGCGATACAACTCCGACCCTACCAAATAGAAGACTGCAAGTAGCAATAACAAGATTGAGAATTGGCCACACAAATTTAACTCATTGTTATAAAATAACAGAATCGCAGCCACCATCATGTACCTTTTGTGACGAGCCCATCACAGTTAAGCATTTGATTGAGGAATGTCAGGGAATGCAGCACAAGCTTGTAGAGTTCAAACTTATAAATAATATGCAAATGATTCTCAATAATAGAAACGAATTTCTTAAACTAATAGATTTATTAATTAAATATGGAATAATGAACAAATTGTAATCGAATTTAAATATTAACGTGGTCACTAATAACCCTGAAGTTGATGTGACCTTAAATAAAGTAATTAAAAAAAAAAAGAAAAAAAAAAAGTTGATGCGGAGATTAAAGAAAAACGCTGAAAGCAAGACTTTATTCACGAATTTCTTGTGAATGAACAGTTCAATGAAATTATTTGGAATTTTGTATGCGTTTGTATACGTAATTGAAATTACAGAAAAGAAATTTTGTATAAAGATTCATTGTATAAAGATTCGATGCCATTATGTCAAATAAAGTTTAGAATAAAAATTCAAAAAGATTTCTTTTGTTAATGACTGTAGAATCTAAATCTGTTAAAAAATATTCGAAATTTATAAAAATACAATTTATCTCTCTCTAGGAGTTGGTATATCGTTTTACGTTCAATTAAACGACGTGATACAATATATCTAATTAAAGTAAAAGCAATCATCAAATAGCATATCGGTATAGAATTGAGAACTGACAAATTGAGCTAACGATTAATCGTTTCTCGTGTTTAAATCTTATCTCTCGGTAGCTGATGACTTTATATGACGAAGTGTGACTATATTGACTCTCCGTATTGTCTCCGACGTACGTAATGAGAAACAAGATTAGTACTGTATGATAAATTTTAACAAACATTATTGCTTTTCAATGTACAATTAATTTCCACTTATGTATTGTTTTGTTATGTGACGAATATCACGTCAAAAAGAAGCAATTATATAAGTATTATTCAAGATGGAAACAATGATTGAAACTGTCAACAAAAACGAATAAAAAAGAACAATTGCCATCTCCTGTACTTATTAGTATACTTGTTAGATCCGAACATTTCTCGTGTGCTATGTAATGTCTTTACTTCAACCAAATAAAATCAATTTCGAAAATGTTTTTAATTCATGTTTCACATAATATTTTATTTCATGTTAATTCTTTCTTTAAATTCTTTCTTTAAATTAACAATTGCTATCTCCTATACTTATTAGTATACTTGTGTTAGTTCTGAATATTTCTCGTGTGCTATGTATTAATTTCTTTACCTCAACCAAATGAAATCAATTTCGAAAATGTTTTTAATTCATGTTTCACATAATATTTAATTTCATGTTAATTCTTTCTGTAAATTCTTTCTTTAAATTAACAATTGCCATCTCCTGTACTTATGAGTACACTTATATTAGTTCTGAATATTTCTCGTGTGCTATGTAATTTCTTTACTTTGACCAAATAAAATCAGTTTCGAAAATGTTTTTAATTCATGTTTCACATAATATTTTATTTCATGTTAATTCTTTCTTTAATTGTCGCCCCCAAATTCTATAAAATCTTGATTCCCATAAAATTATAACGCGCCCCTGGCAATTGTAAACCGTCTCTGTAAAACAAGGAAAGTTTGCAAATAAAAGTATGTATATCGCGAAAATACAGAAGCCGCCACTGTGAGCAGTTCGTTCCACGAAGTACAACTTCATTGCTGGGGAGGAACTCCGTCGCTGCCATCAGAAGCTCGTTTGTATTCACCTGGTAATGGCTGCCTCGCCAGACGCATAATAGCCGTGTCTAAAGAGTCGCGTTGCGAACGATAAATTCCTTTCCCCGATCGTTTCGCCCATACGTGGAATTTAAACGCCACCTCCACGAGACGAACACGTGAATTTCGCGGAAAAGATCGCACACTTGCTCTGACATCGTGAGAGTTGCACCCGTGAAAGCTGTGAATCGAGTAAAGTGGAAGGACGACCGTGAAACGGAACCACGGGACGATGAAGCAAAAAGGGCTCCGGTTATAAATATCGGTTACGTTAACCGGTCCTTCTAAGGATCGCGAGTCATCGCATCTTTGGTCTTTTGCGCTTCTCGATCCATTCCATCGGAAACGGGTTAATCGATGAAGATATTTCTTTGAAATGCTAAGAACTCGAAGTCCTCACTTGAACAAAGCGGAATTATTAATATCATTGATGCTCGTTTTGGCATTAAAGAGATGAAACTCGTAAATGAGGAAGGGGATGAAATTTTATAGAGCTTGGGTTTATTGTAAATGCAAAGAAAATAATTTCATTTAATGATTAGACTGCGGATTTTTATCCATTTATGCATTTATAGGGAGTTTGAATGTGCAAGAAACTACAAAATGCATACAGTATGCAAGAATATAAGAAATATACAGAATAAAGTTTATATTATAATATTTACAGAGTAAAATAAATTCCTATTTAGGTTCTATTTTTGTAGGTACGTTTGCAAAGATTTCGATTAAACTAGAGTAATGATTAAACTAGAAATTGTATTGATGTAAATGTCCTGCAGATAGGTTTTGGCTCGGTAATAATTTTAGCTCTGTAAAAGATAAATTGGAGCATTTCAAAATATTACAGATTTATACACTCCTTGAATGAATTAAATTTTTTCTACAAACTGTGACCAACTTGTTAACAAAAACAAACACTCGTTGTACATCCTATTTATATCTGGAAAATGATTTATGAAACGGCTGCTGTTTTCGTCATTTTATCGACTAGTTCATAATCAACTCTATTTTTATTTATGTGGTGTTCAAATGATATGAGTACGTATGCAACATCACTTTTAATTTAATTGCATTAACTCCTTATTTTTATTCAGAATACCTATAAATTGATAACGTCGAATGCTATTATCAATATTGTGAACCTCTACACAATCTATACACAACTTTTGAATAACCAAGATTTTCCCTCAATTGTTGCCCCATGCTAAAAGAATTATACAGGATGTCCCAAAAATGTTGGAGTTCCTTGAAAGCGGTGGTTCGGGAGGTGATTTCGGGAAGAATTATTTCTCAATGGAACCTCAAGCTTCCAATGTATAAATATTTTTGAAATTATTACCATATTTAGGAACCATACTTAAGTATTCATACATTTACGAATGCTCTTGAAAATATCTAAACAAAATCATGCACCAAATAAATCAGGAATATTCTTTTGTATTCTCTATGCAAACCTACGAGTATGAAATTTACCTCGTCGAAAAATTCTGAACCCTAACGAAAACAAAAATACTGTGCATGTAATATCTGTATCTTTATCATCGCTGTATCTTTAAATGTGTACCACACACAGGCAGCCACCAGAGTAGTAGTATCAATTCTCCCTGTAATTACTTTGCACGACATTTTTTGCCATAACGAGATTATATTACACATGTTTGGTAAACTTACCATAAAGTATGCGACGTAATGGTTATGAGGCCATTAAAGACATAGTGTTACAGGCGGTTGGGTTAATTTCGAGTGAGTCGTCATAATTTTATGCCGGATACGAAATTTAGGAAGGCCATTTTCGGTAAAAGCCGAGCTCGTTTCACGCATATTAGCCGCCGTGAACGTCATTTAATGACGGCGATTCATGGAATTCTCGTCTAACGCCAATGAGAATCATTCGCGTGACTCACGCCGCGTGATGCAATCTTCGTTCTTATCGTTAACTTTAAACAGGTGTTCCGGGACGAAATAGTTGGCGAACATTTGGTTCACAATATTGTTAATAGCATTCCACGTTATCAATTTATAGGTATCCTGAATAAAAATAAGAAGTTAATGCAATTAAATTAAAAGTGATGTTGCATACGTACTCGTATCATTTGAACACTATATAAATAAAAATTGACTTGAATATGAACTAGTCGATAAAATGACGAAAACAGCAGCCGTTTCATAAATCATTTTCCAGATATAAATAGGATGTACAACGAGTGTTTGTTTTTGTTAACAAGTCGGTCCACAGTTTGTAGACAAATTTAATTCATTCAAGGAGTGTATAAAACTGTAACTGTTTTGAAAATAGCTAAACAAAATCATATACCAAACTTTCTCTTTATCAAAAATGTTGTTTCAAATCAACCTCCGAGCCACCCCTTTCAAGGAACTCCAACATTTTTGCCACACCCTGTATACAATTCTACCACATAATCACAACTCCTGAACCACTGAAGTACCTTTTAACGAGCTTTAAAATATTCCACAATTATAACAATACAATTTTCATTTAATTTCGTATAACCTGATATCCAGCAGACCTAACTCAGGCCTGGATTGTCTTTGACAGAACACAATCGAACGAACGTTGCATAGAGAGCACTGCTTTGCATAACCGTGGCCCAGACGAAAGCTAAATTAATTACAGAAATCTGGCTGAATTGGCTCGAACTACCTTCCGTAACTTTCTACGACCTACATTTCATCCACGATAGAAGAACGGTTTTGTCCGCATCAACGAAGCCCCTGGACCGCCGACTTCCGGAATAATTCGCCGGTCGAATTCCGCGAGGGGTTCGACTCTAATTCCGATATCTCATTTACGGTTCGACGTTGGTCGTAACGAGGCGGTATGCGGAAAATGGCGACGATCCACGGAAGAGCTGGCGCCGCGAGACCTCCATAAGGCTGTTCATAAAACATGCCCGCTCGAATGAACCGAACGAGGAGAAAAGAGTGGACGCGGCAGGAAGGCGGAAAGGGTGGCTCAACGCGGGAGAAAAGAGACCAAACATCTTCCAGCCACTTGTCTTCCGTAACCACCAAGAAACGCTTAACCCGAAGGGAGCTCGTTTACACGAAGAGCGTAACGGAAGGACGCGAGAATGACGGGAAGAGAGGAAAATCATGAAAAATGACGACCAGACACGGCTATTTAGTCTATACCTGTCGGACGATCTTTTAGGCTACGTGATTTTCACTTCTCTGGATGTTATTGAATAAACCAGAGGGGCGTGTTTGATCGGGATTTGATGGAGATGCTTGTTCAGAAATGTAAAGAAAAGGGTGATATGGTAATTGAAATGAAGTGTTTTTGGAGCTGTTTGGAGGAACGCGAAGAAAAGTTGAAGGATGTGTAAAACAGATAACGATTATTGAACAAATTATTGAACGAGACGGTAGAAAAGGCTGGAAAGGACATTTGGACTTGAAGCTTAAGGAGTTAACCCTTTGCACTCGAGGCCTTTTTTCTGGTATCTATCAGCAACTCGAGATGCTTTCTTAGCATTCTATTGTCGCGAATGCTAAGCTTAAATTAACTTCGAAAATGAGATCCTTAATTTGAGATTTGAGAATCAGGTCAGCTTTGCCTCAACGACAATCATTTTATTGGCAAGTTATTATTAAGTTCGAGTTCCAAAGAAATGAAACCTAAAGAAAACCTAGCGGTGACTGAGAGTCACCTCTCGAATGCAAAGGGTTTATAGTTGATGGTTTAATTGAAATAGATACACGTCTAAATTCTGAAGTAACGAGAGTACAACATTTTTAAAGGATTGGCGATCTCCGAAAACAAAGACACAAATCCAGAAAGAAAATGTATTACAGTCCTTTACGACCTTGCACGCCTCTATAGTCTCGTATATATTATGTACACCTTTGATTTCTAATTTATCTATTATTTTAATAATAATTATGTATCTATTACAGCTTTGAACTACCATGTCTCACAAACAATCAGTATCCGATGAGATACGCGTCGAATCGGCAAGATCGCACCTCACATCAAACTGTAAAAACAGTTATTGGATCAAATCGATGGAAAGAATGTAAAAAGGAAGATAAAATGCGTACAAAGACGTCACAGAACAAATTATACGGCACTCCGCATGGTAGAGCGATTTGAGCTCGCTTCCTTTCAAAGTCTGCGCCACGACGACTTCTTTTTGCCGATCTTCCGCGCCACGAAATGTATTCACGAAGTAGCAATCTCCGTTCTCTCGAATGTCCATTCATAAAACGTGCCCTCTTAGAGGTAAACGAAAGGCAAAAACCGGGCGACAGCAGCGAGACGAAGAAGAAAAAAAAGACCGGTGGCGGAAAATCGAAAAGGGACGTAATAGGCGCGAGAAAGGGAAATATGACCGGTGGACCAGTGTAAAAGGGTTGCCGCGACGTTCGTTTTACGCGGAGATCGCGAAACGCGAGACTGAGAGGTTATTAATTTTTAACGCAGACTTTGCAGGTGCAAAGATTAAAGAAGACTGGGTGCCACTACTCGACTGGCGCCAGTTTCTTTGCGAGTAGAAAGTTGGTTCAACTGGATAATTATTGAATCGAGAAAGTAAAGAGCAAGTATAGTTTTACATTTCACCCTTTACCATTAATATTTAGATGAGTGTTCCCATATAATTTTCCAAAGTTAAATATGCATCAAGTATATCAGTCTTTTAATATTCTAACCCAGACCTAACCAAAACAGTATATTAGGTAGACTGGAATATGTCTACCTAACGCTTGTTTGTCGCTTTTTTTCACATTAAATCCAAACAAATTTTTGATAAATTTCTATTTTTAATTAATTATGTAATCGCCCTCGTTATCAACAGCTTCTTGCCATCTAGTGTGCAAATTTTCAATGCCAGATCGATAAAAATCAATGACCTGATGAGTGATAGACAAGTATTTAAAATTGCAAAAACGACATTACTTTCCAGTCCACCTAATTTATTATTCTATTTATTATCCATGTAAAATTAAATAATCGTTAGTTTTATACCATAATATTAATAAGACATTAAGTGTGGTCTGTGATTGCTGAATGTTTTTCTATAAATAATGATAAAAAAGTAAAGAAAAATAGCCATTAGAAAGGAATACAGTTCTTAGGGATATATGAAGAGTATGTTTACGGGGCCAGGAACTTGCGTCATGAAAGATAGAAATCAGGGAGTTGAAGCATTAAGAAAAATAACCGAAAACAACCATACTCTATTTCAAGACTAGTAAAGGAGATTTTCCATATATTTTTAATGTAAGATTCTAATTTGTGTCTATATTGTATAATACTTTTTTCTTTTACTGATGTATATATTGGCATAAAATTATGTTATAGCTTCAAATCAGTTTACGGACTTGCAAGGACTTCAAACATCTCTAATGGAAGCGTATCTTCTTCTCTATGGGAAGTGCTATTTACCAAGCAGTGATGGGCAAAACCCTAAGCCTCGAATAAATCTGAAGTTTATCGATATGTTTGTCTCGTTTCCTCTTTTGAACATTTTCCAAAGAAGGAAACAAGAGAAACACGTCGGCAAACTTCAGATTTATTCAAAGCCTAGGGTTTTGTCCATCACTGTCACCAACCCACAGTCTATGCTCTCGTTTCTTTCTTTTTAATATTTTTCTAAACTCTCGCCAATTATAACAACTGATTCCATTTTAAACTCAGTAACCCTTTTCACCCTTCTACTTCAGATCTCATTTTTAAATACGAGTGACAGGAAAGGTAATTTTTGTGTAAAGAATATTCTTCTCGCCACAAAAATCCATTTAAAATTTATTCATTGATATTATTAATTCCGTTGTATTCTAATTCCGTTTGTTACAAATAGTACCTCATAGGTTTCAGGCGACGTACCCTGGACGCCATTGATCTTTGAAAACCTCGCTTCAGGGGTTCGTTTTGCGCCGGTATCGAGAAACCCGAGGCTGAAGGTTAATTTTACCGTAAGGAAGCGAAATAAAATAAAAGATGGAGGAGGGCGCGGAAGAGTATATTGAGAAATGTCTTGCCTGGAACGAGACCTACCGCGAGTTAATTGAATGCTGGAAACGTGAAATACAACCTCGAACGGCGTCGGCCAATGTCAGAGGTCGTTAGCCGATGCAATTATTTCGCTTCGATGATTCGCGAAATCGTTAAAATAAACACGGCAGCTGTACAGTTCGGCCATCCCGTCGTGGCGAGTTAAACGCGAAAAAAAGGGCGGCGCAAAAGAAAAAAAACGATTCGAATGGTTCCACTTCGGTTCCTCTTTTTCCTTTTCTTCCTATAGTCCGGCGCCCATTAATTCGTGCCACGTTTCTTTCATATAATTGATCCACATACCGATCCAAGTGCTTTTAGGCACGAGTGGTCTCTGGGATTTCGAGTGGACGTCTTCTTTTTACGCCGGACGCTGTGAATGAACCTCGTCAACGTCCACTCTCTCCCGCTTTGAACGCACGTTTATGCTATTCGAAGGGCAACAAAATAAAACATCCGTTTTCAGACAAACGGACGCGATAGGAAACGATGGCAGCGTGCATGATTTTCCAGCGGGATGTTACGGTTTGTTGAGCCAAACAGTGGCGAAATATTCGACACGTTCGGTTAGGGTCGACAACCATACTCTTTTCGCGATGCACGTATTCCTCTGGGCGGAGGTAAGAGAATGTACTTCTTACTTTTCTTCTCCTCTTGCTTTCTTTATCGAAGCTAAGTGCACCACTTTCGAAATGATACAATTATGAAATTGGATCTTTTGACGAGGAAATGTAAATATTATTTTGACTATAATAAAACAATGTTGTGAATGTTATTTCTTCCAACTTGACTTTCTCGCATATCTTTCTTTCATAAAGAGGAGCTATTGAAACAGATATCGAAGAAGGTTTCCTAAGGTAGAGCTAAATTATTTTTTATATTTTTTATTTTTGACATTTTACGAATGAAAATAAATTCGAAGAATATTACTGAAGTCATGTCGATGACTCTTCTTGGGGTTTATTTAGAATTCAACAATACTTTAGCTGATTTTACTGTTTTTCTCTCTTGGGAAAAATTGAATAACAATTATTATCACTTCTTGCTTTTAAAAATAGTTGAACTAAAAGTGATAAATATAAGTGCACTGCATACAACAATATGTAAATATATACACAAATGAAAAGGAGAAACTTGAATTAAAGTATGCTTTGTCTTCTAAACCTTGTATCTTATCGTTTACATTTCATATATCTATGTATTTGTCATAAATGCGTAAATATCGACAATCTAGTTATAAGACACGAGTACTAATACCCCTGTCTCCTACTGCCATCATACAGTACTTTATTTCCTTTATCTCTATTTTCAAAGTATTTTTTATTATTGTAATACATAATAAAAATGTTCCCTAAATATATCGACCTACTGCAATAAGAATGTCAGAGCTGAAAAAATATAGATTTATCAGACATTGCATTTAAAAGTGTAAATCTCGTCCAGTGAATGCAAAGAGTCCATGTAGCGATTAAATATTGCAAATTACGCGTCCACGACGAATTCGTCTCGACTTTCATCGCCATCATTGCAATTTACCAGTGTATTAAAATTGCATAGCTCTAATTAATACTAATATTTAGACGACTACGGAGAAGTAAATTTCTCTGGCCCTGAACGAAACATGAAAGTTATCTCCCGAGAGAGACTTTCACGAAGTTTCGTTCAACTTCGGGGAAACTGGAGCACTTATTAGCGTAATTTCGAGCAACAAGAATCTACAGCTCGACGAAAAGGAGTGGAAAATAAAGTTTAATTCCGACCACCTTGGATAGCACGCAAGGTGAAACCAGACGGTGGAATCTCTGGTAGCGCGTATCAATCTTATTGCCGTTCTCGTCTAGTCTGCTTCTGGCAAAGGGAATTCCTGGAATTTTATCAGTGGCGTATTCAAGGGGTGTACTCGCGTGTAACGGTACACTTCAAAGTACACAATGAAAGAATATGCCTATCCGTACCAAAACAAACTTTTATACCTGAGCGTTCGTGTTTATCTTCAAACGTTGCAGAGATTTCACGACGTAACAACTAGGATATTCACATATCATTTTAGCAATTCACATTTTATTTTGAGACCACTATTTTATTACATATTTTGTTTTTATGCAATTTATGACGGTAACACATCTTTATTTCTGGTATAATATAATTGCGCCATGTAAATTTCTTTAATTATTCTATTTTTAATTACGGTTCAAATTGTGGAAGATTTTTGTGGGCAATTTGTAAACTTTTTCAAATGTAAATTTGTAAACTTTGTCAAAAATTAAACGAGAATTAAGTGCGATGTGGTTATGTACTGTCGACAAATAAAGCGAGAGTCAGATTAAATGTTAAATATTAGGTTGTCCTAAAAGTTTCTTTCGTGAGTTGCATTCAATTATTTTCTGTGGCAGTGTTTATATACATAGACAATCTAATTTCTTAGGCACTGATCTTGTAACAGTAATGGAGCAAAATGAATTGTACACAATTTTGTAATGTAACATAAAACATTAGATATTGTGTATGTATTAATTATTAATAAAAGGAAAGAAACTTTTGGGACAACCTAATAAAATTGAAAACCAAATAGATCAGAGAAAAATATAATACGATACAAAATATAATACAATAATATTTTCTGAATTATATAAGCAATTGCTTTTATTATTTACTGCAATATTATTTACAGATCTTCATCGAAGAAGACCTTATAAACATAATTGAAAATTGCAAAGAAAATTCCAATTTGTTTCCATTTATTCCATTAAGTATCATCGATTTATCAAAAGAAATTGTCAAATAAATAATGACATAAATAATAGACTTTTCACGAGAATTTGATTTTTTTAATCAAACACAAATGGTATGCAATATACATGTACCCAATTTTGTTATTTTAAATTAAAGTACACATGATTGCAATGAAACATAACAGATAATACTATTTAAATGTCTACAAAACCACGTCGACTGACACACTCTGTTATTAAAAAAAAACAGAATCCCATTATCCACGAATAGTCCATGTCTACGTCACTGAATTGTATTCCTGGCGTCTAAAAAATCTTGGAAACCGTAGTGAATTTCCGATCGCGAAGCAGAGGCTACGATAAAAATAGGTCTGAATTAGCCTTGCAGATTCCTTCAGGTGCACCGAAATTACATTTACCGGGGGAAGCGTCTCGAACGGATATAGCATCGATTATCCTCCGTTTGTCGCGCCGCTGGACACTCTCCTCGTCCTAACAAAAAACTTCGCACCTCCAATTATGTAAATCAACAACGGACATGTAACGAAGTCATCCCTTGCATATGCATAGCCGAACGGGGGGAAACGAAAGAAATTGCTATTCGATGAAAGAAACGTCCGCTCGTGAGAGACTGGTTTTGTTTTTCCTGATAAAATAGTGGTTGCATGAAATGTTAAACTAAATGTATTGACACGTTCTTCTGGTGATTTGTTTATTGGGAATTAGTCGTATGATAGATTAGATTCTTTCAGGGCTAAGTAAGCTTTTTGGGGATTCAAATGAGAAAAGATAGCAAAAGGTGTTCCAAAAGGGGCTTTAAGGTTTTGCTTTTCAAATTTTAAATAAGGTTTGAAATGCAACTAGCATGTGGAATACATCCAATTATCTTTATTTTAAATGAAAGTAGACGTAAAAGATGATGTTCAGCACGAATAAGCTGATAGGCATACTTTCTTATTGGAAACTAAAATTATAGTGGCCCTTTTGGGGAAAAAATCTTTTCATTATAATAAGGAATATAATAACAATAAAAATCGTATTTTTTTGCATAATTGGTAGGGGAATTAACAGAGCAGAAAAAAAATATATTTGCCACTGAATGATCTTCTAAAAGAAAACGTCGTAATTTATAGTTTTATTATTATTAATGCGCACAAAGAATAATTCTTTTGTCCCCCAAAGAAAAGTAATTCAAGCTTTGAGAACAAAGACACAAATACGGAAAGAAAATGTATTTCAGTCCTTTACGACCTTGCACGACTCTAAAGTCTCATTTAATTTCTCATTCTAATTTATCTATTATGTTAATAAATATTACGTATCTATTATAGCTTTAAACTACTATGGTCTACAAACAATATGTATCAACATCAAACTGAAAAGTAATTCAAGCTCAACGAACTAATAAAATTTTTTCATCGTGCCAAGGTGAACCTATATTTCAATACAAAATACCATCACAAGACGGTGATTAGTAATCGTAAAAACTGAATACTATACATAAATTCAGTCCTGTCCCTTTATCCGTGAGAAAATTTTCAGACCGTGTTTTGTGGTCGGAAAAATTCAAACAGCCCTCATAACAAACCTTGCAACCGTTCTTCCCCTTTATACACATTTATTATAATTTTATTCTCACGCGCAACGACCCCTTTTACAAAGAAAACAACAATTCCCCCCGCGCTTTGTTCCCGCAACCACCTAGATCCACCGCGTAATCAAATACATGTAATTTGCTTTCGGCTGGCTGCTCGTTTATTCGTACTTCTTCGTAATTTACCCAAACGAAACACGAAGGAGCTTTCCTTTGCCACCATTGTGTTCCTCGATGAAAACTAAAGTTCCTCGCTCGTAATAGTCTTTGCATAATTCTCCCTTGTCTCGCGGTAGACGCAAAGTTTCCCGATTGTCGAAGAACACGGAGACAGTTAACAATGCGTCGCAAAGTCTACGGTTACGAGCAGCAAACGGCGTGCTTCCTCGTTGCAGTTTAACGAATAAAGGATACAAAGAATATCCTTTCACGCGAATCCATTATTGCGCGTTGATAGCTCGTTGGGCGACGTTCAAACGTTGGACGGTTAACAGTTTCGCGCAAGACTCGAGGCGCCTCTCAATTAGTAATGCTCTGTAACCATCGTGACAATAAAATACGTTTACCTGCGCTGTGTCGTGGCAAATTATCCTTCGAAATTACGAGCATCGTAAAACGGCTTTTAAATTTAAACGTCAGCGCGCACAGCGTGATATTTCAGCGACCTAGCGGGGTAAAACTTATGTGGTCCAAAATCTTTATTAGGGCGTCCGCTCACGAAGCTACTCAAAAGAAACGTAATTAGTTGGTGATTGAAATCACAAACTAGTTAAGGAAAGCATTTCCTATTTTTAGGAAAAGCATCTATCGCTATTCGTGCTAAGAGAATGTGCCAAAACAACAGCAATAAGTAATACCTACGATTTTATCAGTGAAAAAGGTCTGTACAAAGGCGTGGAATATTTTAGAAAGTATTTCTAAGTATTTGAAGTAAAACACAAATAATTTTTCTTTAATTTGAAGCTAATTAGATGCAAACATACCAATTACTCTTCAATGAAAAATGATTTGAATTGGGATAACATTCAAGAAAAGTAGTCTTTAACCGACTTCGAAAAGGAGGAGGTTACTCAATTCGAGATGTATGTTTTTTTTTTATTATACGTATAGAGTATTTTTCCTACTGAAATAATTTTTAACCCTTTGCACTATGAGGTCGCCTCTAGTGTGACAAAACTATTTTTCTATAGAATTTTAAGTCACCTTGGACTTGATACTCTATACAATTAATAAAACAATCAAGTGGGCCACAGTTTTATTAAACAAATTTTGTGAATTCCATTCTTCCAGTCACATCTCAAACTATAGCGCGGTCCAAACACTTTCGTTTCATACTTCAGGTTCTCACACTCTATAATATTGTCAAAATTAATGTATCAATTTCTTTCTTGGCTCCACTTTAAATTTTAATTCCTGTGATTTTCGTTGGGGTGCCATCCTCATGTATCACCCTCCGAAAGCGTGGGACGGGTGTGCGATCATAAAAACTAAAACTGCCAAGTTAATTCCAGCACAGCGACTTTTTCCGCCACAGATTAATTCAGCGTAAAGAAAGTTAAGTAGCTTCTTTACCGAAATGGTAAAAGCGTGTCTTAGATATCCAGACGTCGTTGGCGGGGGATTAAGCGGAAAGTCGCGACATAATCTCCCGACTGAAAACCGTCGGGGTAGACTGGTGCAGCAAGCTTTCATTTACAAGAACATCCATTTTTCCGTGGCGCAAGGTGGGTCGTGAATGCGTCACGAGCGCAATCGCGAGCCTCGTAAAATCGAATTACGATCCATATCTCGGAGGGATCAGTCGCGACCAAGCCGAAGATGAAAGGCGATCGACGCGTGGAAGGTGGAGGAGGAAGACACGCGAACTGGAGGAACGGCGCGTGCATAAGTAAAAAGGATTCGTAGGCCGGAATCAGAGGATACAGCTAAAGTAGCATTGAAAGTAAAAAGTACAAATATTTTAATTCTACTTCAAGGAATCCTCTTAGATATCTGTTTAACCTCGTCAGGCACATTGACACACATGTGGATATACGTTCGTTTGTATATTAAGACTACCATTATTTATGAGAACGATACTTTTTAGAATTAAAATATGTAACATGTATAATGTGAGACAGTATATTTGTATATTAAAATCGATTTACAGATCAAAATTGCTTTGGTTTGTGTATATTTCATTAGAGCAATAAGAAATTCAATAAGAATTCACCTCTCAAGAGATTAAGGGGCTCCTCGTTATTAAGAAAATGCATAAGAAAATGAAGTTTAGTTATTGTAAACATAGAATATAATACATTAGGTGTAGAAATTAATTCTGTACCTTGATATTCAATCGTTATTAAATCGTTGTTTTTACAACTACGATTAATTCCATAAATACTCGTAACCTCTATGAATATTGAAGAAATTTCTCTGAGGTAAATAAATAAGTTTAAAGTTTCCAAATATATTTTTCATTATAGATACATACATGTTTATATTTATAATGAAAAATTCAGACAAATCTCTTCAATATCCATAAAGGGTACGAATATATCATGAAACTAACAATATGCTTTTCTATTATTTTTTTAAATAAATGGTAAATCTACCATAGAAAGGCACAGTGCGAATTTCTGCACCTAATATAATGCATCGTAAAGTCGAATTACGGTCCATCACGGATCAGTCGGGACCAAAATGAAGATGAAAGGCGATCGACGTGGGAGGAAGAAGAGGAAGACACGCGAACCGGAGGAACGGTGCGTGCATCAGGATTCGTGTTCGAGGCGCGTGGAAAACGGCAGCAGGAATATCGACGCCAGACTGGCGGCCGTTAGTAGTGGCCTTGCCATCGGCAATTTATTCACGAACCGGAATATCTCTCCAGCCGTCCGTTCGGCAGCCTCCATTCGGTCCAGAGCATCGCAGATGAGCCACTTCTGGAGGAGAAGTGCATTCGTTACCTTCCTGTTTGCTCGGTATGCGACCATGTACACCGGGAACGAAATTAACTCGATGATTAACTAGAACCAAACACCTCTGAGTCAAAAAAAATCAAATGACGGACCTTTGAATTTTTGATCATTTAAAACTATGAGCCACTTTTTGAGGTGAAGTGCATTCGTTACCTTCCCGTTTGCTCGGTACGCGGAGGAGGAGGTTACTTAATTCGACATGTATATATATATATATTTTTTTTTTATGTCTGTTCACCGATTACGCCGAGATGGCTTGACCAATCGGAGTGAATTCTGTTGCATCCTGTAGAGAATGTTCCCTAGGTGATCCTGCTGACAAGACTTTTTGCGATTTGTCATTTTTTTACCCGTCTTTTTACCAAAAAACCGTGATTTTTAGGTACGTCGAGATGGCTTGATGAATCGGAGTGAAACCTCTTGCATCTTGTCGAATATTTCTTCCAGTTGGTCGCGTAAAAGGAACATTTTGTGATTTGTCATTTTTTACCCGTTTTTTTTTTTAAACAGAAACATTTTGTCTTACTTCTTACTCCGAGACGGATGGACCAATCAGATTGAAACTTCTTGCATCTGGAGGAGCATTTGCCATTTGGTCCCATAACAAAACATTTGTTCTTTTCTTATTGTTTACCACTTTATATCACTTTTTATCGCAAAAAGCGTACTATTTCACGTATGTTTGGCCTGAAACCGATGAAATCGATGAAACCCGTTACATTTTGCTGCCGGAGAGGTTTTCGCAATAATCACAGATGCAAAAATTTATGAATTTCTGTGTTGTTTATAACTATTGTTATCGCAAAATTCCTATTATATGATGTAACTCGGTGAGGAAATTACCGAGCGCGATGGAACTTTCCGCATTTCATAATAGATGAATTCGTGATGTTCCCATTTGCAAAAATTTATGGACACTTTTATTGTTTAAAATCATTGTTGGTGCAAAATTGTTATGCTTTTGTGTAGCTCGACAAGAAATTTACCAAACGCAATCAATCCTTTGACATGTATTTGCACATGTATTCCTAATAATCCCATTTGCAATTATACAGGGTTTCCAAAAAAAGTTGGATGTCCTTGAATAGAGTGTTTCGGGGGGGGGGGGGGGTTTGAAACAATTTTTTCTTAAATGTGAAAATGTTGTTCGAGGCTGCGGTAGCATAGGCCCCGCAAGCGCTCCTCCGGCACACTCGCGTTCTGATTGGTCGGAAGTCTCTGTTTCTGGAATATCTCCTTAACAAAGCCTCGAGCAACATTTTCGTTAAGGCAAAATTGTTTCAACCCCCCCTCCCCCGCGGAACAAGCCTTTTCAAGGACCTCCAACGATTTTGAGTCATCCTGTATATTGCTCATAACTGTTGTTATTGCATAAAAGCTATTGGTTATAGATTGCCAATAAAAAGAGTAAAATAAAATAATTTTTTGGAAAAAAAATTTAATCAACTTAAAAAAAGGTACAGTGAAAAGTATGAAACAATTTCCAGTCAATTTATATGAATACGCACTAGCTCTAGATATAATTGTTTAAAAGTATGGGAAAATGCAATGAAAAGCATGAAATAATTTCTAGTTAATATATATAAATCTGTGTTCTCGGCAGAGCACTCTGCATTACCGACATAGCGATCTGCATTATTGGCCGAGCAATCTACATTACCGACAGAGCAGTCGGCATTCACGGCAGAGCACTCTGCATTACCGACAGTGCGATCTGTATTACTTATATAGAAACCTACATTACCGACGGAGCAATACGCGTTATCGACCGAGCAGTCTACATTACCGACGGAGCAATCTGCGTTATCGACCGAGAAGTCTACATTACCGACGGAGCAATCTGCGTTATCGGCCGAGCACTCTGCATTACCGACA
>NW_026535289.1:5299091-5323520 GCF_026225885.1 Hylaeus anthracinus | reverse complement strand
TTATCGACCAAACACTCCACAAGTTACCAACAGAGTAATCTGCATTACCGGCCGAGCACTCTGCATTACCTATAGAGCGATCTGTATTGCCGATAAAGCAACCTACATTACCGACGGAGCAATCTGCGTTATCGGCTGTTAACCTATCAGACCTAACTCAGACCAACCAAAGCATCTGGCGATTTTTTTACAAAAATTGTGTCGGTAAATGTCGATACTGCGGATTGCAATGTCGGTAATGTGGAGTGCTCGGTCGATAATGCAGATCACTCTGTCGATAATGTGGAGTGCTCGGTCGATAATGCAGATTGCTCCGTCGGTAATGTGGAGTGCTCGATCGATAACCCACAATGCTCCGTCGGTAATGTAGAGTGCTCGGTCGATAACGCACATTGCTCCGTCGGTAATGTAGGTTACTATGTCGGTAATACAGATCGATCTGTCGGTAATGCGGAGTACTCTGCCGCGCATGCCGAGTGCTCCGTCGGTAAATGCAGAACGCTCTGTCGGTAATGTAGAGTGCTCGGCCGATAATGCAGATCGCTCTGTCGGTAATGCAGAGTGCTCTGCCGAGAATACAGATTCATATATAATAACTAGAAATTATTTCATGCTTTTCATTGTACTTTCCCATACATTTAAACAATTATATCTAGAGCTAGTACGTATTCATATAAATTAACTGGAAATTATTTCATACTTTTCACTGTACCTTTTTTGAAGTTGATTAAATTTTTTTTCAAAAAATTATTTTATGTCTTCTACTATGTGTGAGAACATTGACGTTCCACAATTACTACGTTGTCTCAAAAGTTTCTTTTGTTTTATTAATACTTAATTCATACACAATATTTTATGTTTTATGTTACATTACAAAATTGTGTACAATTCGTTTCGCTCCATTACTGTTACAGCATCAATGTCTAAGAAATTAGATTGTCTATTTATATAAACACTGCCACAAAAAATAATTGAATGCAACTCACGAAAGAAACTTTTAGGACAACCTAATATTTGCAACGTAAAATAAAGATTCTTAAAAAAAGTCTTTTTCTTTTTCACGTGTACGACAGTAGGCTTTTAAACCATTTTCGTGTCATTACTGATATTCGTTTTACTCCTGATTGTATCAAAGAAAAAAAGTATAATTTTTTGCAAGTTAAGAGCTTACAATAAAAGAATAAAATTGTACAACATCGATATAATTTAAAGATATCACTTTATCCCATATCAGTTGAAATTATGAAAGTCAACGATAGCGAATGCAATCATTTTGTAACCTTCTCCATTATTCTATTGAAATCTGTCAGTGCTCGACAAGCTAGATATTTAATCATTACTTTGATTAATGGACGCCGATACCTCGATTTATCTGTATTAACGTTAGATCCAGATATAGTTAACGCGTACATACCACGTAAACGAGATATAATAGCGTTTTTTCGCGATAATTGAACTCGAATCGTTCGAAAAAAGATCATACTCCATATTACCTGTCACAGTAACACACCATAAAATCAATAGGTTACATAGAATTCAAACCTTAAAATAGAAGAAAAATAATAGTAACAATTCGCAGGATAATCACAATTACAAATCAGCATCGACGATGAAGTGCCCTGGTTACTAGAATGAGTAAATTGTTGCAAGAAAATGCAGGCAGGACTCGAAAAAGAAGAAAATGTTGAGATACATTGCATCCTCCGTGATCAGAGGTTAACGAAGAATCAACTCGAGCAAGTAATTGATCTTAAACGAATCCTTTTTATATAAAATTCAATATCAACTGCGATGATTCGTTTATCGATCGATACAGATAAAAATTCGATATCAAGTAACAAAAAATGAAAAAAAAATGTAAGGACTCGATATGCCCAGCAAATATACATTCAAGGTGTGTGACAAACATTAAGAAATTATTAGGTTGTCCGGAAAGTTTGTACCAATTTCTAAGAAAAATTCAAAAACACGTTTGAATTTTAATATGTATTTATTGAATTACATAGGTGACATTTTGTTCCACAACCTTTCCACCTTTTAAGGGATGTATACATGTTATTTGTTTTCAACCACTTCGATATATTCAGACCTGTACCACCTGCCAAAAATCGTCATGGACTTTCCGGACAATCCAATACTTTATAAATATCTCGATCTCGAAATGAAATTGCTGTTTCGTTATACGTATGCAGCGAAAGCAAACCACCTAAAACTAAAACGAAGAAACCAAAAAAGAAACCATCTCGAAAACACGTGGCCACTACTTCGAAGACGTTGTCGAAACCTGAAAGGAAGAGATCCAAATCAAAGTATTGCTCTGAAAAGTCGAAGACGGAAGTTCGCGTAAAGGCTTGCAGAAAGTATCAACTATTTATGCCATATAGCTAATATTTATTATTAAAGTGGAACCTCTGTTAATCGAACAGGACACCTTCCTTTAAAGAACTCCTTTTATTTTTGATCTTGCTTCCTTAAATATTATAAATCTAGATATATCTGGGTCAATCTGATTCTATTTTAAATAAACATTAAATAGTATTAAATAGTACTGAGTAATAAAAGTATTCATCTTCTGCTACAAGAAAGAAAAATGACTGGAGGTGTTTATGCAAATTCATATTTCTATAGACGTGGACAAAGAAATGAAATGAACGTATCTCTTATCTTCTAAACAGTGTAACATATATGTTATTGTTGATATTTCATATCAACATGATTGTTATCGTTGAACTTGTACACACCTTCATACATTTGTTCATATTTCCAGTTGCAATAGATGTTTAAACTTCCACAGTCCAGAAATAAATAATGCAATAAGCTTCTATAAATACTACAAGTCTAGTTATATATAGACCAATCTGATTCTATCGTAGCTTTAATCTGATAAAGTTGAAGTTCATAGCAAAGTCTCGAACGACCTCAAAAGTCAATGTCAGCAAAACATCCAGTATCTTCGAGCCCATCATCTTAGAGGTTCCGCCATATTTGTCTTCTGCTAAAAGAAAGACAAAAGGAAACTTAATAACGCGATAGTATGATCCGTGTTTGAAGGTCTCGATGTTATTTCCAGCAAAAGATGTCAAGCTTCGAAGTTAACGGTGGAGTCGTCGACGTCTACGAGCCGTCCTCAGAGGATCTGGTGAGAGGGTGATAAATGAATTACAGTCGTTGTTGACTCCAGTCGCGCGTCTAGTTAGAAATATCATCACCGAAAGGAACAGATCCTTCTCAACCTTGCATTCTCGAAGATTCTCATTCCCATGCCATTTCAGTGAATCAGCGGGCTACCGATAGTAAACTCGGAAATATTGCCTGACGCATTACCTAACGCGATAAACATGCACAAACGACGATACGCGGTATGCGCGCGCGTATAGTATCGCTCATAATTATTCGAATAACTCCGCGTATCGGGAAAAGCGAAGATTACGGTTATACGTTTTCGAAATTGTGTAGTAAAGATTGTACGAAACGAGGCAGTCGAAGCTGTACGCTAGAATGTCTCTGTTGCACGTGAGGAATGCCTCTGTTGGAAACGAGAATCGAATGGCCGGATTCAAAAAGGATCGAATGATAGTGGAGGCATCATTTTCCTTTAGGTCATTTCCGAGTTTGCGAGGCCAGGGGTGGATTTTTAATTTAAGTAATTTGGAAGTTACACTAATTCTCACATTTTCTTCTGATGCTTGCGCTCAAATTTATTCAAATTTATTTATAATTCGTTGACAATAAGGTAATTTAAAGAGTGGAAAAATCTCTTGTTAAAAGGGTTCTCCGAAAGAAGTTTTAAGATCTCGTTTGAAAATTGTTGAAGAGCACGGATGATTACGATTAAACGTGGAAGATGATATCGTTCACGTGTCCATCTATACTTATATCCATCATTTGTTATTAAAACATAAAATCCTTGTATAAATTTGTGAGTGATAACAGTAACATAAACAAGTTAAGATACATTAGTATTTTTTTTCTTTTAAGTCGTGTGCCTCATAGAGTTAACAATCTACTTGTAGTGGATAGTGTGTAAATGTCGCTAAAATCTATTGCGTAAGTGTCGCGTGATTATCCTCACCACCTCTTGGAACTTGGATATCGTAGCTATCAATAATAAATCTGATCACAAGCTTCAGAACAACTAATTGTAAGAATTTCTATAATTCTCAAATTGGCCAAGTCAAAGCCACCTGAAGGAAAAATTTTGAGTAAAATATTAAATCTAAGAAAAATGATGGACCGATCGTAAAGCTAAAAGACTAAATAGTTTTTGACAAACTGCAATAAGTTCTTAATCCTGTCATCACAGTGTGAGAAGCAAGAGTTCTGTGAAATCGAGTAAATCTTCACGGTCCGACAAAAGGACTATTTGCCATTGCGACGAATCCCGCGAATCTCGAAGTTCGGCTAAAGCGAAAAAGCAAAGGAGATCTCGCTCGAGGTGTAAAAAGTCCGCGAGAAGAGATAGCGAAAGGAAAAAGAAGCTTTTAGCGCCACTTTGCATATGCGTCAGAGGAACTCGATCCATTTCACCGCGTTCGAGCTGTGAATGTCCTTCGAAGTGCAGATTTCTTTCGAAATACGACGATTGCTGCTGCTTGAAAAATAAGGTAGTTATATTAGAAAATGAGTGGCACGAAAAATACACAAATTTTTATTTTTATTAATAGAGACTCTTTGTTTACCATTCGAAAGTTCTTTAAAAATGGCACAGTTCTAATAATTAGCCTCGTACATCGTTTTAATAAATATAATTGTCCCCTATTTCATTAACAATTTACAAATTACAATACAAATTTGATAAAACCATCTAATCAAATGAAAATGTTATTTCAGAGAAAGCAGAGGGAAAACAATGAAACGGGGAACAATAGAAGAAATTCCAACGATTCAGGACATCGAATTTCCAGGGAAATAAACTCTCCCAACAAATGTCCTTGCACCCCGACGCCAAAGTTAGAATTATTTCAATAGTAAATACTCTATTCGTAACTAAAAAAAAATAATAAATAATTTACTCATGATCAACTCGTAGGCCACGTCGGAATATATTTGTCAGAGGATTCTCCAATCTGCGTAAAAAAATGCGGAAATCAAATTCTTCCCGATGCGAATAGTCAGTATCTAACAATCTCGATTGAAAATATATTCCTGGGAAAGTTCCTGAAACGATTTTATTTTAGTTCTGTATGTAATAATCCGCGCGAATGCAGAAAGTGTCCTGTTAAAACATGTTGCGCTAAAAATACTTCGAAGGAACGAAATCGCAGTACGCCTGTAAATATACATAAAATAGATAAACAACACTATAACAATATCCATACAGTGAACTTGAGAATACTCTGAAAGTTCCTATATTTCAGGAGAGGAGGAAAGTGAAGTTTTCAAAGTAAAGGATAACAATGGATCAGCATTTCTAGTAAGTATTTCGTTTGTATTTGTTTACAAAAACAATTATAATTGTTCGCGGGGATATCCTCGATTTGCGAATTAACGGCACGTGTACTTAATTATTAAGTAAAATGAACGTAAATCCTAGATCGATACTACACGAGGATGTTGAGCAGTATCCGATGCAAGAGGTTGTTTTTTTTTTTCTTTAAAGAACATTTAACGATGTAAAGATCTGCTTTGCGGTAGAAAAAAAAGTACATCACCAAGCGAAGAACGCAACATAAACGACAATAATAGTAAACATTCTATACGATTTTCCTTTTGGCCACATATCCGTAGACCTCGTCATAGTTTCTAAAATTCTACGAATCCCAGATACAATTCATAAAGATGAACATGAAATAATGTTATACGTGATCGTTCATTTCTTATTCGAGTAAATGGTTCACAAGCGTAAAGCTTCAATGGGTATTCGTGAGATATATATTCTACAAATTGTAACCTGAGCTGAGATTTCAAGATTTCCGACGTACTTATCGATTAAACTATGTCATGCTGTAATTTCCAAGTAAACGTAATTAGCAGACACTGGTATTGCTGAGAAAATATAAAAGGATCGCTGTTAGTTTTTCATTTGTAAGAACAGTCTGTGCCTTTGCTCCATGTATCATGTTTGTAAATACAACATGTCTAGCACGACTCGCCTAAGGCAGTGATCGTAAATGAAACTACCGTCATGATTATTTCTAAGGCATGTACTCGCATTTATTCATTCATCATTCAAACGGACTCTTATTAAATACGTACACTATTTATACTGTGTCAATCATCCTTTCCTCACTGAAACGGAATAAAAAAACGTTTCTGGTGCTTGTGTTACGAGAATATATTGTTTCCGAAGCGTCAAGCTTCAAACGTCCAGCTTCGATGCGAAGTTCTGCGATATAATGGAACGAGGCAAAGCTCGGAGATGGTAAAGTAAAACTATTACATAACATATTGTATTATTCTCAATGCATTGGAATGATCAGTCTCTTCTCACAGAGTTGGCTCTCAACCGCTACCTTAATAAATCCAGTCGGTCGTCAAGCCAAGCGAGGCAACCGCGTTTTTTATACAATTTACGAGATATCAATGAGTTCGAAGAATTAAATATATGCTGTAAGCGCCAGGAACCAGCCAGTCTAATCGGGTATTTCTTTTAATATCGTCTCTCGCTATTAAGGAAGAGATATGTGTTATTGTTAAGACATAAATTCACCGACTACTGCGTCTGTTAGCGTTACGTAATTGTTTTTCAATTTCGAATTGGCGTAAATCTGCCCTCTGCAGAAAATCTTGGCGTTCTAAATACCCATCCTTGCCTTTGTTATGAGTCGTTATCTCTTCCTCCAAATTCTCTTCCTTCTTATAACTATCCCAATCCAATTTGGATTTTTCCAACGTACTAATTTTCGCCTTTTTCCCTATTTGACCGAGAACGGAAGAAATACCTCCTAAACCAGCCCTTTTGAAACCTTTTCCTCTTCCAGAGCCTCTCCCAGCGGAAGACGCGGAATTTCCAGTTTTCTCGGAGTTTTCAGCGGAAGAAAGAGATAATCTAGCTTCCGCCGAGTCTACCGACACTTCCTTCTCGACTTTCACTTCTTCGCCAGCAAACTCGAATATTTTAGTTATTTTTATTTTCTCCTCTACTTTTGGCTTTTCTAAAGGCGGTGACTTCTCTTTCGGTTTATTTGTTGAATTTTGGGGCTTTGGTTTAGATACAATTGCTTCAAGAAATAAAAATATAAGTTCACGAAAAGTGACGATCACAAAACAGTGATCAGTCTTAACTTACCTGTATCTTTCATGAAATCAGCCCAAAGGGAATCAGCTTTTTTCTTTTGTTCTTCCTCGGTTAGATTGTTTTTCTCCTTAGGCTTCTCAGCTTCTTCCTCCTTCTCATCGCTTTCATTTCTCAAATTTTTTCCTGGTCTTCTGTGTTTCTTAACTTTAGATTTCGTAACTTTGCCTCTCTTCTTCCCTCTTTTCTTTGTGGTTTCTCTTTTATTTTCATCGTTTTCATCTTCGGGGCCGCTTTCTGCATCACCCTCGGATTCTACTTCAGACACAGGTTCGCTATCTGCACCATCAGGAACATAATCTTCATCGTCTTCGTCAGAATCAGAAGGCAACTGGTGTTCCTCAGTCATATTCAGTTAAAACCCAGCTGGTTAAGTTCCTATAACAAAATAACAATAGCACATTATAAGTAAACTGATCAACAAAATATGATGTACTTTTGGCATGCTACATTTATAAAGACCTTGCGTATATATAGGTGACATATATGAGTCATTTAACCTATACATAAGTAGTGTTTGTGCATGTCCAAGAATCATATGGGACATCTGGACATGCGCCATCAGCAGTTTCATTACTTCAAACATTATATGTTTCGCAATACATTTCACTATTACGATTTTAATTGACATGTTTAAGATTATTTAAAGTTTTATTTTTATGATATTATTGTTTATATTTTTAGTTACTATTAATCCACAATGAATCACATTATTCTTTGTAAGTATATAATAAATAGTTTATTAAACTCTTTCACAAGAAATGATAATAATTCCTTGCTTCAAAATGTATGAATGTTAATCTTGCCTCTTCAACACTAACACAGTATAAATACTTTTGATGCAACTCAAAATAGAAAATTTGTATTACAATACATCCAGACTATATTATAGCTTAGAAACATTTACAGTTCTTATAAAATGAAAGAAGCTCATCTGGTGCAAACAATTACAAAAATATCAGATTATTGCTCCAATTTACAATAGAGTAAATAGACATACTTTGACCTAACAGTTTCCAAGTTAAATTCTTACTATATTCATCACTCAAAACAAACATTATAATACAAGTAGGATGTAAATAGTAAACATCATTAAAAATTTAAAACTTTATCGTGTTTGGTATACAAATGTACAACCTAACCTCTCAAACGTACAACGGTGACGAGTAGCCTCAAATCAATAATTTAGAATTATTTGTTATTGCTATGTTGATACTCACGTATTTCTCAAGAAAACAGCCTTTCGTATGTACAAAAAATTTGGTTTCACAACGAACCACCTTCCGGAACTTTCGTCAGATTGTTAGAAATACTTTCCAAGAGTCGTCGTTGGTCACCTACTCGTCGTGCACTGACAATCTTTGGGCGATTATCGTTACTGTTTTGTAAATATTTAAAAAAAAAAAAACTGTTACACGCGAAAAACTAATGACCGAAATATACGAATCGCTTCACGATTCGCGAATGCATTCGACGTGCAATGTCGGCCATTTTCAGCTGCGACTAAAGCTCCACTCGAGGGCAAATGATAAACTATGTATAAGATGAATCTTACAAGATTGCAACAAATATTTTAATTTAGTATAAAATGTATTGCGATGAAATTGAGTTTAACAATAAAATTAGCGATCATGTGAAATAAACAGCGTGTATTGATCATTGTCAGCAGTTACGTACTATAGTTGGAAAAGTACAGTGTCGACATCTGTGGATGATAATGCACTCGATTATAGTTTGATGATAAAAAAAATCACTACTACTTCACAAAGTTTGTTACTTTTACAATGTAATATTATAAAAAATCTTCCTTGCTAGTAAACAGAAATTCTTAAATTTTGTAGTTAATCAACAAGATAAAAATTTATGATTAACTGTATGTTGATTGAAGTACCTATACTAACAATATTTATTAAACTATGTATTGTTTTTTATTATTGTACCATAATGAATCTATTATTCTTTTTTTTATAGATATAGTAGTTTAATACAATTGATTTATCGATGTTACCGATGCATTGGATAGTTTAAATTTATATTTAATAGTGGTTTGTAGTTAAATTTTGCATTTATATCAATTTAAATCTTTAAAGCCTCTTAAAGATCAATTAAAACTTATCAACTATAGAAAATTGTCTGAAATATTTCTGTTTTATGTAAAAAAAAATATAAAAGAATGTTCATATATAAATCGTAATAATCGTAATAATAATATAAATCGAATTATTTGTGTAAAGTTCAATTTTACACCAGATTATATTTTTCGAAAACTTTTACTCTATGCAGATACCCATGAATGGGTACCCCGAGAAGGGTGCGCGGTCAATTATATGGAAAGGTGTCGAATTGCGTTGAAACTTTCACGAATTTGTCGAGCAATAAGTCAGCTCTTTCTCCAGGATGTTAAGTAGGATTAGCAGGGTCACCGCAAACCTCATATTACAGGATCCATTTCGAATCCTCCTTTCAACGAAATGGATGGCAGCCCGTTCACGAGGATTTTTACCGGATTAATAGATCAAACGCTCGTTTCCTTCCACGTAAACGTCCGAATGACGAAAACAGAAGAGAGGAGAAGTCAGAAGCAATTAGTAGAAGCAATCTCGGGTGAACACAGAAAATAACACAGGTGAATTAATACCTATATTATTGCCTTTGTTTAAAATAATAAAAATTTGTTCTATAGAATGTCTTGAAAATTTTCGTTCGAGCTTTCTTGGATTATAAATCAACATTTTAGCAATTATTCCAGGTGATAGCTTATCTTAAAAATAACGAAATAATTACACTTGCAATTACGTATCTATTATACAATGAAATCATAGAAAAATTTCCAAAACAGGTTTTTGAATTTTTGGTTTTAATAAAATAAGAATAGTATGGAATATATCCAATATTTTTTACTTTAAATAAAACTACACATGATTGTAATTGAACAACATCCTAAAACCTGTTTTAAAAAACCCTTTATTAAGAGATACTTATTATACTATTATGTTTTTATAAACGTTTTCCAGTTGAAAAGTTCTAAGATCTTTAGACCCCCTGACAATGAAAGTTCGCCATAGTTAGAGTTAACCCCTAAGAATGGCACTATATCAGTATGTGTCTAATAAACTCAAGATTTGCAGAAAAAAATAGAAGCCTCCGACAATCTTTTCTAAAATCAGTATTTTTGCATAATGCTTAATTGTTTTTGATACATAAATATTAGCTCGACTCCATCGTATCCTACGACGTTCCTTAAAGGGTTAATCATATTAGGAGCATTCTGTGAATGAATCCATTCGAAGGAACGTCGCAGACATCCGGAAGAGAACGAAAGGTCAACTCGATACGAAAAAAGCAGTAATCGTGGCCCGTCTGTTTGAAAGAAAGACAGAAGAGGGAAGGATGGACCAGGTGGCTGCAGATGACGCAGAACCAAGACGATTGGCCGAGAACCCGCAGGAAAAGTCTAAGAGGAGGACACGACCGCGCCAAACGAAGATACTTTTGGTGTTCGGAAAGCTCCGCCCGATTTCCAGGGCGTCTCAAATCTCCCTCTTCTCAGACCAATGTTCTTTTCCTCTCTTCCCTCGTCCCGTACCATCGTGCAGCTTCCTTCTCTTCGTCCTACTCTTCTTCGTCGAGAGTTTTGACGTACAATTAGTTTCGCGCGAGCCTCGCGACCTATCGTGACATTCCAACAATCGAGGAACCAAGCTGGTGGGAAAAAAAGGAACGAGGTGAGGACTTCCACCTTCAACCCTCGCGACGTTGAGTGCTTCACTGTCGATATCTCGTCCAATCGCATGCTGGTTGTGTTGAAAGAATCTGGTTGCTCTCTTGGCTTTTTAAACGAAATCGAGAATTTCACTTCTTTGGAAAGCTTTCCAATGTCAACTCTTTGTGGTACTTGGTAGCTTTGAGACCTTGAGGATATCTCGTCCAGATCGTTGCATACTAAGCTTCAAGTGTTGAAAGAAACTGGTTGCTGTCTAGGATTTTTACAAAATTCGCGTGTTTGATTTCTTTGGAAAGTTTTCCAACTTCAATTCTTTGTGGTATTTGATAGCTTTAAGACCTTGTCCATGTCTCAGTCAATCCATTGCATACTGAGCTTCAAGTGTTGAAAGAAGCTGGTTGCTGTCTCGGATTTTTAAGAAATTCGCGTGTTTGATTTCTTTGGAAAGTTTTCCAACTTCAATTCTTTGTGGTATTTGATAGCTTTGAGACCTTGTCGATGTCTCAGCCAATCCACTGCATACTGAACCTCAAGTGTTGAAAGAAGCTAGTTGCTTTTAAGGATTTGTAAAAAATTCGCATGTTTGACTTCTTTGGAATGTTTTCCAATTCGAACGTGGACTCTTGCAAGGTAGCGCAACTGTTAAGGCTCGAATGACTATCGTTTTGGTGCTCCTGACTTAATCACTATACTACAAACAGTTTAGACTTCGAAATTTCATTGGTGTAGGATCAGTGATAGTATCGAAGTGTAATTGAACACTTGCGACGTTGAGTACTCCTCCTGCTGTTGATATTTCGTCCAATTTATCGCAAGCTAGGTTTAAATGTTCAATTTTCTTTTCGTGAAAAAGCTCGTTGTTCCATCTTCTTCCATGGACTTTTCAAAATTCTGGAGCTTGATCTCTTTGGAAAGTTTGCTACCTTCGACTCTTTGTGACACTTGGTAGCTTTAAGACTCTTCGTGAACGAGAAGTAGAATGAAACACTATCATGAAAATATGTACTCTTCCAAGGTGGTAGAAATTGTCGAGGCTCTGTGCTTGAATGACCATTTTCTTTATGGTTCTGACCTAACCATCGTGCTCAGAGAGTTCAGATAGCGTTTCGTCGATGGAGGATGAGTGATAATGCCGAAATGCGAATGAACAGTTGTAGAATATTTAGTTTGTTGATTAGTCTGTACGAACACTATCAAAAGAAGTGCTTAATCCACCTGAAGACAATATTTAAAAGATCTTGATCTAGATCACTACAATCTCCCCCTCTCCATACGATCCTTGATAATCTAGCATACGGTTCTGCTAAAAATTTACCAGAAGGATAACCCTTTCTTTTAATAAATTTGCATATGTGCACTCATACACCTGAAGTCAATATTTAAATGATCTTGACCTACATCACTACGATCTACACCACTAAGACCTACACCACCCCTCTCCATACGATCCTTGATAATCTAGCATACGGTTCTGCTAAAAATTTACCAGAAGGATAACCCTTTCTTTTAATAAATTTGAATATGTGCACTCATACACCTGAAGTCAATATTTAAATGATCTTGACCTACACCACTACGATCTCCACCTCTCCATACAGTCCTTGAATAGCTTAACATAGATTTCTTCTAAGGATCTACCATAAGGACAACCTAGCACAACGTCTTACTTGATTTAATGTTTAGACTAGACTAACTGATAAATGAAATTACAGAACATGCCACGCAAGCGACGAGCCTCGACGCCGACATTGGAAGCCGACGAGGAGGAGTTCGCCTCGGAAGAGAAGTATAGCAAGGACGACTTGGACAACCGAGCGCCAAGGAACGCTGCGAACGCGAGGGAACGAGCTCGCATGAGAGTCCTCAGCAAGGCGTTTTGCAGATTGAAGACCACTTTGCCCTGGGTACCAGCTGATACGAAGCTGAGCAAGCTGGACACCCTTCGCCTTGCCGCCACATACATCGCTCATCTTCGCGCTGTCCTCAGGGACGATGGCGACACGCATTCGGACACCACCAGGTCGCTGTCTTTGGCTCTAGTAAGTTCCAATTAAACCATTTATAATGTAATTACTAGACTGCGGATCTTTATGTATTGATAGGAAATTTGAATGTGTAAGAATATAAAAAAGATTGAAAGTAAAGTTCATATTACAGCATTTGCAGAATAAAATAAATTCCTATTTAGGTTCAATTATTGTAGGCACGTTCGCGAAGATTTTATTTTGCATAAAGATCCGCAGTCTAGTAATTACTTTATTTAAGGTAACATCTACTACATATCAACTGAATAACATCAACTACGAAGTTATTAGTGACCACGTCAATGATTACAATTTAATTATAATTTATTTAACATGTTATATTTCATTAATATCTTAACTAATTCGAGAAATTCGTTTCTGTTGTTGAGGATTGTCTGCGTATTATTCGAAAATTTAAACTCTATTCGATCGTGTTGTATTCCCTGACATTCTTCAATTAAATGTTTTACTGTAAGAATCTCGTCGTTTTTGTTTACTTTGATCTGTTTTATTCTGAGGCTAACTTATCTGTGAAAAAAAATCTTATTCGATTGAACGAAATTGGCCTATACAGAGGGTTAAAAAGAAAAGAAGAATTCAGAATTTTCAGGGGAAACTACTCATCGGCTGAATAATTAATATTTTTAAAATTATAAACACTTATCAGGTTCAGTCGAAGCGTACTTTTTCACAATTTATTTCATATGCAAGTGCTTGGTTTATTATATCAACTAATTCATTGTGCTGTACATTTTATTATCCTTTGAATATAGATTTTCTCTGTAGAGTTCTTCATTTTGCAATTATAGCTTTGCAATACACTGTATATTAAGTATTCCATAGTCAGAGAATTTTGAAGTAATTAGAAAAATGAAGAAATTATTTTCTCTATTATTGCTTTACATATTAATTCAATCTATGCACATTTTATCATCCTTTGAATATAGAATCTCTCTTTCCAATTACAATTCTTCTTCTTCCATTTCATTTTATGCAATACACACTGTATATTAAGTATACTAGCATCAAAGAATGTTGAAGTAATTATAAAATGAAAGTATCTCTTCTCTAATTATTTCGTGTACAATTCCTCGTCGTGATGTATCAATTCATTCCATATCAATTTTATTATCTTTTAAATATAGATTCTTCCTTTCCAGTTACAGTTCCTCTTCTTGCATTTTCAGTTTTGCAACACACATTGTATATCAAATATCAATGCATTCTATATAAATTCTCTTAACCTTTGAATATAGAATCTCTCTTTTCAATTACAATTCTTCTTCTTCCATTTATAATTTAGCAACACATACACTGTGTATTAAATATTACCAGTGTAAGAGAATTTCGAAGTAATTAGAACAAAATATTCTCGTTCGATGCTCTCCACTTTTCTGTGCAATCGCAATTTTCGGTATCAAGATTACGACTTGGTAGAATAACAAAGGATCCAGGTGGATCCAGTCGGCGTCGCAACGGCGAACGTCGTCTCCGCAGACGCCGTTCTCTGTTTACGTCTCACCAGGTGGACCAAATCACTTTCAAAGCTTCCACCCACCCTTTCCACCATTAATTCTAAGTTAGTTCCGTTATTTGAACAGCGACGTCTTATTATTCCTCCTGCATTGCAAAGTAATTCGGTTTTTATTTCTGCGTTTACATCTTGTGATCGATGAAAGAGATGGTCCATATTAAAAGGATCACGAAATGTACTCAGCATCGATCGATTGATACATCAAACAAAAACAATAGTTAAATAATGGTAAAATGATTTGCGAGAAGCTATAATGTATTTCAGTTTTTCAATATTGCAACTCCAATTAATTATCTGAATTTTACTTGAACGATGTTTCATTGAACCACTTTTGACATTACAGCAGGATCGTGCAAAATAAAATTGAAATTTTATGTTTGATATAGTGTTAATTATATTTGTACAAACAGGTTTTCAGTTATTATATAGTGTCTGCACAGTTCAGACAAGTTTCTTGGAATGATCTCTCTTGAAACTAAATTGGAACCGTTAACAAATTTTGTTACAGTCGTGGCCATTCGCAAAATAAAATTGAAATTTTATGTTTGATATACTGTTAATTATATTTATGCAAACAAGTTTTCAGTTATTATTATTTGCATAAAATCGTTGTCCACTGCCCAGTTCAGATTTGTTTCTTGGAATGATCTCTCTAGAAACTAAATTGGAACCATTAAAAAATTTTGTTACAGTCGTGGCCATTCGCTCTTCAAAGCGCGAGCACATCAATGTTGATGAACAACAGTTGCAACGTGTCATCGTCGACGTCGCCTAATTCTAATCAGTACCGTGGTCAGCAGGGTGCCCACGAGATCCAGAATTTCCATCACCCTGGACATCAGAGCATGTCAATGCGTCACAATCACGAGCCCCAGCTCTCCTATTTCTAGTACCTCTCGCTCGAACGAGAAGCGATTAGAAATCTTTTTTTTTTGTATTCGTATCAGCGAACGAAGAACCGTTCTATTCACGAACGAGAGCCGTTATCGTTAGCACTGGTGCCAAATTAACAATCGTTTGGAAAACTATATTTATTGTATCTCGGAGTGCCTTATCGTTCCGCTATTTATTGATCCAGCAATTAACGTTTCGAAAACGATCGTCGCGGTGTCGCTCTATATTGTAATCATTATTGTAACCAAAGCGTAAGAACTAGTCCAATAAAGTATTTCTATAATTGTATTTCGCTGGTCCTTCTTTTTAATTAATTAGGAAGATATTATATTTTTTAGCGAAATATTCATCTATGTAAGTTTGCATCTTTTTCCTATATTATTTAATGGAATGATAAAGTGATACATCGAATATTAATTATTTTTCATATCCATTCCCTTTAGCATAAAATCTTGTCAGTATTAATGTGATTAGTGTTTATAATATTCAAAAAGTCCTTATAACTTGATTTTCTATCAAATTTACCACATTTGTTACTTCGTATTCTCATGTTTCTGTGAACAGCTGTTATAAGGAAATGTTGTTGATGAAATAAATCGTATCTTAATATTTCTAAAATGTATATAATATCAGTATAATTAGTCTCTGTAATATTCGATATAATTTATATATCATAGCGTTGAACGAGAATTATAAAACCGACGATTTCATGTGATTTAAAGTCCAGAAAAGTCGAGATGGAAAAGACTGGTCGCTGCGGGAGACTTAAAAAATATTAATTTCGCGGAAGCAATGTGAAGAGGGTTGAAGGTGTCGTTGGAAAAACTGTTCCGCGGCTTCCGGAAGGGAAACGGAGGAAGTACGTGGTAATGCAAGAAGGATAAAGAACGCCAAGTTAAATAAACACCGCGAAGGGCCTTTTGTGTAAACCTGAAACTAAAATAATATATCTCGTTCCATCTACAAATCGACCGAGGTTTTGGGCGGATCGTTTAGGATCCACGTATGTCAATACAAACCATCTTTCAGGCTTTATGAATCATATGTTTTCTCACATCCTCTAGCCACTCTTACGAACGTTTTATCTGTATTTTGCAAACCTCTAAGTCTATAATGAAACACATTAGAAACAATCACTTTTTCAATCTATTTTGAAGTATAACTTCTTGTAGAGCGAGGTAAGGAAGAGAATCTCTTCAGTATGCAGGGTATGAATGTGTATGTGAATACATTTCCATTTGAAAATGTTGAAAAACTGTTTAATAAGAAATTTAATAGTTTTTGACACTCTTTAACACCGATAAACCACTAAATTTTTTTATATAAAATAAATGAATAAAATAAAATAATGATATTTCTTACAATTTCAGATGTATTAACAAAAGTATTAATTTTTGTGCATTTATTCTGTAAACAATGTAGAAATAGTTGAGATAAAAGTATAACAAATGTAAAAGAATTTTAATTGCATAAGAATTGTTACAACATGAATATAGTGATCGACAACACAACTTTGAAATAGTAAGTCAGTAAACAATGCTTTTTTATTGAAAATTTCATGAGTATGTGAAGCTTGAGAGTCACTGTCTTAACCTAACGTCAGTCGATAACTATATTTCCTTTCTTTGTGGGAAAGTGTCGATACTACGCTCACTGTAGCAGAGTTTTGCAGTCTTCGCTGGAAACAGACGTTTTCCTTCGTCGTTCAAAAGATGCCGCTACCAGATACTTAGAACAATCTCTCACGAACATGTACTGTATTTCTGATTGCCATAAAATCAATTATCAATCGTAATAATGGGATATTTATATAAATTATTTATCTTGAATATTTTTAAATTATATTTAGAATAATTACGGTAATATATGTAGGACCTGTTTCATAAAAAATAATACGTTTATAAATAGTTACAGTATCTAATTACATTAAGAATAGTAAGGATAGTTAATGCAATAACATTGTAGTTTAGCAACACGCTTTTATATTTGAATTACAATTACCGTATTGTTCTAAATTAACACGTTATTCCAATAAATATAAATACACTTATAGTAGATATTATATTGCATCCATATCTACCATCATTTAAACTAAAAATAAATGTGTATATTTCCTACCCTTTGTATTTGACAAGAAAACAAAATCCCAATGCTCCCTTTATAAAACCCTTTTTCTCTTCTTTCTTCTTCTTTGAGCATCATTCTTTAATTAGTTTTATTTAACTTAAATAGACAATATTCTAAACCCACTTTCGGAAAATCCTTCATTCTCCTTCAACCAAGAAGTTGCCACGCAGAATTGTTCAGCATCGATCGGAGCAAGTTCCTTCGATGCGTGATCGATTATATCATTTTTTTGAAAAAAAAAGAAAGAAAAAAGCGTCACGTTCTTCTGTCACGGAAGCTACGGTTTAAATAATCAAGGTGAACCGACAGCATTGCGACACGGTGCGTGCATGCGAATCCTGAGGCGAATTCCTATCGCCAACGATTGGGAAAGAAACGCGCACACGCATCTTTCTTGATTGCGATCAAGGCCGAAATATTCTCGTCGATCGTTTCGTGGAAATAACATCGAAGCTTGTAATTTCCTTTCCTCCCTCGATCACGGATGGGCAAGGATCTTCCTCGAACTGGAATCGATAAATACCATCCTCGCGAACTACGATTATAAATTTTCCAAAAGGAGCTTCAGGATTCTATTTTTGAACAAAACAGAAATAGTACGGAATGTATCTGATTGCTACACCTTAGGTAATTGAAACAATAAAATTCCAAGACTTCTTTTAGAAAATTCTTTATAAAACAAGGCGAATACAACTTTAGTCTACTTATATGTGAATAGATACATTGAAAGTTATTTTATTTTCAATCTTTTGTGTTTTTTTTTTTTTTTTTTTTTTTTTTTTTTATTTATGTCACTTCAAGTGGTGACTACACTAGATTGAGAGTATAAAACAAACCAAAAAATAATTTTTGTCTGGTTATATGTAAGTTTATAACTTGCATTAGAAGGAAGTTGGAAATTATGTTTCTTTTTATTATAAATCTTGTATCACTTTTACTTGTTTTATTATAATACGTCTATTACGTTACTTACGACCCAAGTAATACCTAAAGTATCTATGTCTGCAATTAAATTGATAATATTCCTTGATACTAAGAACGATAAAATCAGATATGAATATTAATAATATAAAGCCAATCTTTAGTTTTAATTATGCATGATAGATGCATAACAACAATAATAATGCAAGACTATCCGTAATAATAATATCATTAGACTTTAACGTTTCCTCTACTCTGACATCTTCCACCATTATTTCTTTGTTCTCTCAACATTAAAACAAAACGCGTAGTTACTCCGCCATGTTCGAGCGCGACCTCTCAGGTGCCGCAATAATTATCACGCTAATGGCCATCGTTCCTTCTCTCGTTAAAAATTCAAATTGTCCGACGCGCGTAAGTATTTTTTTCCCTTTTCTATCTTTTTTTCTTTTTTTCGTCGAACGGTCGTTACGTAAGCTATTTAGAAAATGCACGTTTATTCAATTCATTTGAATAACGCGTCCCGCGATAAACACACGATATTCTTGACATCGTTTCGCGATTCTAGGCATGCGATATTGCGAGTTCGAAATCCTATTACCATAAGTATGTTTTAAAATGCTGGAAAAATCGCTGCGATTCCTTGTGAAATTAATATACCGTTAAAGGACGCTTCGACTACGCCTCTTATCAACATCTCGGAAGCTGTACAGAGTGGTCGGGAAGTAAGACGAAAGACGACAAATTTTATAGGTGGAGAAATTTATTTGATTAGTACTTTTAAAGCGGAATGGCAGGAAACGATGCGCCACTGTTATTAGTAGATTATCTTCGCAGTAGTAAGAAAGACGACCAATTATATTGAAATGGATTATATAAATAAAATGAAATATGATGCGAAGATTCTAGGATCGTTAAATATGTATATAGAAGAAATAAGATCAAGTTATGTACAAATCTAGATTGTACGACTCGCAGGTTAATAATTTATGATGCAAAAATTAATCTTTGTTCTTATATAAGTGATATATCTGTTACAGTTAATTGCTCTGTCTTTTTACGACATAATGTGGATGCCAGATAACAACATCCACTTGAATATACATATTGAATGTATTTTATGATAACTTAAGTGTATGTTTGTATGCTAAATTTTAAATAGTACACTATTGCAAATCCACTGTTCAAAGCACTTATAAAATCAACATTATAAATTATTTTATTGTCTCATGAAATATTACTTCACATATTATTTCAAATATCACAGAGAAAATAGGAAATATTATTTCGTATACATATGTATGTACAAAGGAAAACCTAGAATGTTGTATTATATTTATAATACTATCTCGGTACCACTATAAGTACACCAAAATGGCTTCCAACTGAATGATTAAATACGACTCCTCTTGTTTTGGAATGGAAGGAGATAGATAGACAAAACTTTCCCTGTAAATGTAAAAGATCACTTACTTGCGTCAAATACTACAAATAAAAATTAAGAAATTGATAGGTTCGTGTGATTCCAGAAAATTGATATGGAAAACATGACCACTGTAAATAATTCCAAATATATTAATTTCGTGAAAGCGACATAAGGTGTTGGAAGTCTTAGAAAAAATGTTATATTATTATAGTTCAAAATGCCACTAACCAAAAAATAAAATGATCAAAGTCACTACACAGTATATAATCAAAATAAAATTTCAGTTGTACGAAATTCTAATGTTATTGTAATTCAAAGTGCCAATAACTAAAAAATAAAATGATCAAAGCCACCTTGGTCACAGAATAAAATAAACTTTAAGAATAGTTTCAGTTGTACGAAATCCTAATGTTATTATAATACAAAGTGCCAATAATCAACAAATAAAATCACCACAATAACCCTGGTACCAAAATGGCGCCCGATGCTCGAATACGATTCGTTCCACCGTGGAATGCATCGAAAATTGTAGCCCCGTGTAAAAGATCGTTTCCTTGCGCCAAATACGTGAACTGTGAAACATTCGTGGCATTTTACACTTTGAAAACGCGATTCTTGGACGGATAGGCAAAGGGGAGGCGCGGGTGCAGGCGAAACGTTTAAATTCAAATGGCTCAATGGCCAATAAAAGTTTATTCCTACGTACGTGGCAATGAAAATTTATCGCTCGCCTGTGATATCAAGCGAAACGAAACGCAGGTGCGCCGGATCGTTGCCGCGAATTTACTTGTGATTTTCAGCAAAAACGCAGAAAACGTGCGCAATACTCCTCCTCCCCCTTTTAAGCGTGCTACCCGTGTTGTTTCTACATTCTTACGCGACACACGGTATTTTCGACGTTATTACATAAGCGTGGCATTCCGACGATTGCTCTATTTGCAAGCTTAACCGACTGGACGGTAATGCCAACGCGAAAACACGACGAAATATCGATCAAAAGAGATGGAGGGTTGACCTGTGGAACGACTTTATTTGATAAACACTGACATTTTACTCTGCTTCGATATATTAAATGGTTATTACATAAACTGGGCTATAGAATTATGTATATCAATATATTGACCTTTTAACCGACTTCTTCGATTTATTAAAGGGTTATTAGATAAGGTGGGTTATAGAATTATGTATATCAATCAAACACAAATGAAATATAGTAAATTTTTAACCGACTTCGAAAAGGAGGAGGTTACTCAATTCGATAAGTGTATTTTTTCGTATTTAATATGAAAGTACATGTGAAAGTTGATGTTAAATAACTATAATACATTCTATGAAAGACAAATTTGTATATAAAGAAGGACCATTTAAAGTAATTAAAAGAAAGGAGAGGGATGACGACATTTTAGGATGACAGTAGATGTAATTTCGTGTCCTGCGCGATTTTATCTATAATTACGCTGTCGTTTCGAAATGACACTTCAGTAATTAGTAATGCGAGGAAAAATATGTAATTATTATTTAAGATAATTCATTATAACCCTTGTGAACTGGCAATAGCAATCAAAGATAGTTATTGGCTGAGCAAGCAAATTCAAAGACGTCATTTTCAGTCTTCTTTTTATTGTTATTCGTAAATAGCGGAATAATTGGTTAATAAAAGGCAAGAAAGAAATTTCTGTTTTCAATTATAGCATTTTTACCAATATAATACATGAAATGATTAAATCGAAACGCAGTTTTATTTTGTTGACGAACATAGTTTTTCTATTAATAAATTTCATTAATCCAGTCCACCCATAAATAATACAATAATTAATTAACGAAAGTAAGAAAGAAATGCCTACTTTCAATTGAACTAATTCTACCAATAAATTTTCTTCTTATAGCTTTATTTAATCAATATAAAACATTTACATTATAACTAAGAGTAAGACTATTTCAGTCTTAAATAACAATCACTTCTATTTTCAACACTTTGTCTCCACACGTTGATTCACCTTCAAGACTTGTAATAATAAGAATTAACTTAGATTTCGAACGAAAATTACATACCTAAGATAAATTGAAATGTGTCCATATGCAAATGAGAATATATTAATATTTACAAAGTTGTCGTGTGTCGTATGCTAATCGCGTTTAAAACCACGAACCAGAGTTCGATCAGTTGCCTGATTTTATTATACACAGAAATTTAACGACATTTCAAACGGCACTAAAATTACGACAAGCGTTGAAGTCACTTAAACATTTCTGCATATTTTAAACTCGATCACTCTAAATACGTGCTCTCGATCCCTACGACACGTTTCCAGGTGTTTATTTTCTGCTCATACAATGGTATTCATAGTTTGTATTATCGCGTATTTCGAGCACATTACGTGTCTTATTTATTAATGTTTCAATTCGAAATGCTACTTATCGATACGTATCGATGGAATTATTGTTGACAGCGATTAATAGTAGTACTAGGTACACATTTACATTTGCAATAGTAGTTGCAGTAGTAGCATGAAGCTCTAAGGAAAAATATATACGAGTGAGAAATGTCTTATCTCTCGTTCGAATTAACGTTTTAATGCATAGTAACTGACCTCGAATATTTGTTTATAGCTACTACTGTCGAAGAAAGGAGTCTATTTAAAAATCATGTTCGGCGCGACTGTATGAAAGTGGATTACTATGAGATTCGGGAATATATAATATTTATATTGAAGCAATTTTTTTACGTATATCCTTTTTTTAATTTCTGTTTGGAGGTACTTATGCGTGAGTTTTAATTTATGAAACTGTATATTTACAGTTTTGGGTAGTTATCTGTTGTGAATTTATAGTTGTCTTGTGCATAACATTTCTATATACAGAGTGTGCCAGAATTGGTGTAAGAAACGAAAATGGGGGATAGCTGAGACGATTCTGAACCACAATTTTCTTTGCAAAAATGTCGGATGGTGCTTCGTTTCTGAAGCATCAACGAAAATCACCGACCAATACTCTATTTTCTATAATAAATTTGCTCTATTCTTTATAATAAAGATAAAATAAAATAAAATTTCATACATTACATACACACATTAAATGAAATTTCAATTCATTCATTTTCAACTATTCTATATCGTAACTTTCCTTTATTCCTCTCACTTTAAATTAATTTACATTAATCATCAAGGATACTTATCATTAATTTCCTGCGACCTGATTCTGATTCCTGCAAAATTCATTCATTTTCAACTATTCTATATCGTAACTTTCCTTTATTCCTCTCACTTTAAATCAATTTATATTAATTTATATTCGGTTCTGAAGCATCAACGAAAATCACCGACCAATACTCTATTTTCTATAATAAATTTGCTCTATTCTCTATAATAAAGATAAAATAAAATAAAATTTCATACATTACATACACACATTAAATGAAATTTCAATTCATTCATTTTCAACTATTCTATATCATAACTTTCCTTTATTCCTCTCACTTTAAATTAATTTACATTAATCATCAAGTATACTTATCATTAATTTCCTGCAACCTGATTCTGATTCCTGCAAAATTCATTCATTTTCAACTATTCTATATCGTAACTTTCCTTTATTCCTCTCACTTTAAATCAATTTATATTAATCATCAAGCATATTTATCATTAATTTCCTGCAATCTGATTCCGTTCTTTTCACTCTCAACAACTTAATCTTTTTCCATCAAGATTTCTCATCAAGACTCATCCTTTCATTTTATTTTTGGGTGACCTGACTTCAGCGCCTTATCTAACTTAATTTACAAACTTTCATTTCGCTACAATTCTGCCGAGTAATGCTCGGCACGTGAAATGTCCTCAAGTATGACGCGTTCCACTCTGTTAAATTATCTGCAATTCTATCACAATTTCGTAGCGATACTAGAGCTTTTATCGTTACACTTCCGAGCGACGATGGTCAAATGTCGCCAAGCTCTCGAAATAACCGCGTTATCAAGAAGGGAAAGCGGAATCTCGTTACGAGTAGCGAAACTTCGAACGGTGATGTTTCTTCGAAATGCCGCGAACGGAAATTAAGCTTTGCGCGTATTGTTATCGTGTACTCAGAGAGAGAGAAAACTGTCCACTGATAAGGGCGCACGTGTTCGAAAGACGAAACGATCGCTCCCTCGTCTTAACGCCACATAATCGAGCAATGTCGCCTCCGCGAGTACGCGACACCCAAAATCGCCAATGTATCGAAACACATCGAAAGCGTAGTTGCATAAATTTTCTTCTTTGAAAAGAAAAAACGTAAACGACACGATTTGCATTCTTACGTGCGTTTTCTCTGCCGACCTGGAATCCCATCTGCGATTACGTTAAACGTGAAACGAAATTATTGCGATCTTTAGAGAAGTTTTCTACTTTACAAGTTTTGTTTTAACACTAATTATTAGACTGCGGATCTTTATGCATTTATAGGAAATATGAATGTGCCAAGAATTTACAAAATGCAAACAATATGCAAGAATATAAAAAAGATTGAAAGTAAAGTTCATGTTATAATATTTGCAGAATAAAATAAATT
>NW_026535289.1:5286359-5299081 GCF_026225885.1 Hylaeus anthracinus | reverse complement strand
AAAAGTCGGGGAGGAGCCGGAAATGGGGGGTAGCTGAGACGATTCTGAACAACAATTTCCTTTGCAAAAATGTCGGATGGGGCTTCGTTAAGGAGATATTAAGAGAAAACCCCGACCAATCAGAGCGCGCGTAGACCGCTGGAGCGGCCGCGGTAGCGAAGGCTACGCGCTAGGCGGCAGCGTCAATGTCCTTCGATGCACGTCGAGTCACTTGTTCGCGTACAAGCGCTGCCACCTAGCGCATACCCTTCGCTACCGCGACTGCTCCAACGGTCTACGCGCGCTCTGATTGGTCGGGATTTTCTCTTAATATCTCCTTAACGAAGCCCCATCCGACATTTTTGCAAAGGAAATTGTTGTTCAGAATCGTCTCAGCTACCCTCCATTTCCGGCTCCTCCCCGACTTTTGAGACACCCTGTATATCGGCATCATTCGTCAAGCATTCGAACAAAGAAAAGCGAAATATGAAAATACACGATTAACGCAATCGCAAGTCGGATGCTGTCGTGTTACTAGCATGCTCCCAGCCAAGATTGCGCGGTGCACTTTATCGTGGAAATTGATACTATCGGCGCTAAACCTCAGAATAACACCGGATGTTTTCCAAATAGCTCCGCGCATATGGAACGCCTACCTCGAAACATGTTCCATAACAATGTTTCGTCAATTAGATCAAAACGCTCAATTGCGCTCAATTAGATTTCAAATGCCTAGTCGTTCTGAAGTACAATTGAAGTCAAAATCATCCGTCTTCGTTCGAGGCATGCAGTTAGGGTTAATGAGCGTCCAACTTCGAACGCGCTCGATCTTCGGCGTTCGCTGGTGAACTTCTCGTGACACGCGGGAAAATTGAATTGCTAATAAATGGCAAGCTAGAGGTCACTGTCTTCTTGTGAGTGACATTTAATGTTGCAGTCTGCAATTTTGGTTGAAAATTGTTCTTGAATTGGTACAATTAGATGTTCGCAATCGTCACTGTTATTAATGAACGTCTTCGTTAGACATAGAGAGGTACATGGAGGGATACTTGACTACGAAGAATGAAACAAGACAATGTAGTGGTAAACAAGGGAACCGTAGAAAGAAAAATAAGATAAAAGGAAGTGTAGTTAAGGTTTAATTTAAATTATTAGAATATCTAGGTACTCCAAGCATTCTTAACGTTTCAATCATATAATGGTGGTTGTCTTCGAAAACAATGTGTTTTAATACGAAGAAGAATATACACAGTGAGTAAGTGTCTTTATAAATGTCTGTGATGGGAACATTGCATAAATTACTTGCATAATATTTTCGTAGTCATCATTCCGTCTCATCCCGTCTCAATCTTTGTCTTTACACTGAATGATCCCCTCAAGGAGGTAATCAAGGTTTACACCAAAGTTAACCAGCATTAGTAACCCAACTCCAAAACAAATCAAAGGTTTAAGACCCAGTATACCTACGAGACAGATACTTTCAACACGTTGTTCACCGTATATGGATGTCAGAGATCGCCACTAAGGAATTAAAAAATTAATTTTGAAGATCAGGTGGTAAAGAAAACAAGCCTGGATAGGATTCATGAATTTGTATCAAGTTCTAAAAATAAATACGATCGCTAATATTGACTCTACCTTTCTACGGTCGAGTCAAGAGCGACCAACATATTAGCTCCATCATTAGGTTTTTACAATTGCGAAGACCTCAGTGAGACTGAAATCACCTAAGGTTATAAATGAAAATTAATTTGATTTTAACCCTTTCCACTCGAGGCCTTTTTTTCTGGTATCTACCAACAATTCGAGATGTTTCTTAGCATTCTATTGCCATGAATTCTAAGCTATCTAGATTTGCGAATAAGATCACCTTTACCTCGCCGACAATCATTTTACCGACACTTCGACCTCCAAAGAAATTAAACCTAAAAAAACATTAGGTATTGTAGATTTGCTGCGTGAAACCTAATGGTGACTTGGAGTCTCACCTCTCGAGTGCAAACGGTTAAAAAAGAAGTTTTTTTTAATGAGTAATACCCCTAGGAGGGTTGATTATACAATTTCCAATTGTATGAGAATCAAATTTTGACTTCATAAATATCTTCACGAGTATATATAGCACTTCGAGTGTTAAACAACCGATTTCAATAATTAAAATTTACCATCGAAACCCACTTGCACAACCCCTTTCGCTTTCTAACTTAATCAACCCCGTTTAAAGCGTGATTTTCGATCCATGCCGCAAGAATCGTTGCAGGTTGAACGGCACATTATGACCTAACGCGTGAACAAATCTGGCCGTCGCCCCTTGACCCCCGGTGGGCCCTCGTTAAAGGTACAATCTCGCGGATCTTCGTGGCGGAACGGAAAAAGCGCGGTATAAAAACGGGGTGGGGGGGGGGGGGGGGGGGGGGAAAAAAGTGTTTCTCCTTCGCCAGATGCATGACCTTTTCGGTACCGGCTCCGTGGGAGATAACGATACGAGGAATGCACTCGGCCGATTTGTGTCTCGAAGTAGACGGCGGAAGGGGAGCTGGGACACGATAGGTGCGGCCCTGGTTGTCGGCTCGCAGCTTCGGCTCTCTCAGCGAGCGAGTGCAGGTGCGCGGCCGCCAGTCTGTCGCCAGACCCCCTCCACCTCTCCGCAGTCGGGCCCTTCTTCGCCCCCGCGCCTCTCCTTGCCCCACAGGGGACCCAAGAGATCGCGGACCCCTCCGACAGGCCCCCCCACTGTCGCTGCTCCGAGGGAACCAGGGGCACTCGCGGCACCTTCTCTCCCTCTCGCTTTTTTCTTCCTCGCCCGAGGTTCTCCTCCTTCTCTCTCAGCGCACCTTCTCTCCTCCGTCTCTCTCTCTTTCTCTCTCGCGCGCGCGATGTTTGCAACAGGTAGTGCGTACGAGTCCTGCGAAACGAAACGTCTCGCGCCTCACTGCGCGGGGACCAGATTTACTTTAAAAAACCAGACTATTTGACGGGGAAACGCGAAACTGGATCCTTTGGTGAGACGGTCCAGCGGGTTCGGTTGGAAAATTGTTTCGGGATAGTGGAGAGAAAATTTATGTAACAAGGGTTTATGATATACTTTAACATTACGCAAATAGGTTACGATGTTTGATGCTGATGAGTAGACTGCCAATTTTATGCAACTATGACGTATAATGATAATGAAAACGTACATAAAATGAACGTAATGTATGTTGGATATATTCTACAGTTGATGTAATAGTATTGTTATTTCATTTTCCTTAAATGCACATGGCTTTATGAATGTTATGTTTAGCATCTGTTTATTGTATTAAATCATCTTCAATGCATAGAATCTGCAGTCTGCTGATGAGGAAACAAAGTGATGAGGTCCGGACTAATTGCTCTTGACATAGAGAATATAGGGATTGAATCTTTAGTATGTGTAGGGTTAGAAATATATTGTATGGCAAGGTGTGATAGAATTAATAGCAATAAAAGTTAATAACAATAAAGGTTAATCTGCTCAGTCGTTGATTACACCTTAATTAATATAGTACGAATTTGTCACACTCCCAACCTTGGTCAGGTGTCGAGAAACTGTCGCTGCGTGAACTCCTAAGTCTGCTGCAAGACTCCGAGTTGTTTGTGGGTTAACTTTCACCATAACTCTTAATTGATCATCGTTCAAAACGGATTTGGGTCTCTCTCTCTCTCTCTCTCTCTCTCTCTCTCTCTCTCTCGGCTTATTTTTAGATACAGATCAGCATCAAATCGGAGCCTTCTACGAACCCCAAATTGATGTTTCTACCTGCCACAGGTGCACTATGTTTCAGTTTAAGTTAACACGAAATCTTTACTCGTGATTCTTTCTGCCTTGTGTTACGGAAAAACTGAATAACAACAGAAATAAATATATAAAATGAATTACAAAAAATTAAAAAACATGGTACTGTTTGCAAATAGTGCCTATCTCTATTGCACGATGTATGTATTACTTAATTTTTATACACGTTACTCAATATTGCAAATTTCGAATTTTTTACTCACATACACAATTTATTTTGAATTTCCGAGTTTATTGTTACGAATTGCAATTGTGCAATTTTATGCCATATAGGTAAATACACCCCATTTTGTTTTTCTCTTGTCTCTGTTTCCCATAATGTACTTATTTCTCAAATTGGATAACCTTTATTATCCTTTATTATCCAACACGTACAAGTCGTTTGACTACATCGAACATCTCATCAAAAAGAAAATAACTATGTATCACATTATTAACAACAGATAGCGAAAGTAGCTTCTCTAACTTCGACTCTATTTATCAAGTCGTGAGCGTAACTACGTACATATTGTTAATTTCGAAAAAATATCTATGTAACATATTGTTATCAACAGGTAGCGAAACTGCAGTCTGTAAATGGTAAAGCTTGCGATGGGAGAGCAGTAAAATTGCGAGTAGACCGAATAGATTAATGGTACGGTGATTCGCGCTGACGACGATAAATCGAGAGGGCTTCTAAAGGTAAGACATTCGAAGATGTTGGGTGGCCACGTGGGAAGCTGCGAGCCGAGACACGTCTGAACTGGTCATGACCTGTGCGTGAGCAGAAGAAAAGGAATGCTAAGAAAATACTGGATTCTCTCCTACGCCTGAAAGCGGCCCGAGTTTCGGCTATTTGAAATTCTTCGGTGGCTTAACTCGCTACCTAATATTGCCTGAGCGATGAAAACGAGATTTCTGGACGATGGAAGCAAAACAACGGTGCTTCGATATGTTTTAGAGACTAATTTCGATTATTAACGCACCTTATTTGGAAAACTTCACGCTGGAGAGGTGTCCTTCTTGACGGATTTCTATGTTGTGTCTTGCGAAAATGGCTCAACGCGAAGTTACGAAATTTCGCAGGTGCCTTCCAAAAGAATCCGAGCAAGTTTTAGTAGCGATCTGATTTCGAAATTCCAATTAGTTTCCGAATAACGAATTAAAATGACCAAAGAAACATGCAAAATTTGACCAATTCCCCGCTCGACTTTGCATAATTATTCAGTCAACTCGCCACATCTCAAACCGGTTATGTTATCCAAGTGCAATAAATTTTGAAGTGATTTGCAATAAATGACCCATGAGAAGTGCTTTTAACGAGAGAAATTTCTCTTCGGCAACATTCGTCTACGTCTGGTCAAGTATGCAGTACGAGCAGTTCAGTTAATTATTTTAATAAAGTTTTAAATCCCAGCAAAATGCATTTACATTTAAGTAACAGATAAAGTGGACAAAATCTTATCTTATTTTTTAATTGGCCACTCCGTCAATTTTGAATTGCGTGAATTTTATTTCACGTTCTAAAGAAGTTCCCTTTTCTTCAATTGGGCCTTTATATTGAATTTATTCTTCCAAGTTGAGAATTCCCGGTTCCAAGTTGACTGGATCATAAGAAAAGAATGCACGAGACATTTTTTACAGGAAAAATTCTTGTATGGAAATCGACTAACGTTTTTATTCATCATCAATGCTCATCAATATTTACCCTTTTATTTATCCTTACTTTAATACAATGTCTCTAGTCTACCAACAAACTTTAATTGGTCGTGTAATTTTATCTTAAAACAGTGTTTCTATTCACTCCAATTTGCTAAGTGATTATAGTGGTAGGATGGTAAGGCCCACAATTTGAGTTTGATATTTCTGTACTTTTCTGTGACAGATAAGGATGTGGAAGGACGAAAATTGATTATTTAACTTTACTTTAAAGCAGTGTTTCTATTCACTTCAATTTGCTAAGTGATTACAGTGGTAGGATGGTAAGGCCCACAATTTGAGTTTGATATTTCTGTACTTTTCTGTGACCTATAAGGATGTGGCAGGACAAAAATTGATCATTTAACTTTATTTTAAAGCAGTGTTCCTGTTCACTTCAATTTTCTAGGCGAGTATGATGGCAGATTAGTAAGGCCCACAATTTGAGCTACGTTTAAGTACTTTGCCGTGAAAGATAAAAACGTGACAGGACTCGAAACGTTCCGTTCACCCCATTTTACTCTTCCGTTCCCTCCAAGAATCGAAGAGCGTTACACGTGTCGTATCCGAGGTAACCGATTCAATTTTTCCGTCGTTCTTTTTTTCTTCCCTGAAACCCCAGCGCCGCTTTAACTGGTCTCGCTTCAGGACACGAAACAGGATGTCCTTCGAGAGCAATGAGCCGTAATGAGCAGCAATGAGAACCGGGCTTGCGAACTTTACTCTCTTTTCACAGTTTCTGGCAAACGAAAGGCAGGTGCCGGTCGTCAACTCTTTTTATAGCACCGGCCATCGTACGGAGGATCTACGGGATTTTCTGTGACGGGTCCGTTCTTTCTTTCAAAAAGTATCCGAGGCGTCCACCGTTGGTTCTGCGTCGGTGAGACGCGACGAATTGTCCCCGATGGCGGAGACGTGACTCAACGTCACTTTTACAGCCGGTTGCTCATTTCGGTCGGTGAAACGGGTCGTCCTTCGAGGAGGTCGGGCACCGGAGAGAAGAAAGAGAGACAATTCTGCTTTATGCAGTGTCAGAAACAATGCAGGTATCCATAGCGCGTCGAACGATATCGGCCGATCCTTTGAGGTGGTCATAATGGCATTGTCATGCAAAAACAAACGAGCCGGAGGAATACTCGGCGAAAACGAGGAATTCCTGTTTACGACGGTCGGGCACAATGACGTCGACCGCCTCAGGTGCGCCTCGAATTTTCGAGTATGGCCGAACAGGATTACACTGTTTACTGCGAATGAGTCGAGCGAATTGGACGCGAATAATTTATTGTTGGGGAGGCTAGAGTCGATTCATGAGTTTGTGAAAGAGTTTTATTGAAGGAGTATTATTTTCGAAAGGAAATAGACTGTTGGCTTTCAAGGGAGGTATACGGTGGTAAGCAACAGTGTTTGGACACTAGGCTAAAATTGATACTGTATGGCTATGTGTATTAACTCTTGACGGAGATGATTTAAGAGAAAAATAAAACTCAAGCTGTAGGGAATTACAATTTCATCACTTATTCGGGTAAAATTATTATAGAGTAAGGCATCAGATAACATGTTTGTTTCATAATAATACGTGAGTAAGAAATATTCTGCTGTTCTTAGAGAATCTGACAGTTTTTAACTTAACTAATCAGGAAGAATTAACGTCATATTATTCATATATTGATAACAGGGGTTTTTATCGAGGAATTAAAAGAATTAATTTTGAAGGTGATTCTGAGGAGATTGGCCCTAAAATAATCAAACTAAGGCACCAATAGTTGACATTGTATCAGTAGTTGATGCTATACATTAATTTATGCGTAAATAAATAAAATAGATGTGGCAGTAATGATTTTACCATAACTGGTACCGCAGGAAAAAATTAATTAAGTGATGATTATGTTGAATTTTATAAAAAACGAAAGAGATGAAAATCGGAAGAATCGATCTTAGAAATTTGTAATTTTAAAACAAAAGGCAAGTCTTCACCGTCAAGTGTTGTTAAACAACAGACAATCGACCAGAAATTACCAACCTAATATGAACTTACAATAACTTCCAGTAAATTCATCTTTTGCAACGATCCCGCGTATCGACTGTTCGCCAGCGGTTTCTGGAACGCAGTCAAACCCGTATAATCTTTAACGAGCGATAAGTCCCGGCCATCGATGGCGTGTAATCACCAAAACGGTCATCGGTTGTCGCTTGTGACGGGGTTTCACCGCACCGGTGCCAGTTCCCGATTCAGAGTGCTCGGCGTACCTGTGCCGCGCACCTGTACCTACAAGCCCCGGCTTTATCGCCGTATAACCAGCCTGCCACCTGTGCGGCAGAGATGGTCGCACAGGTGTCTTTTAAAGCATTTCATTAATTACAAATAGGAAACCCGCGGGCCCCCCCTCGAGCCGGCGTTGGCTCGACTCCGTAATACCGCGGGACACCTGGCCCGAACTCTCGGATTTTCTGCGGACGGCCTTCGGGGCCCCGAAACCCGCACGTTTCCTGGTAGCGCGATCGAAAGGTCGCAGTAAAACGACCGTACGGAACACGTTTACCGCTCACGGGGAAGCGAAAACCCGTCGAAGGGGGCTCCTACAAAGAAATTCGCAAGGTTTCCGTCGCAGCGCGCGCGAAACACTTCCTTTCGAGGAATACAGATTCGTTTGTTCCTCGAAAGCAACCGTGGACAACCTTTCCTAAGCCCGGTGTGCAAATTAGAGAAATATCTTTAGGTCTCAGAGCTTGGTTAAATTTATTAAATGAAATAGATCGATATTGAATGAAGTAAACCGTTCAGGATGCACGTGTTGATGTCAATGTCTTTTAGAAATCTTTTGATGGTAGTTTGTGTAATTTGTTCATTGCAACAAAGACACACTATAACATACAGTAGTATAAGAGCCTAGTTAAATTTATTAAATGAAATAGATCGATATTGAACGAAGTAAACCGTTCAGAATGCACATGTTGACGTCAATGTCGGTATTTTACTACTGAACCATAAAAACTTTGAAAAGATGGCTTTATACGACTCAGTAATGTAACATAAAACATGGAATATTGTGTATGTATTATTTACTTATAAAACGAATGAAACTTTTGGGACAATCTTATATTAGAACTTGTATCAAACGTTTGAGGATTCAGATTTCTTTACATTTCTTTAAATTTTAGATAGCTTTTTTTTAGTAATCTTTTGATGATATCTTGGGAATTTGGTTCATCGCAACAAAGATACAATATGATATAAAGTAGTATGAGGCTTCGCGTCTAAGAGCCTGGTTAAATTTATTAAATGAAATAGATCGATATTAAATGAAGTAAACCGTTCAGAATGCATATGTTGACATCAATGTCTCTTAGAAATCTTTTGATGGTATCTTGTCTAGTTTATCGCAAAATAGAGAAAAGATACATTTTATCAATGTGATAATTACCATGTAGCTTTATACATTGGCAATTTCAGGTCTTATTGTAGTGTGCAAAATAATTAGTTTCAATCTCTTTTCTATTTTTTTCTGTGCATTATAAATTCGAAACTAAATAATAAATCAAAATCCCTTCGTTATGAAGCTTCATTATATATGTCTAACATGAGAATCATAATGTTGTAAGTAAAGAAACATGAAAAATTGAGCTACGTGATAATTTTATTAAAATCATGATATAACCTGATTTGTTACTTACAGTTATTACTTGACTGCAAATTTTTATACATTTATAGGACATGTGAATATGCAAGAAACTACAAAATGCACACAGTATGCAATAACATAAAAAAATATTGAAAGTAAAGTTCATGCTTTCAAGGTTTTCAACAGAATACTGAGTCTTTCGATAAATTACTTCTGTAATCCTCAAAGAATCACTAAATCTCAAACTGATTACTTTAGATTTAATTTATTCCATTAATTTAATTTACTTGTATTCTGTAACATGAGTACGAAGGATGTCTTAAATTCCAAGTTGCATCGTGGCGATAGTAACTCCTGTTACCTTGCTTATCAATCAATTTTACAACAATGCCACGTCCAATAAACGAGGCCAGCTGTTAAAAAAGATTAAATAGAGTTTGCACACAAAGTATCCACTGTAACGCAGAACAAAGGGGAGCTTCAATCCACGTTAAAGCAAGCTATCCATATCCAACAGAAATAGAGGGACATTCAAGAACACCATTTATTACAATCTAACCCCTGGTTGCATAAAGTGACCCCCAATGACGATATATGTTTAACATCGCGTCAACTGCACTGACATGATCATTAACGACGAAGGCTACTACCGTACACGAGTGGACATAACACAAATCAAATACTACAGAGAGTTTGTACATTTATACATTATAGATTTCAAAAGCAATATTATTTAACTAGTTTTTACGTTGATACCTGCAGCTATGTAGCTAATATAGAAAAACAATATTTTACATCAAATAGTACCATCTCCTCTATTAATTAACATTCTGAGCCACATACAACCTACATAACTACTGTAGAAAAACAATATTTTACATCAAATAGTCCCATCTTCTCTATTAATTACCATTCTTAGCAACATACTACCTACATAACTACTGTAGAAAAACAATATTTTGTATCAAACAATCTTAGCTTCTTCTATTAATTACCATTCTTAGCAACATACTACCTACATAACTACTGTAGAAAAACAATATTTTGTATCAAACAATCCTAGCTTCTTCTCTATCAATTATTTCGTGAACGTAGTAAACAACTTAGGACCAATTTTTCAAAAAATATATCTCAACCCCTTTTTCGTGATCTGGAAGTCCTCGATCGGCCCTTTGAAGGTCACGCGAGGATTGATCCCCTCTGGTAGCGAAATGATGGCTTCTTTTGCAGCATTGTACACAGACAAACTCTTCCGCAGTTGCATGCATTTCTGATTCGCTCGTTATCGATCTGTCGTCGCCGTGTGTTTCAGGTAGCAATTTGCGTCGCACAATAAGCGGCGTCCATATAAATATAACGGTAAACTCGAGAATCTCCAGGTGTTGCGAGACCCAACACCTGGACGAGCACTCGAATTTTCTCAGGGACCCCTGCCGCCCGAAAGTTCAAGGTTTCCGGGACCCCACTGGGAGCGCAGATGTAGACCAAAAACGTGCCCCTAGATTTTTGCGTAAGGACAACCGTGTTGCAAGAACATCTGCGACACGATGTTTCGCGATGGTCGTCCGAATGGTTGTTGCGCAACGGACGTATGTAAATGTCAGTGACGACATGCGACGATTGGCTGCGTGACCAATGTATGTACACTTTATGTACACTTTAGAAATGATATGAGAATGCTATAAACATAATTAATACACGTGGAGCAAATAAATTTATTTCTTAAGGAAGTATTTCATTTTTTTTTAAGAAACTACGAGAGGTTTTTAATATATTGTTTTAACGTTATGGATTGCCTTTGAAGAAAATGCACAGATCTATATTTCAAATATTATGAAAAGGAAAACAGTACATGTTTACATATTTGCATTGACCCATGGGTGTCATGCTAACATCGACCCCATTCGTCAGAAATAAATAATTTAAAATGATATTTAGTCTATAAGGTTGTGTCTCGAACACTTGTCAAAATTAAATTTGAAAAATGGGACGCAATAAAATGGCGACGTATAACATGAGAAATATTGAATTTCAAGTTTGATCTGTTATTGTAACCAGCTATGAGAATTATGTTTAAATTCTGGTATAGATTACCAAGGAATGTTTAAGAAACATATGTCGACAGGCATGTTATCGAGCACAGAATAAATAATACAAATTTCTTGTTTCCGACTCCAACATATTCGTTCATAAATTCATAGATAAAGGAAACTGTGAATGTGTCTGGCATTAACAATCCTAATAAATACAATTATAGCTACAAACATATGATATGATGAAATATTAATGAATCTGCACAACGTATACACCCGAAATTTTTAAAGTTTGTGTAGTATACAATAAATAGTAAAATATGTATGGAGATAAGAAGAAGAAGAATAAAATATGAATGAATTTACTCAAAGTATATATTCCAAATTTAAAAAATTAATATTTAACCTGCCCCTGAGGCACAAATCGTCAGTTCAATAAATAACGGAGTAGAGGACGAGAAAACCATAATCCCACAGCCGTTTTCACTCGATTTCCTACCCATCCGCTAACATTACCAATACTCGTGTAAACATAATTGCATTGATTGCATTCGAAACGAAGAAAGAAAACGCCACTTGTCACGACGCGTCTTTTTCTTTACGCGGAATATACGAGCGCAGCTGTGTCTCGGAATAGAGAAAGCTGGACACGTCAACTCGTACTGAAACCTCTTGAAACTCTATTCAAGAGACTCAAAGACGATTTGGTCTACTTGGCACCATCAAAGTTTCCCCGCTTTTACTGCGATTTTACGAGCGTATGAATTTCCAATGGGACATTAATCATCGACTCGTAGGTTGGCGTCAACGCGACACGCGTTTGTTCTTTGGAAACGTTGCGTTTCAATTAAAATGTTCAATGATTATTCAATTTACGTATTGATAATAAATGAGGGGTAATGTAAGCATTGTAGTGGAGAGCGAGACAAATGTTTGGGTACAAGATGGGAAATTTGTTTTAAATTAAAATACATCTTGTCCTAAGAGAACTCTAAGAAAAGGTCCTTGTCCTTTGAAAAATCGGACACGTGAATTAAATGTGAAAGAATGGTTGGCACATTCATGAGTAATAGTGGTATTTTTGGTGGATGTATTTTTATAATATTTTAGTAAACATGAAATCGTACGGAAGATTTTATATCTCGATATAAAAATGTAGTTTAAGTTATGTAGTTCATGTGACATTTTATTATGTAATTAATTCGATGTATGTCACACTGGAATTTTTGTTAAAATTATAATATTTTGACGGTGTAAAAGCTTGTTGCCTTTCCGATAGGACAATTTTATACTAACCATAACGTAGCTTTTAAAATACTACATTCCATCGTGCTATTTATGAAAATTCATTTCATTTTTAATCATTAGCATATTCTATGCCATGAAAGTATAAAACTTTTTATCGTTGAATATACATAGGACATTTTTTTTTATTTTTCTCCATAATTTTTGACTGAAAAATAGACGTTACTGCAATTATGATATAACAATCACAATATTGCATTTTACATCGCCTTTATGTTTAATGAACATTATTCCATCATAGACACTATTATTGCAGTAAAATTAACATTCTCTTCGAACCCAGTCTATTTCCAAATG
>NW_026535289.1:5275306-5286349 GCF_026225885.1 Hylaeus anthracinus | reverse complement strand
AAATGAACCCATCAAGCAGACTGGTGGTTCGATAAAGTTGCAATCGAATATCGTGAGGTCCCGAAGCATCGCAGCTTTGAGACATTCTCTACAGACGTTTCTAATCTCCGTTGGGCACCTGAGGACCTGCAGACGGTGTCGCCCGAGGCGTGTTCTCCAATCTTGGCAGAAATTCGAGCTCTCCCTCGCGGTCGTCCAACAATAAAACAACGGCGTGGGGTCCGTGGTCGCGATGGAACAAGGCAAGAACGGAAAACAGGCTCCCACGAATCCCACGACACTCGTTTTGAGCCGTGAAGGAAAGGCTGCGGGTCTCCTGGTGCCTCTCTTCGCCCGGCCAGCAAGAGCTGCGAGCCGGCGTCGAATACGATCAAGATTCCGACAAATCTCAAACTTCCAAACACGACGCAACTAGCTCTCCACTCATAGCAAACAGAGGAAATCGAATTTACTCGTTTATTTTCTTATCGCGAGGGAAGAACCACGATAATCAGCTGTATTTGCTTGCCGAGATAAGGATAAAATTGATTTTCTGTCGTTTTTTCGCGAAACTGTCGGCTGAAATTGAGTCAAACAACACGGCCGCGTGCGTCCGCGCTTCTACGGCTTCTAGATCGCACACAAGCACACCCGGTCGTGTCACACACACACACCACCGACCGACTTATGAATGGTATCTGCACACGTTCCCACGTCACTGAATGAGTCTCAGGTCTCTCACGTCCGCCAGGATTATCGTACCCGCTCGCGTTCTTCGCGTAAACCGTGCGAGTCTCCTTTCACGTTTCCTCCCCATTCCCTGTGCTCTAGTTCTGCTTCACGAGGGGTGAGGTGAAAGAAAAAAAAAAAAACGGAGATTTCGACGATGCAAGAATGCGCCTGGAAAAACGTGCCGCTTCGCTGTCTTCGCTGTCTTCGCTGTCTTCGCTGGCGGAGACGCAGCGAGTCGCGTAACCGCGTTTCTACGGTAAGACAATGCTACTTTGTTACCAGGAAGTTGGCAAAGCGAAGAGAAATCTAGGAGGTTGTAATTAAAAAGGAACGGGAATATCGTTGAAGAATTTTCTTGTTTTTTTCCTGGTCTTGCTACGGGTTCTATTAAATCTTCTTTTGAAAAAGAGTAAGTGAAAGAAGTTACTAATAAGAAAAGGATTGGTTCATTTGTTCAAAAATGTTGAGGCATTGTTATGATTCTCTATTTTATAAATTCATTTTATACATTTATATATGTATTCTCTATTTAACATATTCTCCGTACATCATTTTATACACTTGCATATGTATTTATGCATCCAATTTTATTTAATTTTATTTAATTTTATTTAATTTTATTTAATTATATTATATTATATTATATTATATATGTATATCGTATTCGAACAGTTGGCAATGTTAAATCAATGAAAACATCCTGGTCTTTATTCGAGTTCTATTAAATCTTCTTTTAAAAAAGAGTAAGTGGAAGTAGTCACTAATAAGAAAAGGATTGATTCATTTGTTCAAAAATGTTGAGGCATTGGTCGTTCGTATGTAAAAATTGCAATAGTATGCTCGTGATTGGTCGATGAACTATACTTGAAAGCGAGGCTAAGAATAGTAACATGTATATATACATACGTCAGTATGTACAGAATTTCGTAACCGGTTTACAAAATTCAAATTTGGAGGGCATGAATGACCCATATACCTAGCGAGGGATGCAAGGGGGCCCCACAGTGGTTCGAGTTCCGCTCTACTCTTCAAAAAAAGTCTGTTAGCTATATTTCAAACGCGTTAAGCAGTTCCTTTATTCTTTAACAAATGGAAGCCTGCAATTGTTATAATAATTCATCTTTGGTATTCGTGGGAATGGAATTCTCGTATTTGGGGCACCTGCCTTCCGCAGGACTCGATATTTACAGGAGCGAACAATACTCTTTCGACTTGCGAAGTCACGAATAGATTAGGCGAGTGCATTACAACCGGTAACACGGAGAAGCGCGACGAAAAGGAAATAAGTATTCCCGTCACGTTTCCGCGCTGGGAAAAAAAGAAGTTGACGCGGTTTCGCAGGGCCGTAGGAGAAAACAGGTGCTTCCAAGAAAAACAGGTGTCCGCTCGTAGCCCTCGCTACGGGGCCCGTCGGTGAGGCTTAGATTGCGGCACTGACAGACGTGCCGACCGCCGGACGAACGACGGACACCTGCACGCCTCCGATTGTACGTAAGATCGGTCCTCCGAGTCTCTTTTTCTCCCTCCCCCTCCTCGGGACCTCTCGCTCTCACCGACGCCGCCATTCGTTCTTCCTCTCGCTTTCTCGAGGGCCTCATTGGTCCTCTCGCGGACTATTCGAAGCTACAGGCCGAAATTTTGATCTAAATAGACATTTCGAGTGACTAAACGAATAAAAGATAAAGAAACTACAATTTCTTCAACCTGATTCAAATTGTGTATTCATTGCAACCTGATTCAAGTTACAAACTCATTGGAACCCTGAATTATAGAATGTCATTATTAGCCCTTTGCACTCTGCACCATCTCCTTGCAAAATTGCGTTACATAAGATATTCTAACTTTGGAAACGTGTCTTTGTTGGTATTATTAGACTTGATTATACATTTTTATAGCTTTCTTGAAGCGTTGACATGAGTGCAAACATAAATCCTTTATGTCACTAATAAAATTTGATAAGCTTACGATGTCCCTTCATAGGGGACATCCGAGTGCAAAGGGTTAGACTGCGGATTTTTATGCATAATAAAATCTTCGCGAACGTGCCTACAAAAATTGAACCTAAATAGGAATTTATTTTATTCTGCAAATATTATAACATGAACTTTACTTTCAATCCTTTTTATATTCTCGCACATTGTTTGCATTTTGTAGGTCCTTGCACATTCAAATTTCCTGTAAATGCATCAAGATCCGCAGTCTAGTCATTATACTTTATATTATTCGAAAGAATCGCTCAAGAGAATGAATAAGATTACGAATAAACTTTTACACGGGGGAGTTATTCATTTTTTATTTTTTTTTTTTTTTTTCGAATAAAAGTTTAACCGTCTCTGGCAGAGAATGCAGAAATAGTTAAGAGATTTAAGAGGGGAGCCCAGATGTGAGCGAAATTCTGACCTAGATGAAAGTTTCGAATAAAGAATAAACTACATATGAACTTGTCATCCATGGCGCCGTAAATTAAAATCAGAATTCCAATTCTAGAAGAGCATACTTCACTTGTACAAAATGAAAGCATCCAATCGAATAAACGTCACGAATGTTATGCAGGTTTTATTCGTTATCTATTATCCGAATAAAATGCTGGCCGTCCGGCGAAGACGAATAGGGACGGGAGTTCGAGCTCGAGGAGTCAACAAGACTTGCATAGAGAGGAGGACGAGGAAGACGCGATAGGAATGCCTGTGCTCGAGAGAGGGACGGAGAGTTGGCGCAGCAGCCCGGACGAAGAGAGATTTTCTGGGAGAAAGACGAGGAACGCGGCTCTTTGAACGAAGAAGGATAGGAAGCGTCGGCGCGGTAAAGACGGAGAAGGCCGCTACGTGTGACGAAACAGAAGGAGCAGGAGGACGACAGACTAGAGCCGAACGAGGATCGAGTGAATGGTTGAAGAAGGACGTAGGGATTGGGTTATGTCGGAGGCGCCGTGATTCAACCGAACGCGCAGGTGTGCCGCAGACTGGCCGGCGCCTCTCTGGAATGCGCGACCCCTCTCCGCGATCCCTCTCGTCGGGCTCCCCCTCCCATTTTACCTCCTGCCAACCCTCACGAATCGCCCCTCCGTCCCCCTCTCTCGCACCACTACCAGTCGCGACACACGATCGAGACCGCGGATCGGAGCGATGGGATCGATTCTCTCGCGATTCGCGGACTTCGATGCATCGTTTCGCACGAGATGCGAATCGGAGCAACATCTCAGATCTGGAGCGAATATGTTGCAGACATTAATGATACTTGAACGTATCTCGAAGTATTTTTTATAAATTTCAAAAATTATGGATTCTACAGATATTTTCTTTTTTTTTTTCTTTTTTGTTCTATTTAATTACTTTGTTTAAGGGAGCATCTTACTGTGATCGCACAAAAAAAGCATATTTTCAATCATTTTTTTCTCAGGAACTATTGCATAAAATTGAATGAATGTTTTTTCCCCTTAAAGGTATGATTAAGGATAGTAAATAAAAAGTGGGCAAAAAAAAAAGTTTTTAAAAGTTATTAAGTTTCTTAAACTACATATGTCGTCACACCTATGGTCGGAACCTCCACTTATTTATTTCATCGAAAATAAACAAAATGGCAGCGTTTCTTGTGAAGGAGAGAAAAACAGACTTTTTTTGTACCGAAAATCAGGTGAAATTATAAGTAAAAATTAAAATATCAACTACTTGGAGGTTCCGACGATAGGTGCGACAACATAGTTTAATAAACTTTTTCGATTTTCTGTTTCAGATTACTAGGAGAGCCAAAATCATCTGTCCCAGCGGATAACTTTTTTTTTGCACATATACATATTATTTTGTAAATAAATGACGACATATTTTTTACCAAAAAAGAAAATTTTTATTTACTTTCCTTAATCATATCTTTAAGGGGAAAAAACATTAATTCAATTTTAAGCAATAGTTCCTGAGAAAAAAATGATTGAAAATATGCTTTTTTGTGCGTTCACAGTGAAACGCACCCTTAAGGTCACATCAACTACATGGTTATTAGTGACCACGTTAATATCTACAATTCAATTACAATTTATTCATTATTTCATATTTCGTTAATATATCTACTAGTTTGAGAAATTCGTTTCTATTGTTGAGAATCGTCTGCATATTATTAAAAAGTTTGAATTCTACTCGATCGTGCTGCATTCCTTAACATCCTTCAATTAAATGTTTCACTGTGAGAAGTTCGTCACAAAAGGTGCATAATGGTGGCTGTGATTTCGTTATTTTGTAACAATGGGTTAGATTTGTGAGAATTATTGTTAAATTTTCTTCGAGAAATTATAACTCTTGAACTAATAACGATAATAAACCTGTGGGAGAAGATAATAAAGTACCAACTAAAAATTATCCTAATTTCTAGTTATTACTCGGTATATTGCAAAGAAAAAAAGTGAAGTAGAAGTCAAGTAGGAAATTAATCAATGTCTATTAGCCACTTATTCCTTGCTAATGATCAATAATAATAAATCTTCGATGTAATTAGATATTTGATGTGATTATGATCGCGGTAGTGCCTTGAATAATGTTAAAAAAATCGGTGGCGTCAATTATCAATTTGCAAACTGCAGGTAGAGAATATTTTGCACGAACTAGATGATGACAATGACAGCAATACAATGGGATGAAGCTTGGCCAGCTGAGTTTTGTTTTCACAGCTGCCGTTTGCTCGAATCGACATTCGCTCGGGCTAAAGAATCGTAAACAGTGTTGGAGATGACTCTCGACCGCGAATCCGAGCAATAAAGTTTATCAGTATCCGAGGCGTTATTGCATCGCCAAATTTTTGAAAGTAAACATACCGCTGAGATCGACGTTCCAACGAAAATACTTTCTTCGCGAAAACGAGAGAAATATCCGCGTGAAATTCGAGGAAGAACGAAAGAAATCGGTTTAAACGAAAATCGCCTCAAAAAGACCGATTTCTTAGAAGATAGATTCGGAATTGAATGTCCCCGAATAATAGGGAGCTAGAGAGCATTGTTCCTTTTTCGGGGTTGCTCGTCGGTGGTCCATGTTTGTTCGATGCTCAAGCGATGTTCTGTAAGCAGCTAACCTATTCTGAGAAGGATCGAGTAATACAAATTTTCAGATTTGTGGGCTGAGAGGCATCGAGAAGATTATTTGAATATTTGCACACAATGTGGAGAACAAACTTTTCTCCATTTCGATAGTCTTCTAAAAATAAGATTCTTTAAGATTTATAATAAATTTGTTTCAAAACTTGTTTTTAATTATTAATGGGTTGTTATCCTTGTACATGCTACTATTTTACTATTAATATTTATTAATATATACTATTATTTACTATTTATTAATATAAAAAATGCGAGTAGAAATATATATATATATATTGCTACTCGCATTTTTTATATTTTATTGTCACCTATTATTTGTCTCAGATTGATTCCCTGCAATTTTCATAGAATTTATCAAAGAAACAATGAATAAAATTAATACAACAAAGTAAAATATATATAATAAAATTAATCGAAGAATTAAATTTGGAAGTGGCGTATTTTCAATTTATTTTTCAAGCATTCTCCAAAAGTCTTGCAAAAATGAGAATCGTCTAGATTAATTTAGACACACCGATGGAATCGTACAGCTGTTTTGAACGAAGAGAAATAATACTATATTTTGAAGGATTTATCCTGATTTGTTTTACGATAACTCGTGATAGTATCAGAGGACCATTCCATACGAACGTGCGATTTACTGTCTGAAGTAGAATCAGGTGAGGTGTTAATTTCCTCACGCGATAGCGCTGATAATTTATTTCTTAAACAATCTGTTTTTTAAAGTAATGCCAACGCACTGCATTATCAAACACCTGTCGACGTTGTGTAACGAGTATGTAACGTGGTTCGCATAAAAGGTTGTTTCTTCGAGCTACTCGACTGAAATTTAAGATAATATTAAAATAAAACCAATAATAACATGTAATAACTGCATTTCTTCAATTAATTAGAAGATCTCATACCTTACATGGCCTAATAAACTCATTAGGCTATTCATCCTTCTTATATTTTTATTAACAAGCTTGGAATGTAAATATTTGCGTGATACATCAAAATTTTAACAAAAGTGAATCTAAAGTAATTTTAATTTCATGTGTGAGATATATAAATGCAACTTGTACTTGTCAATAATAATTTAATATTTGCATAATGGTTTTGAAAAATATCTAAAAATAAATAAGATCGTTGACATTTATCGGGTATTTCCTCAAAATGTTGAATGTTGCAATTTCATCATAATTAATTCAAATTATTCGCGAAAGGAAATGCGCAGTGTGCTCATTATAAGACTCAATAATCGTATGAAAATACATGCAAATTAAAATCATTATGGTCTTTTGCTCGTTACAACACGTGATCCCTCCCTATAAGCACGCTCGTTATACGTAACTAAGTTTGACTGTATTCGTAATCGACCGAAACCACGATTAAAATTCAATCCCAACTTCCTGGAACGCTGATTTTCTGTTGCATCACGTGCCACGTTCATTCGCACGACGGAAGAGTCTAATTTTATTTGAATTTTTATCAAACTATTTGAAAATTGATATACATACAAAAATTTAGCAAGGAGGATGCATCGAATATTCACAGTGACGAATACGTCATAAGAATTTCTGGCACTTTGCAAAACTTTATTATGTTTATTATTTGAAAAGGTATCCCCCTTTTTGAAATGTAGGAAGTGGATTTTACAGGCAATTTAATGTACAAATCGTTCCTAACACCCAACCTTATGCAATTACTATTAATATGGTCATCTTCAAACCTGTTTCCACATCTATTTTTGATTATGCTTCGTCCATTATGTATATTTGAATTTTTCATTCATTCTATTTCATCTTCCTTTTTTAGATGAAAGAATTGCATGTAGAGTATTAATCGTTCTTACCACCTACCCTCATACAATAATTATCAACATGGTCATCTTCAAGCCCGTTATTTATTCTTTACTATTTTACTTCCATTATGTATGCCCTAAGTTTGAATACACCCAACTTCATCCTAAAAATTGTTTCTAACACCCAACCTTATACAATTACTATCAACATGGTCATTTCAAGTCTGTTTCTACATCCGTTCTTCACTATTTTTCATCCTGTATCCAAATTTTGTATTGCTCCCTAAAAAATGTACTGCCAAAAAAAGACCTCAATCAACCTCTATCAACCTCTACCAACCTCCCCTCTCTGCATCAGGCTGCTATGCCTTCAGCTGTAACGTTCGCATAAGCTTGGATCGGTCCCATCGCTAGAGCCGCGGGTACACAAGAGTAAAAGACACGCTCGTGTTGCATGTGCGGCTGTGTGGCTTCGACGACGCTACGTCACGTCCTCTCATGGCAATCAGTGCAGCTGGCCACCAACGCGTTCCCACGGGGCCAAACCGACCAGGCCGGCCAGCTTCGGTCGCCTTTGCGAACGCGCCTTTTACCTCTTTCTCCGTCTCCTTCGTCGCTGGCCGTCTCCCTTCCTATCGCTCCTATATCACGGCTATCCATCTCTCTCTATTTCTATCTCTCCCTCTCGTTCTTCTTCTACCTTTGGATCACGTCCCTTTTCACCTCCGCTTCGTACCTTTCCACGTTGTTTCGTGAAGATTACTCACGCTAGCGCAACAACGTTTTTACGCGCCGCACTTGCCGTGTAATTCCAACGGTTCTACCGGACAGGAGAACGAAGCTTAGCGCTTTGATGGCTTTCCTCCGTGACGCGGACTTTCGTTTACGAATTTAACGAAAATCGCAAAAAATTGTTAGCTCAACCGTTTCAACTTGACCGATTAGTTGTATTAAACTAGTGGACTGCAGATTATGTTGGTTGATTATGAACTGCAGTTGGTTAATTTGCAGATTATGTTTACAGCGCAGATGGTATTCATTTTTTTTTTAAATATGTTCCCACATCACTTGTAATTTGGCCAAAAGCAATCAAGAGTATTCATTCGGACATATATGTCCCACTGGGGTCGAAAGGTTTATGGGTAGAAGTCTATCTCAGGACGGTTAAAATTTGAGAATTTTATTGAGACAAATGATAGCAAGATTTAGAGCATTCGAAAGGGGGTTTCTTAATGCATGTGTCGCAATTTTTGTGTTTAAAAATATCTTAAATTAACAAAGTTGTGAGTCGGGGGCGTGGTCTCTGTTTTTTACGTGAACATTCTACGGTTACCACTCTGCCTGAGAGCTTGGCTGTCTGAAATTAATAAATCAATCATTTTTAGAGAATGTATTCAATTATTGAAGTGCTATCTAGCCATATTATTGAAAAAATAATCTTACGCAAAGAAACTAAAGTGAAAAATAAAAAACAACCCTTGATAGCACTTGGATAATTTAATATATTATAAAATGCGTAAGTGCATATTTGAGAATTTTATTGGGACAAATGATAGCAAGATTTAGAGCATTCGAAAGGGGGTTTCTTAATGCATGTGTCGCAATTTTTGTGTTTAAAAATATCTTAAATTAACAAAGTTGTGAGTCGGGGGCGTGGTCTCCGTTTTTTACGCGAATATTCTACGGTGACCACTCTGCCTGAGAGCTTGGCTGTCTGAAATTAATAAATCAATCATTTTTAGAGAATGTATTCAATTATTGAAGTGCTATCTAGCCATATTATTGAAAAAATAATCTTACGCAAAGAAACTAAAGTGAAAAATAAAAAATAACCCTTGATAACAATTGGATAATTTAATATATTATTAAAAAATGCTTGTGATTTGAATTTCAAATACTCATTTCAGACGATTCATACATAGGAGCGCAAGAATGTCTTCACACGTAGTCCGACTGGGATCGTATATTTATCTTTTGAGATAAGAGGTTAAATGTCCCGTTCGGAAAATATAGTTTCCGCGGCAACACCTACCGACCTCCATTTCTGTGAATGGACCATCCTCTTGGAAGTGTTCTCGAATTTGTTCAAACTTTAAATCTTGCAAACTAGGACATTTTTAAATAAGGAAACCATGTTTAGAAAACCGCAAATATAAGTAAACGTCAATCAATCGTTTATATAGAACAGCAATAACATTGATCACAAATAATAAATACGGAAACATAAATAAGGAAGCAAACTAATCGATAAAACGATCACTGCGTTCAGTACTATTGTAAAGGGAATAAACATAATTTTTCTACTCCACCAGTCTAAAAATATATACGTGTCCATTTTTCAATGAATAATGGACCGTTATCTGACATTTTAAATTTTTGGTGCAGAGCGTGAGAACTAACCGAGGCAATTGGACAGGAAATGGATTAAAGAGTTCACTTGTACTCGTTCGCTGATAAGGAATTAACCGGAAATCATTGACAGATAAGTCCACGTTCTTGATAATATACGCAGCTTAGATTTCAAACGATGGAAAATAATAAAAGGTATATGGATAGATTTTACAAGAAATGGAGAAGAAGACAAAACGTAATTATCAATCAACATTACCGAACCCCTTAAAATTACAGAATACGATAATGATATTAATAAGTCGACGTATAAGCAATAAATAATACCTGAATAATACTACAAGAACGGATTAAATCTGAAATTCTTTCTGACTGTTGTAACAAATGACCACGTTACACAAATGAAATTCTGAATAGCCTTATTCTCCGTAATAACCACTCGGTTTAAATAATTGTATAAATCATTAATTTTTGCCAATTCAGAAACCACAAAAAACAACTTTCTCAATATCCATAAAGTCAACGACTCTACACGAGTATACCTTGATGAAACATAAAGTTCTACGATTTCCTTAAGTATGCTGTCTCACCAGTCTTCTCGGTTATTACACCACCTATTATAACTACCCAACACACTAGACATCTAATAGACATTATACTATACATAATCCTCCTGCTCACCTTCATTGCTTGCATCAGTTAAGTGAAACTTAAGCGTAAGTTAGTTGTAACTCATTCCATCCTGCCATGCCATAAAATCCTCGTGCCATCCACCCAGTAGGAAACACATTAAAACATTCATTGCACGCATAAATATTAAACCCCTATCGCACTGTATAATCATCAAGTTGTAGGAAACTTATCACTGTGTCCTTCGATATCTACCGCGATTAGAAGTATCCAAGAGAGGCAGGGGAATTTTGTTTTGATAATAATGAAGTGCGTTTGTCGACCTAGTCGTGGTGGACACATTAATATAAATGTGTTTTATACATTGGATTTATACAATAACATTTGTGTTTGATAAAAGAACCCACTTCTGAAGCTTTATGCACGAGTAAGTTGACATGGCAATCCTTACAGAGGAAATAAAGAAAGAAGAAACATTCCTGTGTTAAAGAAT